>NC_050524.1:21834170-21851801 GCF_002922805.2 Oryzias melastigma | reverse complement strand
AAAAAAAAAAAAAAAAACTTCCTCACTTTACAATAATAATGCACGATGTTGTATTTTAATTAATGTTAATTTTCGGATAATTTGTTGTTATTGAGGCACAGTATCAAAGTTCAGCCTGTTAGTATTATTTGATCATTGTTTTTTACAGTGCTGGTAGCTGTATACATTTCCCCTCCTTTTTATTTAAATTTCCTGCACATTTCTTTGATAAACAAGGCTTAAGTCATGTGATCCATGTGTTTACTGCTAGCATACACACCTGCTGAAACAATAGTCCCACCAAATGTCTCACTTGAACAGTTAAATGCTCCACAACTCTCTGCTAGAATCTGGTATATTTAGTGGAAGTGTTTGGACATATTACTGCTGTTACCGCTCTTACAATCCACGTTATTGTAACGGCTGAGATGAAGCGCGCTCTCTGTATCTACTTTTGGAAAAATTCAGACACACTTTGGACTTTTTCGCTCACGGCCGCTCTGACATCCGTGTGCGTTTTAGCGAAAGAATATATAGATGTATGAAAGTAGATGCTACATGGGTACTGAACTTGAGGTGCAGACATCTAAAATAATAGGCCCAAACACAAAATAATCTATCATCTTCAGTTTTATCTAGAAAAAAAATCTTATTGAGACCTGTGTTTTGTTTTTTTTTCCTGAATGAAACCATTCCCTCAAATGCATACCTTTAATCCTACAGTATTAATACAATCTCACAGTATCTTCTGTATATGTGTCAGTTCAGATATCCCTCAAACATTTGTGTCTCAACTGTGTTGGCATTTATGCAGCAGCCGATGCCTGAACTCTATTTAAGGTCTCAGTCGGGCCCCATTACTTCCAGAGTGCATCTGTCAGGCATATGATGGGGTGCCTCCATGCTCTTTGCATGAGGTGAAAGGGAAGTGACATCACACTGAACCACCCTGATCCTAAAGTTACAACAGTTGTCTGCAGAGGTTCAAATCAAGAACCCATAAAACCCCAACGCGGCCTGTAAAGACACATCATGTGAAGAAATAAGGTCAACTGCTCATCCAAACATGACAAACACAATAGAATTGATTTTTGTAGGAAAATACTCCTGCATTTATGTACATTTTTATATTTGACAGTATTACTTCTCCATTAGATAAAAATGCATGTATTTGTGGTGTTTTTTTGACCTTTTTGCAACTCATTCAAAGCCACTAACTCGCTCTGATTATTTATTTCTCAGGCTTAATATTCTTGATATTTATAACATTAATATTTATCAAATTGGTATTTTATATATAAAATTGTATTAAATACAAATACTTCCCCCGACCATTCAATATGTTAATTTAAAACTAATGCAGAGATCCATCAATATAACACCTGTCGAAATGGTCAACTTCATGTTCCTAAATGTGTCACAACAAGGTCCCAATTTGGTTTGCGATTAAGTCAATTTTCCCATCTGGCCATGAATGGCATATCAGACACTTATTTTAAAAATTTTTAAGGCAACCCCTGATGTTAAAAAGTGTATTTTGAAATGCTAATGTTTCTGTCTGGTAGAAGCTCTAATATTAGCCCGTATAGGCTTTTTTTGTCTTTTTCTGCACCTACTTTTTATGTATTTCTATACCCATATTTTGCAATGTTGTATAAGTGCAAATAAATAAAAAATCTAACATCTGGAAAACAAAAAAAAAATTCTGATTTTGGTTACTTTCCAAAAACATTTTAATGAGCAAAACATTTAATATGATAGACAGTAGACTTTAGCTGTTGTTGGTCAACCAAACAGTCTTGAAATCACTTGGTTGTATTTTGTTTGGGTCTTTTTGACACTTTTCTGCGTATTTCTGAACGTGAACAGACCCTCTGTGTCCTGCAAAATGTCTGTAACACACTCACACATGCAGTGGGTTCTGAATATACTTGATTTGTTCACAGAAGACTCCAGAGTGCAGTGAGCTCTTTTGCTTGCTCCCACTGTGGGGATTTAAACCCACACTGTGTCCTCTGCCTCACTTCCTCCAGGAGGTATGTTAGAAAATAAGGGACGGAATAAACCCTTACTTTCAATGCCAAAATGACACAGAGGGACCAAACGATTCGTATACCAAACGGTTTGCTACCATCCTTTGTCCATCTGGGAGACGGGCTATAACAGTGCTGGAACCCCAGGATGGGCAGTGAGGAAATCCCTTCTTAAAGCCTTGTTTATTTTTAGACCAAAGGCCTAACATTCGACACATAAATACATTTAGATCAGAAATCATACAATGCTTGCCAAGACTTTACATTTTGATCTCTCTTTTTTAGATTTTGATCTCTCTTCGTCCACACACAAACAGATTTAGGTCACTGAAAGTCAGTAGTTTGGAAAAGATATGCAGGAACTCAGCTTTGATGATTTGTAATAGGCTTACTAAAAAAAAACGATCACGACTTTAAAACCGACCCACAGCTCCCTGATTAAACCAGAAGAGACGTGGCCTCATTGCTTATAGGTTTTATGAGGCATTGAGTTTAGACATCTGCAAATCTCTTCCTGAATCAGCAAAAATCTACTGACTATCTCAACAATATACAGTATTCATTGTACACATCACATATTTTAATGCCAAAACTGTTGTGTAAATCAAAATCAACTTCAGGCCTGATTTTTTTTTTCCACCTCAGTTTTCCTGTTTTAAGAATTAGTCACATACAGGGGTTGACCCATACAGGTGCTGCAAGTATATTTGGTTTTAAATTTAGATATTTGTAAGGATAATGTAAGTTACACGCACTTATGATGTACAGGTGATGCTGGTGTACAGTGTCTTCATGTCACACTCTAGTCATAAGTAAGGTGCAAGTACTGGCGCCCTACTGACACAAAATAAAAGTAGCATACAACGGGGTGTGGATGTGTCTCCATAGGATGCCCTTTGAATGTCCACACGGACTTAGAAATAAGAATATTAGACAAAGTGTACTCTGTCCAAATTCCTTATTTCTAACAGGCTGCACGCAAAGAGTCCACACTTATCACCACTAACGTTCTCCTTGTGCAGTGTAGGGTTCAGGGGGGTTGAAGAAATGAAAAATCTGAACGACGCCTGCATTTCATCCTTTTTCACCCTTACGTGATGTATAAGTATTCATTATGATCTGTCGCCTGCAGCATACCCATAGAAAAAAATATATGATTGATTATTTTCTATCTACAGGCTGATTATGACTTTATTTTGTGGGCCACCGGACAGATTTACCACTATTCACCCCTAAGGGGCAATTGTGATTAAGGCTTTACATTAAAAAAGGAAGGTAATACTGTAGATGATGCTCAACAGTTTACCCTTCGACAGTGGAGAGATTGGCAGCAACAAGAAAAAAGGTCAGCTCTTTGTTCTACTATAACTCTTCGACTGTTTATGCAATCATTGTAATTCCAATAAATTCTGAAGCTAAAGCAGGTTTTTTTTTATTGATGTGCAACTCTTTATTTACTTTTGTAAAGTGCTGCATATCAGAGCAAGGAATCAGCGTCAGAATCTGTTGGATTCATCCATACAGACACATTTCATCTTCCAGCAGGTCCTGGCCCCTGCCCATACCGCTAGAAGCACCCAAACCTGGTTTGATGCCCATGCCATCACACTGCTTGACTGGCCTGCCAACTCGCCGGCCGGACCTAAACCTCATTGAAAATTTATGGGGTATTAAATGAGGGGCACAAGACCACAACACAGAGAAATGCTGACGGCAGGAAAATCAACAAAATCTGGGCTTCCATAACTCCTACGCAATGCCACAGTCTGGCTGCATGGAGGAAGTTATTAAGACAACCAAGTTTTGAAGATGGACATATCATTTGAAGATACTTTGATTGACTTGATCCTAATCACTGTCTTAATCTTTTTAAAAACTGAGAAGTAAAAGATGCTTTTTTGAGAGTATTCTAATTTTTGTCTTTGTGGGCTTTATGAGCTAATCCCCAATTTATGAAAAAAATAAATAAATACTTAAAATCAATCAAACAGTGGTCCATGAGTCTAAGAATCTATATATTTTTTAAAGTTTACTCTTTTAACAAATGCATTTTGCCACTTGTGACGGCAATTTAATAACTAAATAACCTAAACACTGTCTTATCTTATGTGTGAAAATTTTAGCCTTGCCATTTTAGCACTTTAAATTATGCTGTTATGATATTTAACTTTGAGTTATTTTGATAATTTATGGCTCCAGTAGTATTTAATTGTATGTTTGCGTCAAAGTGAAGGCCCAGGGGCCGGATCTGGCCCTGCGTGTAATTATATCCGACTCTCCATATCATTTTATTTTATTCTTATTAATGGCCCGATGTTATCTTGCGCATATTTCTAACTTGTATATAATTTTGACAAAATATATTTTTATGGCGAGTAAAATAGTGAAAGCTATTTATGGTTTAAGTTATTTTATTATGGAATAATATTCCTGACTGTTTTTATTCATAGTAATGTTAAAAAGTTACACTTTTAAAGTTTTAAAAATTCAGTTTTAGTGTGTTCAATAAATGTTTATTCTGTTCGGCCCGTGACCTACGGTGTGTTTTGTTGGATTTTGTCCCCCTGTGTGATTGAGTTTGACACCCCTGTCTTAATGCAAGCTTTTAATGGGATATGGAAAAGTAATTATTAAATAAAACTTGGTGGTTTTCTTTTTTAAGTCGCTTTCGGCATCATATAATTATGATTAAAATGCATTAGTCCAGAATTTAAAAATTATTTACCTGGACATCCTGTCTAAATGTCCAGATATTACTGCTGAATGTTGTGCAGCAAAGTAATATGAATTGCTCAAATCCAAAGTGGATTAAAAACCACCTTCACCAAAATAAATTGAACTGACTTGAAGTTATTACACTTCTTTATCAAATCAACAAGAAGAAATGTTCCTTTTTATCTGAGGAATTCTCAATGTAAATGGCTGTTTTTTAAGTTCCTATAAGCTGCAGCTCTAATATCTGTAGGGAAAAAATCAATTATGCATCAGATCAAAATAATGCACTGCAAAGGAACTACAACACTCAACAGAACAGTAATTGGTTAAAAGCTTGAGCACAACAAAACAAAAAGCTTGTATGCTCTCCTAAAACCGATACAGGACAAAGATCAGCCTCTAAAGGGCCATTTTTATTCATTTCCAGAAAATTAACGGACTGTATCTTTTCCTCAACAGTCCCTTCCGTTCAAAGGATTGGATCTTTTGGACTTGTTTCAAGTGGCTGTTACCTTAAAAGTCCCAGTAATAGGGTCCGTGTGTGCTTAGCGTTTAAAGATGCGGCATCTGGACCAGGGCAATTCCTAATGATCACATATGGATGGTCCTTATCACACTCTTGATGAGATCTCCTACAATATGAGAGCCATGCAGACACAGACGGAGAGGAGACGGAGACAAATGTCAGACAGTTGCTTTGACGCCTCAGCATTTATAGAGATGTGATATATTGTAGGAAAAACCCATTATCCAAGTCTCATAAAATCCACTATCGTCATCTCGCTGGCTTAGATTCTGATGGATAGGGTGTAGCGTGAAACCATATATTTGGTATTTTCTTGCTGTTATGTAAAGGGATCAACTGTTAATAAGTTTCTACATTTATTTATAGAGGCTTTTTATATGTATTTCAGAATAAATCTCTCATTAAAATGACAAAGCTTTTCATCAACGTTGTTTTTGGATTTTTAAATGCTGATTTTAATTGATTCTTTCTAATTATTAAAAAGTTTTTTTTTAATCTTGTTTGCAACTTCCAGTTCATAGAACTTAGCACAATTATTTATTCAACAGGAAAACTACCTGTGTAGAGCAAGCGAGTTGATTGCACAGCAGAGAAAGGTCACAAAAGGTTAGCGCCTTCTCCCACTGCTCGCTGCCAGTGTTCACTTCTTAGACTGAGAGATCAAAGAGAATAAGAGAGGGCGGGAGGGTCAATTGCTCAGAAAATGAAGCGATGAACAAGAGAATAAACATGGTGAAGGGCAGAAAATTAAAGAAGCACAAAACTCTGCAATGAAAAGCAAGCTATGGAGACTGAAAATGAGAAAGAGCAGCGATGTGACTGCAGGAGAGGGACCGCAAGGACGACACACAGAGCGCCGCTGATGGATGGTTGGCATTTAGCTCCCTACTTCCAACGGAAATAACTAATTAAGCCCCGGCTGATGTGTTTGTTTGTGTGTGTGTGTCAAGCAGATGTGCGTCTGTGTGAAGTAAAGTAAGGATTAAAGAATAAATAAGAGATCTGTCCTCAAAGTGTAATTAAATATTCATCCTTTGCATTGTATATTTAATTTTTATTTGTACTTAAAAAGAGAAAAAGAATGATTTCGTCTTGAAAACAGTAAAACATAGAATTGAAACATGTAAAAATCATTTCATTGGGATATAGACAAATTATAATAAAACATTGGTAATTATAGTGTTAGAATTAAAATATTTTTCATAAAGCTTTTTAGCCAAATAAAGCTTTGATTTTGTATCTATCAGGACATTAAATGACCTCCCACCCCCTCTTCGCTACAGTTTTTTGTGTAAAACAAAACGGTAAAAACAGAGAAAGAAAGCAACTCAAATTAAGAAAAAGATAAATAGTTAAAGCATTTAATCAAATTCCTTTAATCTCTCTTTGAAATACTTTCACCTTCAACTTTTGTAATTGGCAAAACCTCATAAAATGCTATTTCAGAATCTGAAACAAACCGGTTCTCTCATTTATAAATGATTACTCTAAGATTTTTCCATTATTTAATCTTCTTTTTTTCCTGTCAGTACTGGTGATTAAACTATCAACCCGTCAGTTTGAGGTCCAGGTTGCTAACCGCTGGTCTCTTACAGGTCTGGTTTGGTAGGAGCCAGCTAAAGCTAATGTGTGCTGCAGGCTACAGGTGGTTTCTTCAGCTTCTGTCAGGCTTACAGAGCTTCTCTTTAGCATGAGTCATTCTTCCCTCGCTCACCCATCATTAATGACCATTGATAGTAGGATTAACGTTTGTGACAGCGTGAGAGGAGCAGCTGCGGTGGAGGTTTAGGGGCAGTAGGTTTTCATTTTTCATTATTTACATACAAGTACAAATAAAATGTAATGTTGTTGTCTTAATCTCTGGGAGAAAGTTATAATTCTTGTTTTGTAAGTGGGGAGTAATTTCCAGTCTGTCACAAAGGAAAAAATAACTTCAGGATGTGGTGACTTTGGGTCGTAAGCTGGTCTAAATCATTTCTTACCAGCTAGCTAATTGGCTGATTAGTGTTACAGTGTTACTGTTACAGTGTGAAAATTGAAAATGCTAGTCTTTTGAAAAGGCTTAAAAATAACAGCTATTTGTAGCAGCTGAAACCAGGAAGCAAAAACTCTTTTTAGCAATTTGCATTGTTTGTCAAATGGGCTTTAAACTGCTTTGTTCTGATTAAACTATGTTTTTTAGAGCAGTAGAGGTGTTAATTTCCTTAGCTTCTGGACAGTTTCAAGCTGAGTGGACTATTATTTCAGCATTTGATTCTTACGTCATCAGTTAGGGTGTTCATATTTAAATGTACTTTTCTCAACAAATGTCTTCAAAGCTGCGGCCTGACTGTCGCAACTGTTAGATAAACACGTCTGATTATAAAACCTGATTCCAGAAAATCACAGTTACCTTTGTTAGTGAATATCTGTGGTAATACAAGAATTTATCTCTGAACAGATGATCAGCTTCATGCAATTTCATGAGAAGAGTTGTTTCAGAGTTGGTCATACTGGACTCCTTCTGTTTCTTCTTCTTTTCATTTCGGCATTTCCCTTCAGTAAATCAGTTTCCTCCATCTAAGCCTGTCTTCAGCATCCTCCACTCTAACACCAGCCACCTTCATGTCTTCATTCACTGCATCCATAAACCTCCTCTTTGGTCTTCCTCTAGACCTCTTTCCTGGCAGCTCTAGACTCAGCATCCTTCTACCAATATATTCACTGTCTCTCCTCTGAACATGTCCAAACCATCTCAGTCTGGCCTCTCTGACTTTATCTCCAAAACCTCTAACATGTGCTGTCCCTCTGATGTATTCATTCCTGATCATACCTGGTCACTGCCAAAGACCAGGATGGACTCCTTCTGTTTGTTCATTCATTTAATATCTATCATACTATGTTCTGTGTTAATACTCGATTCTGATTGGCTGCAGGGTGTTGGTTAAAAATAAATATGGTGGTATTGCACACCTAATGGCCTAAAACCTGAGCAATTGAACTGATACTTTGTTTACCTTATGATATTGAGCAAACGACTTTCCTTCAGTACTGTTGGGAAAGTTTGGTGTGGATTCTGTAGTTACAATGTGTCGCACCACATATCGTGAAAAGGTGATTTAAACCCTAAAAAATAGCAAGGTTGAAGTACCATAAATGAATTGAATACTAGGGCTGGGTGATACTGAGCATTTTGGCTTTGAAGCGATACCGGTCAGTATCGCTGATATCAATACCAATATCAGTATGTTTTGTATATGCGACATGAATCTCAAAATCTCAATTGCTGTGAATGTTTTTTGTAAATCTCCCATTTTTAAATTACTTGATGAACATAGAAACAGAATTAGGACAATATGTTCAATTAAATGGAAAATATTTTATTAAAATAAAAGCATCTTGAACACAAAACAGTCTACAAACCAAAAGAACCAAGTAACTGATATAAAAGTAAATCAAAATGTTTAATGGTTAAGAAAAAAACAACTGGTAGAACTTTATTTAAAAAAATTAAAAAGCAAATAGACCAATTAAAAAAAAAGGTGAAAAGTAACTTAAAAAACAACTCAGCTGTGTCATTTTTGCTGATACAGAAATGTTTCAAACAAGAGTGGAGATATTGATATGTGTGGGCTGGTATAAATCCGAAACCAATACAAGCTTAAGATCGATCGATTAAATAAGTGTTCAATAGGGCCCAGCACTATTGAATACTTATTAATTTTGTAAGTGACTGTGGTATAACCAGGATAATTCCCAATGAGGTATGGAGTATCAGAAATAAACTGACTTCATGGAAGCAACTGTTTATTGTCTGTTAATTTTTGATCATGCGAACCTCATCAGGCATTAACTCTTACTTAAAGTAAAATACTTTCATACATTTCTTTATAATTTCCTTTTTAAAATAAGGAATACATAAAAGCTTTAAATGCACGTATCCTAATTCATATTATTTCCAGGAGATTTGATTCTTTGTGTTTTCTTCCTTCACTTTGTGTTGGATGTAGATGATGGCAATGAGAATAAACCCATAAAAATCCCCTTTCTATGGATTAATGAAAATCTGACAGTTTTTTTAAGATCTTTGTGAGCAACATTAGATTCTGGTTTTGTCTGAAATGTGTTGAATTGTCTTCTTTTATCCTGAAAATATGCATTTGTCTTTTACCGTATTTATTTTGCATCTTGTTTTTTTAAACACTTTGTTTTTCATAAAATGTCTTTATTTTTTCACTACGTACTTCATTGTGCTAGAGACATCCTATAAGTGCATGTACCGACATCCACTCTCACTGTGTCCTCTGTCGTATTTAAAATATTTATCGACACATTCAGGATGATAGTTTTGACAGATTTGGAATGACTGCTTTTGTTTCATGGCACCTTGGATCCAGCTTTAAAGATGGAGTGGGTTGTTCCACTTTCAATTATCAAAGAGAGGCAAACACAGAGGGGGAAGGCGAGAGAAAAGAGCCAGAGACATGAGATAAATTGACAGGAGTGGAGAGATTAAAAGGGAGGCTTTTATATCATGTGTTGAGGTGACAAAGTGCTGCAGAGAAAGTGGGGAGAAAATAGTGAATCACACAAATGAAAAGAGACAGGTACATCCTTAACACTAAACTCCACCCAATAAAATATAGGTCTCCTCAGTTATTTCATTCTACATAGAGCCCACACACAAGCACACAGGATGCCTAAAGGATCACAGGTTGTTTCACCATATGATGTGCTACATGATATGTGGCCCTCCATATAGCAGCTCTACATTTAATGCATGTGTGACAAATTCACTAATGTATGCAAACTGCAACACCTGTTGTAATTACCATATTTATTAAGGACAAAGCTTGGTGTTCCAGCAGGATGACCTAAAGCACAAGTTTGTCCTGGAAGTAAAGTCAGTGAAAACAAAGGAAAAGCAAATTAAATATCCGTTTGAAAAGTAAAACCAACCAATGAGCATTTATCAACAAGAAAACTCGCTATCCTTTTTTAAGCCTTAACTGTCCTTACTGGTGGATATGAACTGTCTGCAGGTTAACAATAGACAGACAGTGTAATGGGTACATGTAACCCGTAGGAGATATAAAAGTTAAAGTGAGCATGCCGCAGACAACAGGTAAACACTTACAAACACAAGGGTAAGTGAAGGTGAAGTAGGTGAGACACAGGCATTGCCTGAATGAGACATCCTAAAGGCGTCCTGTGGGCACTTTGTATCACGTGCACACCATGTGCCTACATTTGTGCACAGTCAGTAAGGAGCCAGTACTCACACTTTACTAATGACTAATGTGGCGTGTGGACACCATATGACAACATCATTTGAAGGTTGTCCAACTTCCGTTAGCCTTAAGAATACTTCACAATGCAACAAATGGTACACTCAAGTTTTATGACGTTCCCCGAGGGAAACACACCTGCACTCCCCCTAACACCTGGTTCACACTGCATGCAGAAGCGACACGGAATGGAGGCCACTTCCGTTCGACACCCTTGTTAACCTATGGTGTAGTTCACATCAGACGCAAAGCACTGCGGCCGGCTTGCGCAGTGCAGCCATTGTTTTTGGTGTCTGGTCTATTTTTTGTGCGAGCCGCACGCAATCCACCTCCATCCTGGCAGGAAGTTATGCCAAGACACACAAGAAAATATTCAACATATAACCAATTTTTTATAATAAAATACAGCTATTGACGAATGCAATCACATTTTTGTACCTAGACAGACTGTCTCGTGGGGGTTAGGGACCGGAGACCTCAGCGAATCCGCGAATACCGATAATCCTCGTCTCTGTCTCACTCCCACCCCCCACAGCTGAAGAATGTCCGTTACTGATCCATACTCATTACAAACATTCCTGATCATGCCCTGTAAACACTTATTAAATAGCACTGGAGTATTGCTCAACATAGTTTTTTTTTTAATGCAAAACAATAGACTGCAAACTTTACATGAGGATTGTCACTCTGTCTTTCTGTGCCTTAAAAAGTACGTGCATCCTCCTGCATCAGTTGAGTGTGAGGGAGCATCTCTTTTCAGGAATTTTCATCCATAATAAATACCTGATTTGGAAGATAATTATCCTCCGCGATTATCAGTATATTAGCCAGCCGCTTCAGAGTCAGCTGATGCCAATTCTCCATGCAGGCTCACTGTTACTGTGTGCACGCCTGTGTGCATAGCAGACAGGCTGGCATGCTCTTCAGCTGCGCTCCCCTCCTGGGAAATTCCCGCAGCACCTTCGGAAGCAAATGTTTTATACAACCATTGTGAGTTGTCTGAAGTTTTGTGACGAACTAGAGGAGTCACGTGACTGAAAAAACATAGATCCAAAAAATGGGCCGACACTATAAATGAGAGAGAGGTAGAGAGCAGTTGGCGACAAGTCAAGATGGAGGATGTCAAATTAATTGTACAAGCTCTAAATAGCTAAGCAGAAGTGCCTGTCGACCCTCATGAAAAAATACACGTCTGATGTGAACTGGAAGTGAAGCAGATTCTGCGTGCACTTTGCTTGGCGGCGCTTCCGTGTAAACCCGGCGTAAGATGCAGCTGCTTCTCTCTACGACTCTCCACAGATCCAGACAACCCAAAAACCTGTACAGTCGCATGCGATCAAGGCTTTATCAATGCTTTTTCGTCCTGTTCATAGTCTTAAACTCTTTACACATCATATTCCCATTAAGCTATTCACACACCAGCACCAGAGCTGCCAAACACGTAGGCATGCAGAGAGGCATTCTAACCTGCAACCCCATATGATCAGAGGTCGACCGCTGTCCACAGCCACAGAGGTAATGGTACATAATTGCCACAGAACATATCCCACCTTTTTCTAAGTGTTAGTTAAATTCAGAAAAGCTGTCCATGCATGTATTTGTTAGGACTGGATCTCCTAGAACCTCTGACCTTCACTAGACCTTGTTTGGACAGTTAACAAGCTTTAATGAGACTGAATGCAGTCTCTCTGCTCCTGCTCAGGTTAAGGCCAGAGAAGTGAGGGGAGGTTAGGCTCCATTAAAGTGTCTACATCAAACCACACTTACAGTATGGAGAATTATTGGTTCCATTGAAGAAGTTTGACAAAGAAGACTCAGTTTTAAGAGGGTTTTTTGTGGGGAAAGCATCTTAAACTTTAAAAAACTAAGTCCAGATGAACATTTTTTATACATTTTAAAACCAATATTGCCACATTTCAAACAACAATGCAATAACTGATTGTACATGTTTTTTTTTGGTTTTTTTTACAGGTTTGATACATATTTTTTTTTATCTACAATGCTTTGGGTTGATATGATTATCTCCCTGCAGTTTAATCTTTGTATCATAAATGTAGTCATATATGTTACATACCACTTTTTAATTATTTTGAAGTCTAGTTTGGGTTTCATACAACATTTTTGATTCATAAGCAGTGCATATCCCCAACACTAGTATTAATAAAAGGCTGTAAGGCCGTACAGAGGGGCGGGGCCTGTATCAAACTTGAAAATGGATAATTCCCAGAGCAATGCATTAACATTTCTAGCATCATCTGTTTGCACAGTTCCACTTCTGAAGTAACACAGACTTGCATGCATCAGTCCTCTGGTCACATCTGTGAGCTTATAGACATTTCATGCCACAAGTCATCAGCATTTTCCTGATGTGGCTTATCTACAGCAGTACTGGAAGGAAATTACTCTATGAAGATAAGAAAAAAAAACAGGTGTTGCATCCACATGTCTTCCATCCAAAACTAATGGTATGATTCCTTAAGGCAAAGGTTTACTTTAATATTGACGAGAAAATCAAAATTATTGACAATATTTAAAAGTATTTTTCAGGTGACTTAAGATTATTTTTTGAGGTTTTCAAGTGATAAATGTTTGTTCAATTTTGAAACAAAACAGTTTATATGTATTAAGAAACCTTAAGTTAACATTAAATGCTGTTTGTTGTGGATTTGTACACATGCCTACACAGGTTTACACAGCTGACTTTCTTTCCACCTTAACCCCACCTTCCAAATTTAGTCTTAAACTCACCCAAAAGCCTGAAAATTACTTTTTTTCTTTGAAAATGAATCAAGTTGCGAACTGGTTTGATTTATAAGGTTCTACTAAATCCCCCGCAAACATTTCAGCCAACCCAGAAGTTCCGCATGTTGCAGTTCCTTAAATGACCACTGGAGGGTGGTTTCAAGAGGGAGCGATTTTTCTGTTACATGGCATTTTCTTCCATCAATAGCTGCATTTCTATTACAAATAAGTTCAAAACTTTACTGAAATTCTAGAAGGGTTGAAAAAACAGAAAAAAAAATATAATTTCACAATTGCACTGTTTCTATTAAATTATAATTATGCAAATAAACACAAGCCAACTCAAGTGATGAGTGGTTCAAAAACAGCCACGGATGTGAACAATACTTTGATTTACAGCAGATACATTAAAATTTCTGTCCCAGCATAACGCTCATCATCAACTATCAAAGGAGACGATGGCGTCTTATTCAGGCCATGGAGTGGCAAGCAAAATACAAACCAAACACTTGAACTCTGTGCTTATCTCATCATCTCACAGTTGCATTTCATACACTCCAAGTTGTTAATGTGACAAACACAGTTTCCCAAAAAAGTGTTGGTGCAATACTTAAGTTACATGTTTGTCAGCTTGGCAGTAAATCTTAAAATCTTCTGTTGTATTCAGCTTAGCAAAACAGAATGATACAAGTTAGTTTCTCAACAAAAATGTTAAAAGTAAATCATCAAAAAATTTATTTGGCTGTGAGGAGGAAACTTTAACACACTAGCTTTGGTTTACAGGGGATTGTTACATTTAAGGACCAGAGTAGAAGTCTCCAACCTCTCATTTTTAATTATTACTCAACTGCCCCCAACGGCATGTACTTAGTGTAGCTCAGAAATGGGTGGTGCACAGCTGCATCACTGATTTCAACAGAAGTACACTTAGCAGGAGAGAGGTGGAGTGGAGTCAAGTGGCTCACTTTGGCTGGCAGCTATGAACAGAGTAGTATACGGCCTAAAGTTGTAATGTGTTTTTTTTTTTTTTTTACCATAATGGTAGTTTGTCACTGGAGGTGAAAATTTTTGCACAGCTCTGATTTTTGCTTCAGAATATTTGTCAAATGTGTCTTCCTTGAATACCGATTTGGGTGAAAACTGTGTTTTTGACATGTTCTTGTGAGATTTTTCTGATGAAATATAACAAAAAAAATATGCTTAAAATTGCATTTCTGAGTATTTGTTAATTCAAATTGGTGTGAATCAAGAGGAGATGAAAAAATAATTTTGTTAAAGGGTAGGGTTACTCTGCATCAACAGCCCCCCAACCCCCTCCCCTGTGAATCCCTGCTGGTCTGCAGAAACTTAGTCTTAGTAAACAAGACCGTTTTTTGGGCTAAAATTGGAAAAATCATGTTTAAAAGACCACTGGGAATACTTTGAGAATAGATTAAAAGATAATCGGAGTGGGACTTTAGGATGTTTCATTCACATTGTTGTTAATAATATACGTTTGGGTTTATATAAATGGATGATAGTACAGAAGTAGCAGGCACTCTCACATTTGCTTATCTGACACAAAAATCTGGATTTATACTGCGCTTGCCCCTCCAGTGTGGTAATGTTAGGGGCCAAAGCTCAGCTTGATAAATCCTTCCCAACTTTTCTCTCTAACTTACCTAAAGACAACTGCAGCTCCCTACAGAAAAAACTTATAAGTAATAAATTAAAAGTTAAGAAATCAAAACCCAATCGCTTCGTTAAAAACATATGGTATCTCAGTTGTGATGTAAGTTTTAGAAATAAGGATGCAGATCTGAAACTGTTTTTATGTTTTGTTTTCTTATCTCATCATGTAAAAAACTGGAACATATTGATCTGATATTAAACACCAAATTAAAGCATTGTCTTTTAGTTTTATATAGACATAGACAAGCTTGATCTTTACATTTCATTTATTAAATTCAAATACATGGAAAAACTTAATAAAATGAATGTTGTCCACATTTAATTTTCCTTTTTATATTTCTGAATTTTTATGATAAAATGCTAAATTTAAACCAAACAATGTGAAATGTTAAATAGAAAAGTTTTTAAAATACAATAAATGTTCTTTAAAAGACGATGGATGGATGGATGGATGGTGAATTCCTATGTCTAAGGTAATTGCAGACACAAGAAATTTTTTCCACAGTTAGCAGTATTCTTTTTAGTATATTTTTTCTTCCGAAAGCTGTTTGGTTTATTTATTCTCATGTATTTTGCTTTTGTTTGTATTTGGGCTTTATAAATACCTTAAAATAAATATTAATTATGTGTGCATATGGCTGCGTTCTGAAAAGAAATAGTAAGAAACTGACCCTTCACACATATCTAGGATAATTGTAATCTGGTTTAAAGGTTCTGCAAGATTATTAGTGTGAATATCTTATGAGAGCACACAGTCAATTTTGTGCTTTTTAGTAAATGTTCTACATGAGATAAAATTGTAAATTCAGGAAACATTTCTTTCCTAATCAAATAAATAGTTGAATATGTTAAACCCAATACGACTAATACTTAGCTTATCACACTAGCTGCTAAGAAAAAAAGATAAAGAGACGAAGGCAGAGGTTTGTGACCGCTACATTAGCCTCTTTGCTTGTCTCCCTCCAGCACCATTAGCATATCATTATAAAACATCTGAACTCACAGATGTTGGTCTCTTAGCCTGGCAGGCTTCCTGAGAAGCCAATACACACTGAAACATGCACACGCTGGCTCAGTGCAGATGTGTCCGATTAGGGTTAACCTACAAACAGATATGCGCAGTGTGAACTCCCAGATGTTTTATCTTAGCCCATGGCAGGATTAGGAAAGACTAGAGAAGAGTTGGCACAGGCTTGACAGAGACCTGAGTGAAATACAGAGGAGGATTCTGCATGTACCTTTAATGAAAGCTTATAAATTTGCAGTCAAATATTCCAAAATCTTCCAGTTTTTTTTTTTTTTTTTTTTTTTATCCTTACAATATCATTTTTGTGTGTCATGGATGTGTTTATATCACTGCATAGGTAACTTTATACTGGTATCATTGCAATATTCATTCATTCCATTTGTTAAGTCATTATTTTCAAGGCTGTCTCTAAGCATGTGCCACCTGGAAAGGTGAAAGATCCAACATCTGCATTAGGTTTGCCTCAGCAGAACCAAAGCATGGCGTTTAACAAGGTGTGCTAGGATCCAGGATGATTGCATGAGAGGGTAATCATCATGTGACAGGAACATCATGATGGTACCTAATGGTGTTGGCAGCCAGCCCAGCCAAAGACATTTACCGCCTTGATGCAGTCCTGCACCCTACAGGGATCCTTTAAAAACTGAAGTGACAGATAATTTAAGAAACACAAAGACCCATCAAAACCTTCGTAGGGTCATTTCACAGTATGCCACCAATCAAACGCAATGTTTATAAGCACCTGCCAAAAATTGTGTTTCGAATTGTTTTGAGGCATGGATTCCACTAGAGGTGTGCTTCGTGTAACAAATTAAGATGATACTGAATTAGGATCTCTGTAAACTATTCTTGGGGCACTTTGGCTGTAATTATCCTGCCAAAAAGAGGGCACAGTCATCCGGGAACACCATTTCCATGACAGGGTGGAACTGGTTTGCAACTGTACTTGAGTAGGTGGTATGTGTCAAAGTAGATTCTATATGGATGGCTGGGCCCAGGGTTTCCCAGGACAACACTGTTAAAGCATCACACTGCCTCTGCTTGCTTGTCTTTTTCTATAGTGCATCCTGGTGCCATGTGTTCCCAAGTTAAGTGACACACACATACACACACACAACTGGCCCTACAAATGATGGAAAAGACAAAGTGATGTGTCATACCAGGCCACTTTCTTTATTTGCTCTGCGGTCTGGTTCTGATGTTCATATTTGCTGATTCTCTCAGTTCTGGGTCAGCATGGGACTGCTCTGCTGATATGCAGCTTTATCTGCAGCAGCAAACCACAATAATCTGTGTACCCTGACATCTTTCTTTCAGAATCAGTGTTTGCTTCAGTACAATAGCTTTTCACGTGGATTGGATCCCACAGACCAGCCTTCCCTTCTCACATCCATCAGTGAGCCTTGGCCTCTTTGATTCTGTCACTTGTGTAATGTCCCCAGGCCACTTTTAATAGTACAGACCCCTGTTGACTGGAAACACGCTACAACATGTGGACTCACTTGAGCTCCAACAATTGACCATTTTCGTCCGCCATCTTTAAGATCAACATGTTTTTTCTTAGAGCTGGGTGAAATAGAAAGGATTTTTTAAATCACAATTTGTCATGTGTTTCCCCTGAGCTGATTGCCACTCCTCCCTGATGGGTTACACCTGTGTCTTTTGGTTCTC
>NC_050524.1:21823797-21834138 GCF_002922805.2 Oryzias melastigma | reverse complement strand
GCTGTCCGACTTTAAACCAGTCCGTGATTTCGTGATACATGGAACAGCTCGCTAGCATCATAGCCTAATTAGCCTCATAACATTAGCGTCTAACAACAACGCTGTCTCCAAATCAGCAGGTTTTATTAATCTGTATGTTGCTTCTGTAGGTCTAGCAGCTTTATCCTCCAGTTCTGAATCGATACTGTTAAAAATCTCAGCGTTTTCTTCTGTTTTATCAGCCAAAACTAAACGGTACACAGATGAAGTGACTGTGGGGGTGGGGAGTGTCTTGCGTGCACTAGTTTTCTCACGTACAAGCAAAATTCACCAAAAGGAGAACTAATAAATATTGACTAAATTTATGCAAAGGTTTACTCATCATGTGGCGACTAACTCTCTGACTTTTACTCACCAAAGAGGACAGTTTCTTGCAACTGGCGAGTGTTAATTTGGGCCCCTTTGAAATAAAAGTCCTAAAAGTTCTATTGTGATGTATACTGCTTTTATTTTATCACCTATTCATCCCTATTTACTCCCAGTCTAAAGTGTCCCCCCCCCACCAATGGGAGTAATAACAAAAAAGAGTAGTTCCAACTTCACCTGTCACTGGTCATAACGTTATGCCTAATTAACCAAAGTACATGTAGCTAAAGCTGGACAGCATTGATTTCTAGTGTAAGCCATGCTGTCACTCAGTCACTGTTTGCAACCATAACAACATTTGTTCCCAATTACACGGGCACAAAGGGCTTTACTTTCACAGGTCTGAGAGGGACTGAGTGCAGTTTGTAGCCATAATGAGCTTGCTCCTTCAGCCAATCATCAGTGTTCTGCAGGGACTCTCAGAGCTGCTCAAAGGTTTCTGTACGTACAAGATGCTTGGCATCTTGTTTCAGTCTCACTGCAGTGCTGAACATACTTTATTAGTGAGTGTGCTTCTGTTCTTTGGTTTCTGAAAGATTTGGAATGCATTTTGTATCTGTAAATCTGGGTAACCACACCAAGCATAAACACTTCATCCATTACTAAATGAAATGCCCTCTTCCTTCTGCTCTTTGGTAGAGATCCATATCCAGCTCTTCCATAAAAAAAAAGGAACGGCTGAGGGTCACGAGGTGAACAGCTGCTCCATGTTATTAATGCACTTCTCACTCGCTGTCTTTGACTTGGATTGATCATCACTTTACTTAAAGTAATGCAATGAGTCCCCAGCTGCAAACTCACTTAGTAACACCATCAATTGATACACATGTGGTCTACTTCCCATGAACATGTCTGTTAGGAGGAGTTGGGGGGGGACTTTAATAAAGGAATGCTCCTTAGTGAATCGGGCACAAAAGAGATTAGCTCACATGGAGGGGGTCATATTCAAGGATTAAAGAAGATGGGGGCAAAAGAAGATCTAGAGATAAGAGTTAAAGAAGACATAGAGAGATCTGTTATATTCTGATAACACCGTAACGACAAGCTGAAGAAAATGCGGAAAGGTTTAAGGGGGGATTAAAAGTTGGAGGAATACAGATAATATGATGAGTCACAGGAGGATAAGGTGGAGGATGAGGTGGATGAGAGTATAAAGAGGAAGGGGAAGGAAGAAGTGATGAGGAAAAAGGAGGATGGCATATAGACTGATGAGTCACCACATGCAGGGAAATGAAAACTGGCTGAAAGGAAGGAAACATTTAAAAACAGGGAGGAAGAGCATGTGTGTGGTACAATGTGGATGGATGGATGGATGGGGTTCTTGTAAGTGGTGTTAATTTTTAATATTTGTCGTCCACTTTGTTTATGTCAATAAAGGTTGACCTGAAAAGCCTGGATTTTCTACTACACTTCAGTTGTTGTTCAAGTCTTTGCTGAAAGACTCTTTTTTTGACTGATCTTCAATATCTTGGTTCTGAACTCTGCAATTATGTAAACAGAAGACAAGGAACGATGAGCAATGTTCCCACTGACTTTTGTAATTAGTATGGAGTAGTGGTCCCAAACCTTTTATAAGATCACAAACTGGTTTATGTCAGACAATATTTTTGTCACCGACCGGTTTGTATGAGGCTGAAGTGGGCATACATTTTTTTATTTTATTTTATTTTTTATTAGGCCTCCAGTTTCCCTTAACCTTTATGGATAAAGTTTATCTTTATCCTCACTATAATGTGATATAAATTTTCCCCTAAATCATAACTGTCAAAGCAGAACCAAAAAAAAAAAAAAAAAAATCAAACATGAACTTCAGCCTTGTAGGATTTTTAAGATGTGAAACGGTCACAAAAACTGGTATTTTCAAAATATAATAATTAATATGAATCCACCTTTTGAATAACTTTATTAGCAGCACCCTTGTAACATCACACAGCTGGTTGCTGAAATGTATGCATCATTATTATGGTGTGTAGGAACAATTGTCACAATAAATTTAAATTTGGAGTAAAGACTCCTGGTATTGTCTGTTAAATGCAGCTTTTTTATTTTGAGGTTGAAACCTCTATTTCCTTAATGGATTTTTTCTTTCAAAAGAAACTTTCCGAATAAGTTTGTGTTTTGTTAACTTTTTTAGCTTGGAGGGTTTCACTTTAGTGCAGCCTCTTTACGAAAGAATTGTCAAGAGTGGGTCGGATGTGGTGGAGAGAATCCAGTAGTTTTCCAAAATAAAACTTCCTTCAAAATCCGATTATAAATGAAACGGAATAAACGTAGATTGTGATTTTCCCTCTTCAGTCGAGTATTGGACCGGTACCAGTCTGTGGCCTAAAGGTTGGGATCCATTGGTATAGAAAACATAGATCCATGCACATTAGAATTCCACTGTACATCTTTTGCTGAGGTACAAATGAACTCAGAACAAAAATGGAGCTGACCTCTGCTCATAGGGTACTCAAGAATAAAACAGAATATCTTCTCAGCATCTAACAAACACTCATCTAACAACACTTAAAGATGGATGCCCCTCATTCTTTGTCATCTCTAAGCTTTTGCAGACATGACTATCAGCACATTGTTTATATCACATTTTTCTCTGGAAACTCTTACTTGGACATTTCGCTCTACGTTCTCTACCTTCACTTTTTCTCCTTTTGGAAGAAGTTGGACTAAAACACTCATGAATCGTAGAAGGAGGCTGTTTGGCTCAGCTCTTCCTATGTTAGTGGTTGAATGAAAACTTCTAATTCCACCAGATTGATTAAGGTTTAGAATTTGTAGTTCTGGATAAATGATATTTCATCATTCCTATGACAATTTGCTGATAATTTACCAATTTATTGTATTATTTTTAAAGTTTCTTAACTACAACTACATTATATTCCTTCAATCTCTGTATTTTCTTTTATGTTCAGCTTTGTGTCTGTAACAATAATGGAAAATATGAATGTAAAAACTTTGGGTTGAAATCTCAGTTGTGCATTACTGTTTGTTTTTGATTGATGGCCCCCTGGATTCTACTAAATATTCATTTTTAATGAAAAATTACCATTGCTGAGACACAACTAGTTTATTCATCATCTTTAAAAATTGAAAGCATTGATAATGCATCACACAGTCAGGATCCATTTTTCTGAACCTGAACATGTGGGATAATAAAACTGGAGATGTGAGGTTTTCAAAGGGTTTGCTTAGTCATTGCATTTTGTCACAGCAAGCAAGCAAACAGAACATATAAGCCTCTTTTCCACTGAGAGGTACAGTGAGGTTCAGTCCGGTATCTTTAGCTTGTCTTTTATAAAATGGAACCATTAAGTGGGACCGAACAGTACCATTTTTGGACCTTTGTTAGTTGTAGATTGATAGAAAAACGGAGTATCTCACAGTTACTGCTGCTGAAAAACCAACACATTTTTAAAGTTCTATTATTATTCAGGAAAAAATGTTTATCCTACAAATCATATAGAAATGTACCATTTACACACAGATCCTCAGCATGAGTGCAGATGATGTGTATTAACTATAAATCTAAACATAAAGAGGTGGTTGTGGTTTTAAAGGGTATAGAAGCCACACTTCCAAGAGTTGACGGTTCAGTTCTTGGCTTCCAGGGTCATAAGTGCTCTTGATCAAGAAACCAATCCTTCAGCAGTAAGTCAAGTTGAGTGGGATGTGTGAATATGAGCATGCTGTAGATAAGAAGAAATGTGCATTGATTTTTGTATAGGTTAAAGAGTTTTCTGTAATTTATCAAAGGAAAATCACAACTCAAAGGCAACTACTGTAAGACTTGTAGCTTGATAAAAGTCAAATTTATTAAACTTTAGTGTGTAGTGTTTGGGTCAAATTAACTAAATATCACTGTGGCAGATGTTGAAAATGTAAAGCTGCTGGGAAATTGACCGACAACAATGGAAAAGATGGAAAAGAACTATTCCACCTGGTCAGCTACATGCATGGGAACAGAGCCTGTTTCTCCACACCAGATGATGACATTGACATGTTTGATAGTTGTGTCACCATAGTTGAACAGATTAAATCTATGAACATTATTTTTTTTCTGTGGCAACATTTTAATTAAAAAACAAAACAAGGCCAAGGAGTTTGTCATCAGAAGTCATTCCTTTCGATTTTTGTATTTTTTTAAAGTAAAATAAAAAATGTCAAATTGATTCCAGACTATAATACGAATAGAATAGAAAATAGCTTCCTTTTTGCTTTATTCAAAATGACCCAGCAAACAGAAAAAAGTAGAAATTCTTGTGTTGAATATGTTTTGTGCTGATATCTGAGCTCCTGCATGACCTGTAGCACTTATTGTTTCAAGATGCTTTTACAGCAGGTCCCTCGACAGAGCATTTCCATGGGGAGGCCCGGCTCATGGAGAGTCTAATTATAAATGTCTGAATGTGTGTGATTATGAGTGTTAATGCCATCATGCAAATAGACCACTGAGCAAAGCTATGGTTACTGTGGGTCATATTTGTTAGCGTTATGTAATCTAATAGGAAAAATAATTGACAGTGTAACTATGCCATGACCCTCAGCTCTGTTTGCATACTATATATAGCTCACTCGCAGTAAGGTTCTCTCAGTTTGACTACGCAACCATGAAAGAAATTCACTTACATGAGAGCAGTTCACTTTAGCAGTGATTTCTGAGTAAATCAACTCCCACTTATGAGGGACTGGTTTTTCCTAGAATGTCTTTTCATCAATTGGAGTTAATGCAGACTAAGAATAAATGTGATGTCCATCTAGTTTTACAAAAAGTTGCGACCACAGAAGAACAATCTGTGTTTTTATGTTTTCTTCACAGAGAAACACACACAAAAAAATCTTTTTATTGGTGAGAGGTCACACCTAAGACTCCTAAGGGACTCTCCCTGCTTGACCCTCATCATCAAGGGTAGGATTGAGAGGTTAACTCCAGGCCTCGAGGCCAGCAGATGTCCAATCTCATGACTGATTACATGGTTCAGGTGTCCAGCCAATTAGAACGTGCCAGAGCAGGGTATGTTGGAAGACATGCAAGAATGCGGCCCTCGAGGCCTGGAGTGGTCTTCCCCTGGGTTAAACCCTTAAATGGTTCCTGAACGCGACTGTGACTGCAGCTCATTGCTCCTTCAGGTCAACTGCTGACAACAAATTTCAACAGTATGACAAACACTTGAACTTTTATTCATGAGGAGCTGAACTCCTCCATGTCTTTTCTTCTGTCACTGAAAGGGGTTCAGGTTTGGTAAGCTCATAGTTTCATCTTTATTTTTGAAGATGATGTATTTCTATTGACATTGATATACTGTGACATAAGCATTTGGAAACTTCAGTTTCAACTTAAAGTGCCACTCCGATTAACTTTTGATCTATTTTCAAAGCATTTCCAGTGGTCTTTTAATCATGATTGTGTTGCTTATAGCCAAAAAAGAAGCCCTCCCCTTCCTGTTAATAAAGGCTTGGGGTTGGCAGCTTGTGGCCCACAGTGTATTTTCTACATCACACATTAGATATTTTTCAAACTGTGTTTTTTGTCTCCTGCTGATTCACAACTATTTGGGGAAAAAAACTACTCAGAAATGCAAATTTGACATTAATTTTCTTTACATGTGTCCTCCATCATCACAAAAACACCACAACAACATGTTGAAAACACAAAAAACACAAAATGTCCTCAGAGAAGATCTTTACAATGTCAAATTTTCTTTGTGTCTTTATTTAAAATATCGTTTTATAACCGTTTAAATTATGTACTATTATCAAGAGTTTTTTTTTGTTGTTTTTTTTCAGCAAATATTTTACATCTCTACAAGTGTGTGAATGAGAATCTGAATGGGTGAATGGGTCTTCAAATGGCGCCTTGGGGCTTCAAAAAAGGTAGAAAAGTATCATGCAATTATCCAACATTTACCATTTACAAGACACTTTACATTTCTTTATGTATCTGATATGCTGCACAAAAAAAACTCTAATATCTTTGCCTTAACTTCCTTTTATAGTTTTTTTAGTTTCTGATTATTGTTCTTTCAGGACTCTGAGTTGAGCATGAAATCAGAGAAGTGCATCCTCGCATCCAACACATTGATTTAGAGACTGAGCGACTTCAGGACCATGGACAGAGTCCTTAGTGGTTAACTGATTCCTAACTGTGTCTTCAGTTTTCGCACTTTTATAATATTTGTCCGTGTTGTGCGGACTAATTCTCGTATTAACTACACGTTGCTTTTTAATATCAACACCATCAAATGTAATTCCCCATTTAAACATGTTTTGTAAGTAAAATTCATTTGAATTGATCATGTTTCAGGAAACCCAAGACGGTTGTATCAAGAAACCCTTTTAGGAGTGCAAACTTTTTATCTTACGAGGAGAATCCAAGAATTTGGAACAACAACACTGCGTCTGCAGTCGATTTATTATACATTTTACAGACCAATTGGAGATTTAACAATCCAAACTAAAACATATCATAAAAAAACACCTTTGATGTTAAAGAATAGGTTTGTTGGAATTGCATTTTTTCACAGAAAGCATTTTTAGCGTTTATTTATGGGATGATCTTTGATTTATTGTCGTTTTCCCACCAGAGGTCAGGTGTCCACGCACAGGAGGAGGTCGTGCTGCATTGGGGGATGAATTTGCGGGTCTCCAGAGTGCCGTCAGCGCTGCTGCAGGCGGGCTGAGGTTCCCCTCACTCAGTCAGTTGGCGGCTTGGATGCGGCTGAAAAGCGCCTCGAGGGGCGAGGAGAGAATGGATTTATCCACGCGCAATCTTACTCATATCCATTCTCATTTAAAAGAGGGGGGTTTATTTTATACCAACACAAGTATTTGTTTCAAACGGGATGAAATGAACATTAAAGACTGAAGCATCCACAGAGGGAGGCTCGTGGGACATTTGCGTTTTTACGCGTCCACTTAAGGAAATCCTACTCCGCTTTTTTTCTTTTTTTTTCCTAAGGCAGACATGAAACAGGAGGCAGTGTCAGAGCAGGAGAGGAGAAAGTGAAGAAGGGAAAGCATTTTCACCGAGACTCCAAAAAGAGGGAGAGAGGAAAGAAAAGACGAGTGTGTGGGAGAGAAAGAGAGGAAGCGGCGGGGCGCGCATGTCCAGTCTCTCCGCGCAGCCTGCTCTCTCTG
The DNA here is from genome assembly GCF_002922805.2 of Oryzias melastigma. NCBI lineage: Eukaryota > Metazoa > Chordata > Actinopteri > Beloniformes > Adrianichthyidae > Oryzias > Oryzias melastigma. The sequence goes on along the minus strand of NC_050524.1, from coordinate 21,826,599 downwards.
AGCTCTCCCAGCGACTTTCCCCACTCTTCCTCTCCCCCCGTTTTTTCCATGTCTACCGGACAAACGGCTGCCTCCCGAACAGACGCTGCAGGGGAAGGGACGGACAGACGCGCCATGGAATAGGAATACTACTTGGAAAGTAAAGCGGGGGGGAAAGAAAACCCTCTTACATCTTCTTTCTTTTCTTTATTTTTTACCTTATTCTGCCTCTTTTGCATCTTCCCCTCCTTCTCGATGTCTCCTACCTGTTTCTGAGAGGACTGAATGACAGAAAAAATGAGGATTATTCTTTTTTCTTGGCACTTTCTTGGGTTGTATTCCGCCCTTTGGGGACTGGCGACAGGGGCTTTCCCCAGCTCAGTACAGATAGGTGAGTTGTGGGATTACGGAATTTACGCACGGGTACTCACACATTAGACAGCAATATATCTATCTATATGTTGCATGTAGGACATGACAACCAGAAAATTCAGTTAATCCAAAATATGTTGAAAGAGAAGGAATAAAAGAACATTTTGTCAGTGCTGCATTGCTTCTCTGATGCTTTTCAACCCAAATCTTCTGCTTGACTTGAGTCAGTCTTCAGAAATGCGCACAAACTCTTCCCATTTACTCTATTTGCGCGTATTTTAAAAGCTGCTCTGCGCTCATCAATGTTTCAGAGAGCTTTGTTCCTGGACACTGCGGTGTTCTCCTCTCTGTCGCTTTCTCCGTCTCCCTCTGCGCGTTATCAGTTAGTGCGGGATAAGTCCCCCCCACCCCCCTCCCCGAACCGATCGGAGATAAAGTTGGATGTGTGGTGCACAGACAGAGCACACACCGGCTCTGAACACGCACGTTCACACATCTATATGCGTGAATTGAATGCACTGCATCACCCTGAGGGCGCGTGCGTTTGCGCACGAATATATATTTTTTTATTTTATTTATGTTGCAATTATAATAATATGTGTGCATAGACCCAAAGATGTTAAAGAATGTATGTGCGCAAAGGAGATTTTCACGCATGAGGCATGCCGTCCCGCATGCGGGTGCACACCTCCAGACAGCTACAAAAACAGTATGGTGACGAGAAGGAAAGCTCTCTGCACCTTGTGCCATGCGTAAATACACCATCTATCCATACATGATCGCTCCCCTGGCTCCTCCAGCCTCCCCACTTCACTGGAGGAGTCATCTGCGTGTCCCTCAACTCCACACAAGTGGAACCTCAGCAGAAACGAATGGATTTATTTGACATGTGTGGAAAAAGACAAGCATTTCATGTCTACTTTGGCCAAATCTTAAGTTATGTTTAGTGCAGTGCTTTGAGTCATCTGGATTTTTTTTTCAAATTTCTGTAAATTCTTCAAAAATAAAGTTTTTTTTGTCAGCTCCAGTATTCCTGCTGTGTTTAACAAACTGAGCAGGAGCAGAGGAGGAACCTTTAGACACACAGCAACACACCGATGCCCGTCCTGATATCTGCTGGTAATTGCTTCATTCAATATCCTCTGCTCCCACCTCCCTTTTTATCATTCTCCTGCAGCACAGTCAAGACTCCACAGTCCACCAGGGTAATCCAACGCCACTGAATCGAATCTGATCTGCTAAAACTTCACCAAGTCATCTGCGCTGCTCACATTTGAAACAAGCCAGCAGACAGTCAGCTAACCAAATCACTGAGTCCTGATCCAAATAAGCGACCGGGAGGGCAAAAGATTTGGCTTTTCGGATAAATATATAAATATATATATGAGCTGAGCTTATTCGGCTTCAGTCGTTTGTCTCCTCTGAAGTTTGCTGCCACATTTTTAGATGGAATAATTGAACTTCTCTCTTTGGAAGAGTTTTGAGATGCTTGTCAAGAAGAAGTGGTCATGTGTGCTCATCAGGCTTTTCTGTTTCTGTATTTGCATAAAAAACTATTTGGTAGCTCTTATTATTCAGCTTTAAAAGAGGAAAATGTAAAGCTTAAACTGAACAAAAACAAATAATAAACATGGGAAAACATGGATTTACATACTAAAATTATTTTTTAAACCGATAAAAGCACATTTTGTGGGATAAACCATGCATATGTTTGTACTTTTTCTGGTGATTTTATCCAGCTGTGGCTCCTTCAGTGATTATGATTCATGTAGATCTCATGGTGCTGACCTTCAATGTTGTCTTAGTTTTGGTGCGTTTTATTTTCCTGCAGCACGTTTGATCTATTCAGCAGTTTCAGGATTTACCAGTGTTAGATTACAGCTATTATTATCCCATAGGTAACAGATGATATCCCTCTCTGTTCAAACATGTTACTTCCAAGTCCCTGGAAGGATCAAATGGACGCTTTTTTTGTGTTTGTTTGTTTGAGCGCTCAAATGTTAGCTTCTCCCCTGCTTAAACTGCTTTTGCTTTAGGCTTCAAATGTTTTTCATTCCTTCAAATCAGATTCTATTACTGTTTGGATGAGTGTTGCCATTTTCATAAGTCAATCTCACTTTTCTTTTGCATCACTCATTCCTTCACCTGACTCCCTCTGATCTCCTCTTCTTTTTATATCTTCTCACATCCATCAAGTTTTCCGTCTGTCGACTCGTTTCTCTCTTCTCACATTCTGTCTTTTCTCTGATTTCATGGGTAGAAGGACGAGTGCAGATCCATGTTTGCATTCATGTCTGCGTGCCAGCCTGAGTGAGGATCTGCTGAAAGACAAATTACCTTTTATAAGCCAGCTAATGAAGATATTGGCTTTCTTCTCTTTGTCCCCTCCTCCTCTGTTTTTCTCTTTTCCACCCATCCATCTTCCCTTCTCTCTCCCCCCTCCCGGTATCA
>NC_050524.1:21807473-21823786 GCF_002922805.2 Oryzias melastigma | reverse complement strand
GCCATAACTCACTTCCTCTTCCCTTCCATCTCGTCCTTCTCCTCCTCCTCTGTCCCTCTCTCCAGGTGGACTGTTCATTAGGAATACAGATCAGGAGTACACGGCATTCCGGCTAGCTATCTTCCTTCACAACACCAGCCCTAATGCTACGGAAGCGCCCTTTAACCTGGTGCCGCACGTTGACAACATAGAGACCGCCAACAGCTTTGCAGTTACAAATGCGTGTAAGTGTTTTAAGTGACACATTCTTCTGTTTCTTTGTCTTTCACGTTGTCTTTGCTTCTGCTGTTGCTGCTGCTGCTGTCTGCAGGGAAAAAGAACAGCATTGGTTTCAAGACTTTAAATTGTGGTTAATTTAGTGGTTTAAGCTCAAACTTTGTTGTTCTGGTTGAAGTGTTTGGTAGTAAAATGCAAACTGCAGACCAGCTGAGTTCAACCTTAATTGTGTGCAGCTTGGTTGATTGTATCTTAAGAGAGGATGAGAGGATTTTAAACTTGTGCTTTGACTTTAAAGAACCATTTTGATGATTTTTTGGTGTTTTTAACATCTACTTTTGAGAATTTTCTGATGATGGAGGACATATATATAAAGGAAATTAAGCTCAAAATTGCGTTTGTGGGTATTTCTTTATTCAAAATGTTTTTGAAAAGAGCTTTTATGTGACGTAGAAAATACACTAGCGGGGTATAAGCTCCCTGCTCTCTTTAAATTCCGATGTATCCACTTGTAGACGAGTTGATCCATGTACGTCTTTGTTTTCCAAGCTAGAATTTGAAAAAGTAAACAGATGGATTATGGGAAGAGAGGTGAGGTAACTCCATACTAACAGTCCCACTCTGAGTCAAATTTCCACGGATCTACTGCCCCTCTGCAGATACTTTGTCCTGGAAAATGATGCAAGTTTTTTTTTTTTTTAATTTTGGCTAAAGCTGCAGAAACATAAATAAAACAAACACTTAGAAGGCTTTGAAAAATAGATCAAAGTGGGTCCTTAAGAACATTTTAATAATGTTCTTTCCTTTGGTCAATACTGATGATATAACCTTTAAAAAGCCTGAATATCAGCTCTCATAGAGTGTTGTGGCTCTTTGGGTACAGCTAAGCTCATAACGAGTTTTTGTATTCCGAACAAAAAGAATAAAACAGGACTTCATCTTGTTTTTGGGGTTTTTTTTGGATAGTGACAGCTGATCCTCCACCTTCTCCTCCTGTACTCCTGCAGTTGAGATCTCATCCTTGACAGTCTTTGTTGACCTGGAAATCTTTGAGCGAGCTTCTGCGATGTTCATACTGACACACCGGTGTTAACAAGGCAGCAGCATGTTCCAGAAATGCTTCTGTTCAGAGCTGTAATCTTGTTACCGGGTTTGTGTGTGAAGAAAGTATCAAGCTGCCCACAGTCTGTCAGAAAAATTGTTTTTATCTCACTTTTTAAAAAAGCGCTCTCTGATTGTGGTTTCTGGTTTCCACATGTTTGTCCTTTTGGGTTAGTTCCAAACACAATGCCGACAAGTTTGTAATTTTTAGTGTTATAAAAAATGTTTTAGAGTTTGTTATTTTCTTATCTTTGCCCCATTTTCACAAACTCATTTTTTACTTTCTGTTTCGTGATTTCCATGACTTGTTGAAAGCATAAAGTGCATGAAAGATGAATGAGTCACCCTTGAAGTAGTTACATGACGTTTGTCAGTGAGCCGCCACTGTCCTGGTTTCTTCAAATGCATTTATATCTGACTGTCTGTCATGACTCACTTCAGTTCTCCGATGTTGGATTGTTCTTGACCACCGACTGAGACTCAGGAGGAATTAACTGATCCCATGGAACAACAAAAATGCTTTTGAAAGTATCTCAAAAATTATAATATAAAAGAAAATAGAATTATTAGTATTCTTTTTCAAATATTTAAAACAAGTTTTAAACAGATATTTCATAAGAAAAGCTTAAAGTAAGTTAATGCTCCAGAACTTTGCTTCATATTTTTTATGGGAATTCAAAGAGTGACCTTGAGCATGAACTTGGTAAGAATGTCTTCTATGTTGAAAAACAAAAAGGTGTGAGAATTGTGACAAAAGTATCTTTAAAGTACAGGAAAATCGTAAATACTGGTTAAAAAAATAGAAAAGGTAATTATAATAAGAATTGGAGAGTCCGTTGACTCCAAAAATAGTGCTTCAGTGATTCGTGAAGCCTCACTTGCCGACCACTACCATACTTTATATGTCAAATAGATGCTAAAAAAGCTCTTTGTCTGTTCTTTCTCCACCCTAAACTGTCGGGAACAGGTGGTGTAGGACCCAAATGGAGGTGATCAGGGTTGATTTCAGAAAGAAAAGGTTAATAAATAGTTTGAAGGTTATTTGTGATTTGGTATCTTTTGTTGATTATTTCAGATTGTTTCATATCTTGCCCCTTTGAACTGAAACACATATTTCCTTTGTTTTTGCTCTGGATTTTGGCAATAAGAAAATCTCCTTCTAAACTTAAAGTACTTTGTCCTTTTTTTAAAATTGTCCTTACTGCGTGGCAGACATTTTTAGATTTGCTTTATCCATTAATGTTTAAATGGACCGTACCATGATTTTCTTAAGCGTTTCAGAGTGAACTATATCCATGTATATCGTCATATATTACCCTTGGAGCACTAAAAGGCAAATTATTTATGAAATATGAGTTATTTTTCATGAGTTTTCCTACCCGGAAGTAACATGAGTTGATTCCAGAAGCTCCGCCTACCGCTGTGTGCCGCCTGCCAGGAAAAGCCGTGTCTCTGTACTTCTCCTACGAAAATAACCCAAACTTCTTTAAAGGTAGATGCACTTACTATACACGCGGCTTCTGTGCTGGACCGGGGGTTTGGGGGGTGGGGGGTCTTAAAGGATCCCCGCGTCTAAAGTAACAAGCACCTGTTTGAGCTTATTGAAGACAGGACACAACTGGAAGATATACGGTATTCTATATCTAAAAAGTTTTTTTGCTGATCATCACTAGCTCAGTGGAGAAATTGAGTGTTGTGTTAGTCTGGGGACGGAGCTGTCAGAGCAGACTCTTACTGGAGGGAGCTGTTGACAATGTGCTTACGTCAGCACGTTTCCCCCCACTCGTTTTCGTGGATATGGGAGAGGCTGCTACAGACAGCGCAGGTTTTTAAAGAATTACTCTTAAATGCATGAACTAATCAAAATGTGGTTTTGGTGTTCTTTATAGTGAGGAATTAACAGTACAATAGACTTAAAAGCTCAAAAAGTAGAATTTTTATGGTAGGGCCCCTTTAAATACACGGCTTAGCTAAATATTTAAGTTTTGACGTTTTTAATTTACTGAAAAATAAATTGAATGGATCTGTGAGGATTGCGGACTTTGGTTTAGTTTTTGTCAGTTGTGTTATGCGTTTTGGTCTTGTTTTGTTTTGAATTGTCCCACATCAGTTTCAGGCTTGTCAAGATTCACAGCTGTCTTTATTTCAGTTAACTTATTTAAGTGTCTGGTTTTCAATTTTTCCTTGTCAGGTCACCTGTTCTGTTCTGTCACCATCTTGGTCTCCTTGAGAATTAGTCATGTTTTGCTTCATTAAATAAATGTTTTAAGTTTCTGCCACCAAGCCTGGTCTCCTGCGTTTGGGTCCTCCACCACTTGTTCCTGACAGGATTTTGTATTGGCTGCCAGAGATAATGCCTGTTGTCTTATTTGTAAATAAAAAAAATAGTATGTTTTACATTTGTTTTTTCCCCCAAATTTCAATACCAATTAAATTTAAAGATGAAAAAAAAAGTTTCCAGAGCAAACCTGATAACGAAGAACTAAAAACCAGACATTTATACACACTAAGGAGTCATTCATTCATACTCTTAGTCCCTTCTAGGGTCACGGGGCAGCCGAGGCATAGCCTTTCTTCTTTTATAGCAGCTTTTATATTAAATCATTTAGTGATGTACTGGGACCAAGTAAACATCCCTGGATTTAGTCTGAATAAGCATGTACGACTGTTTGTTTAATTTTATGTTTATGTGTGATACGACAAGCTCGATCACAACGCATTTTGCAAAACATTCACAGTAGGAAGTCATACGGCTGAAAAACTGCTTTAGTGAACGTAAAAACCTGTAATTTACAGAAAGTCTTTTTCATAGAGGGATGATTTGGCTGAAAAAACAGTCACTAATCCTCACCGCTGACAGTGTTTTTGCACCAAGTGCAGCGAGATCCAAAGTCCCAAACATCTGCAAACCTGGAAGATCAAAGACTCACAGGTTGCAGGGTAGAAAACGACAAACACAAAATCATCTGCAAGTCATAATGAAATGCTGACATACTTTCTGTAGTCATTATTAGTATTTTTCCCTAATTTCTCAGCTGTTTCTGACAGAAATGCACAGAGTGGTGTTGCACACGTGACAGAAGACAAACCACGCTGACATTTATTTAGAAGCTCTCAGAAGTGAGTGGGGGGGGGCAACGACAAGCCTGAATAAATGTCATTGTGCCCTTATGTGGTTAGTCACCAGAACCACTTACTCGTGTGAACGTCTGAGCGTCCTCACGATTTTCACACATACGAAACAAAGATGTTTGCGATGTCTCTTTACGCGTTTTCTCTTCGTCGTGAATGTTTGTCTTCATATGTCGGCGCGACTGAAATGTGGCTGCTGTCTCTCAAACATCTGTAGACTGGCTGTGGTTTATGCTGTTTTAATTGAAAACCCTGCAGTGCAATTAAGGCTGCATCTGTTTGTGTGTGTTTGAGACTGATCCTCTGCTGCCCGTCGGCCCGTCTTAGGTCAGAGAATGAGAGGCGGATGATGGCTGGGGTTAGTTTTTAAATAAGCTAACTGATCTCTTTATTTCCCTTTGATTGATTGAAAAGCTGAAGCTATGGAGCTGAGAATTAAACAAGATTTATGGCTTTTTTAATGAATAAAAATGAAAGTGTCAGAAAATTGTGAAGGGTTTCCATCTTCAGCGTCCAGCTTTTCATGCCTGAAGCTGAATCCCCCTCCCAGGTGTTAAATACCCCTTCATCTCATTAACACAACCCAGGGGTTCATTTATTTTTGTCAAAAAAGGAATTCAGAATGATTGTGTTGTAACAATGTGCCTCCTTATCTCATTAAAGCTTTAACAAATCGACCAGTGGGGCTGTTAACTAGGCTGCACGAACCAAATCAATATGGTATTATACAACTACGGCGCTCCTCTTCACAATTTCACATCCGCGTTTTCCAGGTACAAAAAAAGCTTCTTGATGTCCAGAAGGTTTTTTGAGCACCTGTCCAATGATTTGTTCTGTGTCACAGGAGGATAATACATGCAGACGTTTAATATGTCTGCAGGGAAGATCTTTCTGAATCAAAATGCAAGTCGCATACGATCCCAAATCAAAACCGTGTGATCCAATTTCCGAGTTTGTCTGTCTCCTAACCCCTAAATTATAGACACAGATAAATGAATAGATTCTTTAAAACAACCTGCGGTGATTGGAAAATTAATAGTCCAGCTAGTTCTCACCCACAAACATTATTGCACGATGCTGCTGTCTCTGTGAGCCTGATGAGTGGGAAGGTAGGCATTAAATACAAAGAGCCAGGTGGGTTTTTCACATTATGACACAACTTCTGCATTTATGCACATGGTGTAAGAGGGTGGGCTTATGGGAAATGCATTTGAGAGTATATAAAACAATGGCTGTTTAACAGTCTGCATGCAGACTCTAACCAGGTAAGATATATTACATTTCATGGTTGCCATGTTTTCCATTTAGACATTAACACTCTATTTCTAGTGACATAGTTGTGTTAAAACCTGCTTTGTCTGGTTCAGTCAAATAATACCTACAGTAAGTTGATTTTATTCAAACGATTAGGTTATATAAATTGAAATAATTAATCAAATTGTGTTTTTATAAAGAAATGTTCCCATCATGTTAGACGTTTAATTGTTACAATCTTATTAGCTATGTGGAATTCCATATGCTATAACACAAATAAAGTCTATCTAAGAGTTATTATTCATTTCTGTCTATAAATATAAAAAATAGGTTGAAGACTGATACATGTATAAATCTAGTTGTCAGAGAGCCTGTTCAGTAGCTGTACCGATCTCCAATCTGTTTTCATGCTGTGCGTTCTTCCCCCTGCTCAGGGTTGGGGAGGGGTCAGGGACCTTTGCCTGCTCTTACTGGGCAGAGGTGGGGGCTGAACCCTGGACAGGTTGACAGTCTATTGCAGTTAATGAGACATGTCACTCTAAACACAAAGTAGCTCGTGGTGAAAAGTCAGTCACTTCAGCTGGACACATTCCACTGATACCATTGATTTAACTGGATGCAGTCACACATACGGGTCCACAGAGTCGAAACAATCTGCAGATGTTGGACATGTATGGTCGGCTACTCTTTTGCTTTCAGATTGTCTTCACGGCGCCCGTTCTTTCTTCTTTTGTTTGAGGGAAATTTGCTGAATCAAGTAGAAAAACTTTGAGCTATAACATATTCAGGACCCTATTGGAATGATTTATGTTTTCTATTGACAAATAAATGAGTTTCTGAGAGTTGGGGGTGATCATCTCAGTTATATTGACTGAAGCTTTGCATTTTTGCTGTCTTTCGGATGTTGTGCTGACAGAAGCACACACAGTATTTGAAGCTTTAGTTACAACAACTGCCCTGGGGGAGGATGCAGAAAAAAATGGGCAAACTTGAGTGAAATATCAAGGTTGCAGATACGAATGAGCGATACGTTGGTGCCAGTATCAGCCGATATTTGCATAATTTGAGTTGGCATTGGCCTGATATTAAAAATAATCCACCAATATTGTTCTGACTGTTTTTAGTTCTTCGAAATGTATACTTGTTCCTAATAGATCCCTGGCATTGAAAAGGTTATGGTTTACACTTGTGTCAAATGGTCTGAATGTTTTCAGATGTTGTAACGAGGAGGCTGAGGCGTTGGAATCCATTTGCAACAGACTTTATTGGAATGTAATCAGACAAGGGCAAAAACAGGTCAAGGTCAAAATCCAGGCAGAAGTCAAAATGAGGAGCAAGGCAGGGCAACGGAAAAACAGGCAGAGGTCAAAAACACAAAGAAGCAATAATAGAAAGATCGCTCAGAATTGTATGCGTGGCAAAACAATACTTCGCATAGAGTAGCAGAGTCCAGAGGATGAATCTGATGGAGTTAATGACATAATGGTGATGACGTGAGTGGAAGGTGACAGAAGTGAGCAGCACAGGTTAATACTCCGCCAAGAGCTCCCTCTGGTGGTCGGAGGTGGAGCTGGACAGCAGATTCCTGACATATATTTCCAAAGTTTTAAAGTGATACTTGTTGCTATGAGATCGCTTGCTGGATTATAAAAACAACAAAGTACAACGTGATAATGCAGTCAAAGAAAAGTTGTGTATTTCTCGTAAAGAAACAAAAAAGACATCTTAGCATTTTAGACAATATCGGCTATCGGCTAAAGTTACTGGGGAAATATCAGTTATCAGTATTAGCTGAAAAAAATGATATCGGTTTATCCTTAGTTGTAGACCACTCAATAAAGCCGTGGAGGGTAAAATATCTTGCACATTTTTTTACAAGCATGCTGTGGGTGATAGGTTGTAATGAACACATATAAAACACACACATGTAAGTAAGGGTGAAGTAGGTTAGATTCCGGTGTGTCATTCAGATTTTTCATTTTTTAAACCTCCCCAAATGTTAGACTGCAAGGAGCCCATTAGTGCTCTTCACTTGATAAATATATGCTCCTTGGATGTCTTCATTTTCCTCATCTTAGCTGGCATCTGGCTCAAAACTATACGACAAGATAGCTCCAATATTTTGTTGCAGCGGTGATGTTAGGTTGGGGGTGTGAGGGGTTGTAAACTGGTGGGAGAGAGTGTAAACAATAGGATGATGGGAAGATAGAGCAGACTTACTCCATCCCAACAGTCCCACCCACAACTCAGAGGGGAGTTTATAAAGAACTCCTGCTGCTCTGCAGACTATGTCCTAGAAAACGACAAAGTTTTTTTATTTTGGCTAAAAATATCATAATCATAGTTTTAAAAAAACGCAGAAAATGCCTTTACAATATAATCAAAATATTATTGGAGTGGGACTTTAGCATATGAACAACAATGGTGCATTCCAGTTTCATAATACCTCTTGAGATAGCCTTCAGAGAAAGATGCAGTTGCTCCTCTCTATGACCCTATATGGTCCTGGAAAACCCAAAGACCCACAGCACCAGTACCGTTGTCTGTGACTAAGGCCTAAACAGGATCCTCTGAGCATACATCTCAGGAGTAATCTGGTGCTCGACTTCCTCCCTCCCTTTTAGAACTTGCATCAGACCATCAGGTCTAGCTTTCTGTCATTGGTAGACTGATGCATGATCACCCTTGAGAAGAAGAAGTGTTTGACAAAAAAAAGAAAAGAATCTTTTCTGTCTGCTGTGTCTACAGGCTACACATAACAAGCTGAACCACTTGTCCCTTTTCTCCTTACCCGTTTCTTTCTCACACTTTGCCCATTTTTTTCGTCTGTCGTTTACCATCTCTTCTTCTCTTTGCTATTTTCCATCTTCTGTCACACTCTCTTTTTTTTCATCACATTTTGCCGTCTCTCCCCCCTGCTCAGGCGTGGTGAATGGATCTCTAAATTAATCCCTTACTCTTGCTCGGGGTGGCGAGTAACTCTCTGAATTAGAATGGGGAATTCTGCCTCTGACCTTGACCAGTCCGTCTCTATTCTGGTATTCAGAAAGCGTGAATGGATCATGAAAATCCCCAGTCTCCATCTCTTATCCTAACCGCACAGGAATGCCGCTCATTCTTTTGTAGCGGGGTCAGAATTCCACGTATCCTTAACGGTTATCATTCTATGTCTGTCTCTGTGTTCGTAGAGGTTTCAGTCTCGACGTTTTGGATCTTTAAATGTGAGTGTGAGCAGATTTATGATGAATTCCCCATTTTTGTGTCAGGATTCACTGTTTCACATCATCTGACTTTAGCTAAATAATTAAATGCCATTGTCATTTCTATGAATGTGACTTACAAAAATGAATAAAAAAAAAGTAAGTAAAAGGCAGTAGCTTGTGTTTATGTATTCACTAATTTTTGGCATATTTTCTAAAGCAAAGTTGAGAACCAATGTTGGAACCAATGAGCTTTAAGCCTTAGTCCCATGTACCTGTATGGGGGTTGATCTGTATGGATGCTGCAGGTTTTTGGCTTGTCTGGGTCGGTGGAGAGTCGTAGAGAGGAGCAGCGGCATCCTAAGGGGAGGGATGTGTCTTGCATTTTTTTGAGGCTGGTATGGCTGCCTCCTGGGACATCATGAAAGTAGAACATATTTTTGTTGTGTGTGTGGTAAGTGTATGGTGAAGTATTAGTAAGGTTAATGTGATGCTGTCATATGGTGCCCTTACACCACAATCTAGTTGTTGTTAGGTAGGTGGGAGAACAGGCGCAATTTGCGCGGCGGAGGCGCCCAGTTTCAATTTTAAGTCAATGGTGCAGATGCGAACTGAAACGATCTGAAGTCCCATGGCGCAGCGATCTGGCAGAAGCTCCATTTGAGTGGCGAGGTGCAAATTGGGTGGCAGGGCAAAAAGGTAAATATCTGAAGTTTGACAGGTCGCCGCATCAGATCTATCAATCAGGAACTCTGCTTTGGGCATAGGACGTTTTTAGTGACTTGATCAGCGGGTAGAATATTAATCCAATGCGAGCTTTTTTGTCCTATACATCCATCTACTTCCTTAACCTGCTGGAGCTGCTGGGTTGCTCATCGGCTACTTTGGGGCGAAGGCGAGATACACTCTGAACAGATTGCTGGCTCACTAGCTAGATATGCCAGTAGACAGAGATTTGCTGCGGGGTGCGGAGCCTCCCAAATCGGGTCTCATCGAGACATTAAAAAAAAAAAAAAAGGCAAACGTCCTCTAATTTTATTTTTTCCCTCTCGGGTTAATACTGGACAGTTAGCCTTCAAGCTCAGCCACAGAGACACAGAAACACAGTGGAGGAAGCTGTCATTCAGACAAAGTCTCCAGAGTGAGATAGAAACCCCTGATACTGGGAAAGTTTTGTAATAATCACATTAACCCAAATATGGAGACGTGATTACTGATGTTTTTGTTAGACTCTTCAAAATAAATAAACCAATGTCTTAACATCATCTGTGTCTTCCATACATTCTAAGTGAGAAACCCATAGACTCCGTTCCATATAGCGATCATAAAAACATTGGCTGGTAGCTCCCTATCTCATACAGCCGTAGTGTCAAAGCAGCGAGCAGTAAATTTACCGTGTGGTGAAAGAGGGGTGGGCCACGTGAAACTGTGTTCGGTGTGAATGCACCTTTACTAACTTCACAAATACTGAACGTACAGGGTGTGATTTGTAAGTGCCCTTAGGACGTTCACACAAACTATACTGTCTAACTTCCTCATTTCTAACAGTCTGGCTTCACTCAAGAGGCACAGACTTATCACATACTTCACTTACCCTTACGTGTTGTTTAAGTGTTCACTACAACCCGTAGAAATAAATGTGTGTGAACAGTTTTACCCTAAAGTGACAAAGTGGTCTACAATCTGGATATTTCATGAGAGCCACCTGTATGCCTGGTACAGGTTTGCCCGTCGTTCGCCCACAGACAGCCTGTACCTAGTACAGTTGTGACTAATGCTTTAATGACATTCCTGTTCCCTTCTGATCAGTGACAAAAGACAAAATCTGACTTAAGATGTTTAGACGGTTAAATTAATCTCTTCTCTATCAGTTAGGGTCGATACAAGTCCTTCACCTGAAAGACGACTTCATAAGTTCTAAACAAACGGTGATGGTGATTTGTTTGGATGCAGTTTGACTGGTTGATTATTGTGGTTCATAACCTCATCTGTCATCTAGAGTTAATACAGATGTGCCTGAGGTGAACCACTCACAGATCAATACACTTTACGTCTTATTGACTGCAGCAGATTGCATTAACGGGCAGGTTGGACCTCATTATATTCCCCTTGCTGTGCTCCCTTGTCTTTGGAAATGAGAGCCAAAATTAACCTATTCAAACATGTCATAGAAGCAGCTTTGAAATGAGCAAATATCTGCTGTCCACTCACGTCTCGTGGAGATTTCTTATCATTTCTTTCAATAAGTAGATCTATCGGAGATCTGATGAAACAGAAGTATTGTCAGCTGGTTGTAGCCCGGCAGCACTCGCCCACAAACGCACTTAAGTATCATTTCTTCCATGTTTTTTTTTTTTTTTTCCAGACTGTCTGCGTTCCTGACATGTATACAAATTGATTTGCTAACATCTCCACATATTTCCAACAACCTCACAGACAGCCTGCTTCTGTGTGCCTTTTGCTTTGCTCTGCTCTCTCATTAAATGCCCCACTCTTCTTGTAAATGATTGAGACACAGCATAATAGCACAGTGCAATCATCATTATTGGCAACATTTTGGACGGTCATATGTCTTCTCTATGACCACACAGGGGAGAGCAGAGAGAAATCATCTCCGAAACCCTGACGGGGAAGTGCGGGCTGACTCTGGTCTGTTTCCTGGCACCAAAACCCATTGCTTGCTTTATTGCTAATACCACTGCAATAATGGGTTAATTTCAAGCATGATGGGTAAAACAGCACCTGCTTGTTCTCGGTTTATTTTCAGTGTGAAGTGGGCGGCAGGTGCCAAAGCAGGCGAGTCTGTGTGTCCAGGCAGCAGTGCTGGCTGCACCATTAACGAAACAAGGCTGTTTGCCAACCCGCACTCTGACTGACAGCTGCAGCACTCTTCATGGTGTTACTTGAAGGAATAATCGGAAGTGTGTCAGACCTAACCATGACTTGAGTGACAAAATTTACTCATCAAAAAAACGGATAACTTCACACGTTCCGGCTGCGTAATATGAATCAATAGAAACCAAATCCAGTCCTGATTTAGATCTATAAAAATATATCAATACCATAAATTTAAACATTAACACAATCAAAGTGAATCCCAATCAGCTGATTCAGATTAAACCGTTGAAGACTAATGCCACGTTCATATACAGGAATGTGGCTCAAGTTCAATGACTGGTTAAATGTGTGTTCTTGAATGCACATTCAGCATATGGTGTTCACACAGAATTAGTAGTGATTCTTATTTTTTTGCTGTGGTTTACTAGCTCATGTCTGCCACCTACAGTCGGAAGAAGTTTGTCAACGAGGTGCAAATCTTGCAAGTTTTGCTCCAAGTTTTTTCTTTCACAGCTCCATTCCGATATAAGACTTGGTGTCATAGAATTCCTGACGAGCACAAACTGAAAGTATTAATTTCCTCTCCATGATCACTTTTCAAATCGTTGGCACTTCGGTGTATTAAAAAGGATGCCATCCATTCGTCACTACCAAATTTAAGTCCTGATTAGTCAAAGTTTAAACTAATTTCACTTTTACTGTCTGAGCATTTTGTATGTAGAGCCCAAAAAACAGTCTAACCAATGTGCGTAGCTACGCCTGAAAGCACAAGTTTTGAACGCGGAAGCCCAAAAACGCGCATATACCTTTACATGCATATGCATGCGTTAATGTTCAAACATTCAAATGCTTTATTGTCATCCAGTAAGGAAACGGGTTTATCTGTACAGTGAAATTCTTACTTTGCAGTTCACTCCGAATGCCATAAAACATTTAAGGTTAATATATATATATATATATATATATATATATATAAAGGATATTTACAGGATGTCTAAAAGGAGCATAATAGCTGAATATTAACAAGACCAGAGTTAATCAGCTGTTGTGCTAATTTTGCTGAGTGACTTACTCTGCAAAAGAGATTTACATAGACTTTTCATTAAAAGTGCTCGCTTGTACGCACTTTGCCAAGGATGGTATTAATGTAGAGCTACAGTAGTCAAAACTAAAGTTACTTTAGTGTTTATTTTAACTATCCTCTCTGTGATGTAATAGATAGTTTAAGTGAGGATTTTAAGTGTCAAACATTACTTCACTGTCTTAAAAAACAGACTGAGACAGACCGGAAGATTTGCTGTGTGTTTTAGTTACAGAAGTTATCATTTCAGTGAAACTCAGTGTCTTAACTGTGGCTGAATGACGGTTATGTCATGATACAGACACACACAGGAAGCAGCTAAAACATCAGCACAATCATCAAGTGATAAATAGTGTAACAATCACAGCTATATTTTTTATTTATTGTATCTGTCCTTTTAATTAGTATACAATTAAAAAAAACTTCAAAATAGACTGCCTGATTTATGTCTAAAAGACAAAAAATGCATTAAATTTAAGATTATTATTATCAAACTTTTTTTTTTACTGACAACTTCTGTTTGAATCTACTTAAATTGAGAAATAATAATTAAAAAAAATACATATAACTAAAGTTTTTCGGGTCAACAATATACTATGTATTTTTTTTTAACTGCTCAAGCCTGCATGGTGGTGAAAAGCGAGTAATATGGTTATGTCAGACCACACAGTACGTCTCAGCCTCAGTGAATAGCCGAGCTCCCTCCGGTGACGCTGACTTTCCCAGGATGAAAGGATCTCCATTGAACACTCACATAAAGTGACCCCCACCTACACACATACTACTGTTCAGCTAGTAAGAGGCTGAAATGTCGCTGTCTGTCTAATACATTTCATTAAGATTTAACGTCCTCTCTGAGCACAGGGTAAAGTAAAAAAATCCACAATTTTGCAAGTTTGTTTTTTCTGGCGCTTTTAAAAAAAGAAAAAAAAAACCGATGATGATGGTTTGAAAGTGTTTTATTTGAAGACAACACAAAGTGCTTGAATGAACTGAATATTTGCAGCAAAAGTGTCTCATTCAGTTTTGTCATCCTCTCTCTGTTGTCATCATTTTCACGTTCTGTACATCTCACATTAACACATTCCATCATTAACAAAAACATGCTTGCACTTGATAATGGCCAATACAATGCCTTTTTTTCAATTGCTCTTTTTTTCAAATTCTGACGATATTTTAATTTCATCTCACATTTTTTTCCCCGTTTCTCGTTTTCCAAAAGTATTTTTTTGCTGCCTGTTATCACGTTTTCTCTACAGTTAATGACTGTTATAAAGAGGAATCAGACAAGCTGTAATGCCTGTTTGGAGAGTTCAGCTAAATTTGAATTAACACGTTTGCAGCTGAAGCAAAAATACACCTGCTGTGTTATCTGTCCCCTTCATTTAATATCTCATTTCTCTCAAACATTAACTTTGATTTTTCAATCCCAGTTGAGTTTCAGTCAATGATTATTTAACAACGCATAGTTTTAGCACAGTTTTTTTTATTTTTTTTGAAGGGAGAATTGTTTCATCTTGATGGCAAGGCCGAGCATGCCACTAAAATGTTTCACAAATACACATCAAGAAGTCCCTGAAACCCCGCTGTGTGTTTGTTTCCATGGATTTATGCTGCAGATGAAAGGAAGGGCATTAGTTAATATTGATGAGCGTTGCCACTCAACCCTTCTCACTGAGGCTCAGTTAGAGATGAGAGACGTGGCCTTTGCACACACACAAACACACGCACACAATTTGTCCCACAATTTACACAGAAACCAACACTCAAGGTTTTGCCAATTAAAGAGAGAAGAGAGGGAATAGTTTACGAGTGGAAGTAGTTCAGCTTTAATGATTACGCTTGTGGGTTTTATTGTGTTTTTTGTGTCTGAGTTTACTGTTCTATGTTCATATGTGAGGGGTTTCTTCCTCATGTCTGCTTTTAAAACAGTCGACAATTATCTGTAACTCAGATTCTTTCAATCCATATGCTGAGACCAGAGTCAGCCTTGAACCAGCTCATCCTCTAAAGCCCATTGGTATTCAGTGCGGGAACGCGATTTCTGCAGGTAATTAATCACATTTGCAAATGGGAAGAGACAGAGTAGAAAAGCAAAAAAAAAAAGCCATTAAAGTGATCAGAGCAAAAGAGGGGCTCATAAAAAAGACTCCCTCGGAAATGCAGGAAAATATTCAATTACATACTCTTGGTATGATCAAGGGGCAGAGATACTTACAAGAGGCAGGGAGAATCAGTATTATGCCTTCATGCTGGACAGTAAGATGACTGTGTACTAAGTATTAGCCTTGTGCATGTGGTGTGTGCACGCATTAATATGTATATTTTGGTATTCTTTGCCTGTGACATCTTGTGTATGTGTGTGTAAAACATTGACTGTACATGAAAACTGGACTGAGTGACCCCTCCCCCCTGGCATTCCAAACAGGAAGTGCCTGCTCCCATAGATTTCTATAGAGAAATAAACAACTCAGTCTCTGTATTTGTCAGAATAATCATTCTTGCTTTGATACGTTTTTAACAAGTTACTCAATTTATGAACTGACCAATCAGATACCTCAATAAAAGTAGGCGGAGCCTGCTGGTCCCCATGTTCAACTTTCAGAAAGTTTGATTGACAGATTTTGTGTCAAGCTGTAGGGCGTTTCATAAAGCTACCTCCTGAATGGTCAGAAACATAGAAACATTGACTCCGAGCGACTCGGACAAATCACTGCTTACTGATGACGTCTGGCTCCAATATGGCGGCATCTGTGTTGCGAAAAAAAATAGCCACTGAATTAGCTTTATTTTGTTGGAGCTGGAAGTAAACCATTTTCAATGAGTGACGTCACACTCACTCATTCCAGTTTTTGTATACTTTCAATGGTGTGAACATAGACTTGAACCTTGTTGGGGCCTTCCAATCACAGTGGTGTTGAAGTTGGTCTTGATGCAGAGAAATTTAATTTTATAATGCTGGGTGGTTAACCTAACATGCACATATATTGTCTACATTACAGTATATAATGACTGACATTTTTGATTGTACTGTAAAGTATTAATCGAATAGAATAGAATGTCCCCATAAGAATATCTGAACCAACATGTGTGTGCTTATGTGAACCATAGGGGGAGAAAACAGTTTGTGTTTTGGTTAGTCAAAAGTCAAATATCTGTTTGAATATTCACATTCTGAGGCCTCTTTTCATGGAACTGGACGCACAATCAATATACGGCCCTTCAGACAGACAGTGACAAATGGACATCCCTTTTCTTCTATTTTTACCCCTGAGTACTTTTTATGTCTTGCTTGACTTCATTAAATTGTAGAGCAAAAAAAAAAAAAGCTCAGGCCTTATTATTACCGAGTCTGTTTTCCTGGGAGGATGTGTGTCTTTTTGGTTAGCCAAACTCAGAGTTCTTGCCCTTTTGTGGATGACAAGATCTTAAGAAAAAGATGTCACACTTAAACAATGAAAAAAATCCTTAAACTTTCTTTGATGTTCTGC
>NC_050524.1:21802256-21807274 GCF_002922805.2 Oryzias melastigma | reverse complement strand
AGTAGTCAAAATGTTGACACTAACAGGTCTCCATGGCCTGCGTGTGCGCTTCTTACTCTAATCACGAGGGCTCACACAATGTATGGGACACAAGTGATGTCTGAATTTAATCTGCCAGTCATCTGTGGCTCTGCTCCCACCCAAATCGTTACAATATATTTCCTTCCAACATTTTAAATTATTTTCAAAACATTTTTGATAAAGCGCCACTGAGCCGGGAGTGCTAGAAGAGCCGCATGCGGCTCCGGAGCCGCAGGTTGCCGACCCCCGCCATAGGGGGAGAAAACAGTTTGTGTTTTGGTTAGTCAAAAGTGAAATATCTGTTTGAATATTCACATTCTGAGGCCTCTTTTCATGGAACTGGACGCACAATCAATATAGGGCCCTTCAGACAGACAGTGATAAATGGACATCCCTTTTCTTCTATTTTTACCCCTGAGTACTTTTTATGTCTTGCTTGACTTCATTAAATTGTAGAGCAAAAAAAAAAAAAGCTCAGGCCTTATTATTACCGAGTCTGTTTTCCTGGGAGGATGTATGTCTTTTTGGTTAGCCAAACTCAGAGTTCTTGCCCTTTTAAGGATGACAAGACAATTAGACTTTATCCCCCCATCATCTTACAAGAAAATTCCCTAAAGGTTTCTTTTTTCTGATCTTAAGAAAAAGATGTCACACTTAAACAATGAAAAAAATCCTTAAACTTTCTTTGATGTACTGCTTTGTTCCCCGACATTATGTTGTTTTGTTTTTATGGGGAGGGCTTCCATTTACAGTCATCTAGCTGGAAAAATGAACATATTATATTTATTTGGGAGTGTCACATGATCTAGTTCTAAAAATGCAAAGTGGGGGGATCTCCTGCTCAAGGCAAGAATCATTCTCCATACTCCCACTTGGTAGGAGGATGAAGTCTTAGGTTTTTTAAGGACAGAATGATGATAATCTGTTGAAATAATGCTGTTTAACCCCATTGAATGGGGTTATTATGGCAGAAGAAGCATATTTATTATGGCAGCTATTACCGTATATATATATAAAAAACAGAAATAAGCAAAGCATAATCAAGAATGGTATTTTTTACTTTTTTATCTGTTTTTTCAATCGAACCTTGGAAAACATCTCAATCTTTAGTTATAATTAGTGCAAGAGACTTACAGAAGTCATCCCATCTGGGACTTTTTGTCACTATATGCCTGCAGGCTCCTACGGCTGCTGCCCTCATATTTTTTTTTGTGTTTGTTTTTAATATTAAAAGTAACTTTTTCCATTTGGTCAGTATTTTTCCAGCTGTGCCACACAGTGTCCCCGAGTACTAAAAACTTTTTGGTCTTTTTCAAAGGCTCCCTTTTACTTCTGCACTAAATGAAGTGCGAATGCTTTGGTTCAAGTGCTGTCATACAGTTTATCCGCAGCTATTATTGACTGTCAACAGAGCAGCTTAGGAGACGTATTCCACTCCAGAATCTTTTAGTGCACTACTTGTCAGTGAACAGACAGTAATTGCATTTATAGAAGTCCCATAGGTGCTCAGTGAGCTCTGCTTCTTCTTCTTTTTTTTTTTTTTTAGAATACTTTTGTGTTTCTGAGGCAGTAGGTGAGGAGAGATCTAGGTCAGAAATGTCTTTTATGTTTGCTTTGGAGCAGAGAGATGGTATAGAAGCTCAACACAAAATGTGTTGAAAAAAAGATGAGATTGTTAAAAAAAAAAGGAAGCAAAGATTTTAAAAATAGGTTAATATTCAATTGTAAAGTGAAAGCAGGAAATAAAAAGGTAGGAAAAACAACAGACAAGTGCATGAAAAAAAATTAAACAATAAGCGGTTCCCCACAAAAAGTTTAATGAAAAGGAATAAAAAATAAACATTACAGACATCAGAGGAAAGGAGCCTCTCTTTAGTGTTTTCTTCCAGGACACAAAATTTGCTTTGAGAAATCACAAAATATTCCGGAGTGACATGTCTGACTTTACAGGCCTCAGTTTGCACATAAAGAGACAGAACTCATAACAGAACAATCAAAGGAATGAATCAGTTGATCTCATTTTGGAAGCATTGATGGAAGAATAAGCACCACTACAGCCTAGCTTCGGTTTGTAAATATGGATCTAAAATCTCAGTTTGGCCGGAATGCTGAATCCAAATGAAGAGCAAATGACCAAATGTTGTCGTCCTTTCAAAGACCTTCTCCAGTTAGGCTCAGTTGTATTAAAGAACTAAGAAAAAAAGATCAGTCCTCTTTATGCAGTCATTTACAGTATTACATATTTTCTGTTCATTTCGCTGATGTCATCAGTCAGTCAATCCATCATACTTTATTAAACTCATGGTAAACTGGTGAACAATACAGACGACATATTGCCCAATGGTGGGCAACAGCCACACAAATCTTGCAGCGGTATTCACCCAAAGTGTTTGGGGCATCCAGGTAAAGGCCTTGATCACATGCATCCGTGGGGGGGAGTTGACCTGTTTTGGGTTGTCCGGGCAGGTAGAGGGTTGTAGATAGGAGTGGTCACGTATCAAGGGGAGTGCAGGTGGATCTTACATTTCCCTGGCATGTGCGACCCCCTCAAGGGAGGTCATGACATTGGATATGTCTATCGTCATGCATGTGGTAAGTGTATCGGAAAGTATTTGTAAGGTTTATGGAAGTTACACTGTGAGGATTATTTGGTTTAGTTTGGATTTTGTTATACTTGGTCATGTTCTAAGTGGCCCTTGACAGCCACACCAGTTTCAAGTTTGTCATGATCCACAGCTGTCTTAAGTTCAGTTATTCGATTTTAATTGTCTGGTTTTCCATTTATCCTTATCAGGTCATCTGTTCTGCCACCCTTTGTGTTTCTCATGTTTTGGTTAATTTATTCAATGTTAATTTCCTGTCACTAAACCTGGTCTCCTGCATGTTGACTCCTCCAAGACCACTTCCTGATAGAATGACCTGCCCACCCTGGGCCCAGCAGGAGAATTTTTGCTGCAGTGGCAGACATTTTGCCACTGAGATCCACGCCATGCCTCACTAGATGGGTTTTCCTGCAGCTCCCTGTCCCTGAGGATGGTTGCCACTCATACCCCTTGGTTGTATTTCTTGTTCCAGAGGAGAATTGCCAAAACTGCTCCTCTTCATGCCTGTTCTTGATGAGGGGTTCTGATACTCTTCACTTCCGTCTGGCTGCAGGAGCTCTGTTTTCTGGACTTGTGTTTGGTTTGTTCTCCAGGTCCCCTCCTCCCAGGTGTTAGGGCAACTGGAATCTGCCTGTTTGGGGAGTGGTACTGTGAGGATTCTGTTGTTTAGTTAGGAGTGTGCACATGAAATGCTAGTACCTGAAGGATGTCCACACAAGCTACACTCTGATTGGCCAATTTCAACATTTCCAACAGTCAGGCTCCACACAAGGGGAATGCACTTATGTGAATGGCACTAAGGGGCTCCTTGCACAGTCCACAGTATTTTGGGCCATTGTGTCTCACCCTTACTTTAAATTTTGTGCTGCCCACCTGTGTGCCCCAGACAGGTTTGCCTATTTTTCACCAGCCGAGAGCCAATATCCAGCCGCAAGGGCAATTGTGACAAAGACATAAAGTAAAAATCCAAAGTAATGTTGGTGTGTTTCATATCACCTCATGTCAAAAACAGAACTGTTTTGCTGTCTATAAGTAGGGATAATAACTGTGAGCACAGTGACAGGCAGTGAAAGTGTTGACACAACTTCCTAAGAGGCAAAACAAAGGCTTATAGAATGAGCTCTAGGTGAGCATCGTCCCAGTGTCTCATCCTGGGAATGTAATGCAGATGGTGAATCACTGACACTGATGTGCACGCACTTAGACCCCCATCTTACTCATTTGTACGGCCTGCACACACACCCAGATGTTCTTCTCTGTTTGCACATTTTCCCACAGTCTTGAGTCTTCACACACAAATGCACACAGACAGTCACACGCTCAGGGGAATATAGGATGATAGTGCAGATGGTATATTAGAGTAATATTCTCAGTATGGGAAGGTAATATTGTCAGAGATGTCCTGTGGGGTAAATGGGGAGGGGAGAAGGTGAAGGAAGGCAGGCATGTGTTATACATGATCTAAAGACAGTGCATGGAAGGATTTGCCAATAGATTTCTCAAGATACAATATGAAAATGTTTTTTTTTCTGCTCCCAAAACAGCTTTAATCTATCTTTACAGGTATTTGTTGAGCTCCGCTATGATATTGACAGTAAGCCTTTGTCACAACTGTCCGTAGGGGTGGATACGAGCTGTCTGCTGGTGAAAAATGGTCAAAACTGTACAAGACACACAGGTGGCATGCAAGAAATATCAAGGTTGTAGACCATGCTATGAACCCGTGGAGGAAAAATGACCATGCACATTTTTTCTACAGGCATACAGTGAGTGACAGGCCGTATACAAAAGGCCTTGTGCGATCTTTTGGGGTCCAGATGACCCTACCCTTGTATTGATGTGTGATCCCTCCCATTACAAAGGTGGACAGGATTTCATGTCTGCCATGGACACCAGTATCTTGTGGGTTACTGATGACCCCACTCCTAATTTAAAATGTATTGGATAGCACAAGGGTTAAAAGGTGCATTGTCATTTTTAAATGTGCCTCATAGTGTGGAAAATATGGTACTCCTCTCCGGGTCAATTCCCTGTACAAGTTCATGCAACTATGCCAAAGCTTCAGGGAGCCGAGTCAAGAAGAGGTGTCATCCTGCAGGCCATGAGGGCCAGCCTCTTGATGGTTTCCAAGAAATCCTGTCTCATTTGCCGCCGATTACCTGGATCAGGTGTGTTCTGCCAATAAGAAGCTTCAATGGTAGGTTGGCTAGAAAACATACAAGATATCGGCCCTCAAGGCCCTCGTAAGCAATCATTCCAAACTCTCAATTTGGACGTTTCTAACAGCATTTCACTGAATTGTATTGACAAGCCCTTTGACTGAAGACAACCACAGAAAAATCAAGATATATGTGTTTCATAATTGTCATTTTTCTTGTGACAAACTATCTTGTG
>NC_050524.1:21797071-21802191 GCF_002922805.2 Oryzias melastigma | reverse complement strand
TGTGTTTCATAACTGTCATTTTTCTTGTGACAAACTATCTTGTGAGTGCATTTTACATTTTTTATCTTTAACTATTTCTTTTAATAAAGGAAATAACCCAAAACACAGCACAGTCAAAACCTGTAACCAAACACACAAAAGTTAAGAGAATAAAGTTATCACAAATACTTCTCCTTACATGTCCTTCAATGTTATGAAAAGATCTGATTTCATGTAGTTACACGTTTGTATTGTGTAGTGGAATGTCTCTCAACTTCTGCAACACAGATTCTTTTTTTCTTTTTTATCCTCCCCTCTTCATATAATTTCCAGCAGTTGAGAGAAGAACCCTAAAATGGCTGTGGGGTATAGATTGCAGTTCTTTTGTGGAAACAATCTATTTTTCATGAGAAGATAGTCCTTTTTGAGCTCCCTGGATGTTTGGAGCGTTTTCCCGCTGGGGATGCTTAATGCAACGGTACCACATTGACAAGACATAAGATATGAAAGGAAGCCATCTTCACACCTGTAACTGCCAATTTCATCTTGGAAATATGGCTCCAGGGTACTTTTCCTCTCGGACGTTTTATAGGAGGAAAATTACAGTATTTTCCTTAAAAAAAAACTCTGTTTCTCTATTTGTGCACATCTGTCTGAGGAGAAGGGCGCATCCTGCATTTACCAGTTTCATTTTGCTTTCATCAGGTTTTTTTTGTTTGTTTGTTTGTTTTGTTTTTATTATTATCCACGTGAACCATCTCCAAAAATAAAAAGAATAAAGTCAAAACTAAAATGTTATAGCCCCTGAGACTCCAACAAATAATCTCCAAATATGAATTTCTGTGTTTTCCTGATGTTTATCATCATGTTACAGCTGTAGTGTCTGATCTGTGGATGGTTCAATCAGGTTTTTTAGGCCCCAATCTGATTCTGAGTCAATTTAATCTTGAGAATCTGCTGATATCAAATCTCAGTCCAATGTAATATCAAATCCAGATCGTGCATTGATTTTATTTTATGAACTTTTGTTTATCATTTAATTTGAGCAGAGCACTTCTAACTTAAACAATCAAGAAAAACTATCATGTAGAAAAAATGTTAACCAGAATCTAGTAAAAAATAGGTAGTACAGTATTTGTAGTCATGACAGAAAGTTTTATGACTGTTGCTTTAGTATTTGCACAACTATTATTATTATTTATAATAGTAATGAATTAGATTCATCTGCACTTTTCCAGACGCTCAAAAGGCTTCCAATGTGTATCCGTTATTCATTCACTCCTCCTTCATACTTGGTGATGGTAAGCCACAGATGAAGCCACAGCTGCCCTGTAGCAGTCTGACAGAGGCGTGGCTGCCAGCATGCGCCTCTGACCATCACTGGGACATTCATTCGCATTCACACACTGTAGAGCCACACTGGGGTAGGGAGGGTGAAGGATCTTGCCTAAGGACACAACCACAGTTTCTGGAGGGAGTGGGAATTGAACTGCCAATTCTTCGATCACAGGCTGACCTGCTCAACTACCTGAACCACTGTCGCCCCAACTTTTGAACATTTTTGATTAAGTGTTTGTTCCCTTTCAGTCAATTCACTCCGTACAACTTGTATAGTATGAAATATTACACCCTTGCGTCTGTCTGAAGACACCTCTACAGCCTTTATTGCAAATGAGGTACAATGACAGGTGGGCAGTTCAACTCCTGTTCATTGTCCATCATTTTCCTTTCAGCGGCATCCCTCCACATAGTGACTGTAGTTTTACAGAAAATGACAGTGCTGGGACCAAAATGCGAGGTTTTGAGAAAAGTTTTGACATTTGTAGGTTGCGAGGCGGCAGTCCAGTGACAGGCGGATGGCAGGAGGGCAACAGCATCATAATCAACTGATATGAGGGTCTCCAAGGTCCCCAAAATTGTCTGATGATCGGCTGATTTCAGACTGCCACCCTCCAGCCACCCAACTGCCTCCATGCTGCCATCCCAGTGCCACCATCTGATTAGTAGAAATTGCACAGTAGCAGCACTGG
Organism: Oryzias melastigma; assembly: GCF_002922805.2. Taxonomy (NCBI): domain Eukaryota; kingdom Metazoa; phylum Chordata; class Actinopteri; order Beloniformes; family Adrianichthyidae; genus Oryzias; species Oryzias melastigma. Next base: position 21,800,182 of record NC_050524.1, on the reverse strand, counting down.
CACTCAATGGGGGCTGTAGAGATGGGGGCCAGGTGATGACCGGATGTCAGACTGGCGATCCCGGCCGCTATGGACCCAAATGGTGATAAAGCCTTGATGGCGCTGATAACATCACAGCAACTCCGAGAACTGCGTATTGACAAATTGCACTTGATGCTGAGAAGAAGATCACAGAACAATGTGTTTTCTTGGAAAGAATGCTTTTTCTTTCCTTTATTGTAAATTGAAAAAAATATATTTTGTGCTTAAAATATGATTTGTGAATGACCAGTGGTGCAGAATGGCCCATTTTTTATATACCCTCAGGCTACTGGGCAGCTGGTGATTGGAGGTACTTGATATGGACGACCACCGTCCAGAGACATTTACACATTTCCAATGATGTCCAAGGTCTAATGTTTACACACGATAATGACGTCCCCGCCTGACGCCACCGTCTGTATTCATGACCACTCCAACAACTAAATAAAATCAGGATTTTTCACATTTTCACACCAAGTTTAAGGTGTGACTGCCATTCATTTGAACCATGGCCTCTACATCCACTAAAGTGATCACTACTATTGTGTCTATCCGTTTCTTTCATACACAGACCGGATTGATATAACTATATTGTACAAGCAAACACACATATTTCTATATACATGATTTTATTGGAAAAACACTTTCCCAAAGAGACAAAATTTGGTCTGCAAATTTATATTCCTCACATCTTATAAGAATTCAACATTTGTTGAAGTCCATAGAATATGATACACGCTCTTTTCAATTCACTTCTGGAGTCTAAGACTGGTAATAACATCTTTACTCATAAAAAAAAAATCAATATAAACATTTAAATTGCATAATAACGTTTTGGAAAGATGCATAGAAATATAAAAAGATGTTGAATAAAACTAAATTTTGAGGCACATATGCATGTCAGAGTGAAAAAATAAGATAATAGGTCTACATCTTGTGTTGCTGCTCACAAGGTTATTTTGTTGAGAATCTGTTTGCTTACTCTTCCCCGCATCAATACATCTGCAGAAGAACACCTGCTGGAAGTCTTCTTTTGTTCTAAAAAGGAGGTGAAGATAATGCAGCAACCCTGAGACAGAGTCATATTTGTTAACCGATCAAGGTGTTGGAGGCTTCCACTAAGACCCGTGCAGGAGTTGTGTCGGTGTTGGTCTGGAAAGCTGTTAAAATCCTGACAATGAAGTCTCCAGATAATGTGTGTTGTTAAGCATGACATATGTCTGCATGTTTACATAAAATATGTAACAGAAATGCTTTTAAATTCATCCACAGTTGTTATTGTCGGTCTCTAGTGACGGAGGAGAACACACACTGATGATGAAGGAGACAGCATGATGTTTAGCTGGCTTTCTGCAGCCTGAATAAGACCGCTTTTATGCAGCAGGTCTGCAGTGTGTGTGTGTGGGTGTGAGCATGCACGTGTGTGCACAGGCTCCTGGGAGAATTGAGACTGTGTCTGGACTTTTGGCAGAACAGTAGAAACACAAAAACAAGAGGAGAAGGTCCAGTCACTCACACAGCTCCTCTTGTCTCTTTATCTCTGCTTTTCACATTTCCCTTTGGCATTACGGTCTCTTTTGCCAAAACATGTTTGCCAAATTTAACCTGAAATTTCATGAGATATGAACAACTAAAGTACCACCACTGAGGCAATGGTATGAAAAATCATTTTTGATTTGAAGAAACTTAAAAGAAAATTATGAAATAAAAAAAATGCAAAATACAATTTACACAAGTACATATTAAAATTACACACACACTACTACACATTATTACAAACACATATCTTTAAAAACTAGCACAAATCACCTGTTACCCAGTCTCTAAAACACATCTATGCACAAATCTGATGATAGACTCTTTTCACCTATCCAAGAAAGAAAAGATTCATCCATAAGTGATGCATTTAAATGCTGCTAGAATGCTGGGTCATCCGAATTTTCTTTTCAACGGCTTCAAACTTAGATTGTGAATAACATTTGGTGAAACTTGACACTTTTCCCCTTTTTTATGCCGATTTGCCCAAAATTAACATTAAAAAGTCTAAATAAGGGTGAAGTAGGTGAGACTCAAGCATGCCATTCGGATTTTTATTTTTTTATTCCCCTATTTCCCTGTTCTTCATGTGATAAGTATGTGCTCCTTGCAAGCTGGCTGACTGTTAAAAAGGTGGAAGTTTGACAATCTGAGTGTAGTTTGTGTGGACATCCCACAGGCGCTAGAGTGCTGAGTTTAGGCACTGTCACCTGTATGTCAAAAGTGTAATTAACTTCCATTATTTGTTTTTTACTGTTCCAAAGGTAATATATGATCATATATATGGATATAGTTCTCTCTGAAGGGCTTCTCTACAACCCTCCACAGACCGGAACAACCCAAAAACCCAAAGTGCCTGACAGGTGCATGTGACTAAGGCTTTAGTTTGTTAGATTCTGCTCAGTGTTTTTCTCTTTCTTGTGTCTTTTAAAAATGTTCAGAACAGAACATTTTGATGGATTCAGTCTAAGATTTTGCATGGCATTATATGTTTACCTAAGCATTATGCTAATGTCAGATGCTAATCTTTCCCAGCATCAATATTCCATGAATGGTTCAAATTCTTCTCTTCCTATTCCCCTACGTGAACTATCATGCTTGAAAGTTTCTAATTTGAGGGAAACAGATTACATCTATTTAAAATAATCCAATTCCTTTCGGAAAATGAGCTTTATTCATCTTTTATTGCTTTCCTCAGCATTGGACAAACAGGACAATCCATATCACCCCACAGCTTCCCTGTCACAATATTTAAAGCCATGCATCAACTTCATGATTGCAGCAGAGAAACATGTAATTTGCACAGATTATGAGCCGCACTGTCATTCATGATTCTATTGAAAAGTATTCAAGCTGACGTTAAAATAAAGATGGAAACGGGGACAAAGGGGGAAAATCAGAGTAAAGTTATGTATTTCTCTGATGAGTTTGAAACAACTTTGACCATCACTTAGGCTTTTATTTTCAAAATAGGTGCAAAGTTATAATTTGTACCATATGCCAGTAGTTATTTGAGCTGATTGTCTCAAATTGTGTCTCGGCTTGAAGTCAAAT
>NC_050524.1:21786193-21796959 GCF_002922805.2 Oryzias melastigma | reverse complement strand
GTTTTTTTATGGTATTTTCATAATATATAAGATGTATTTTAAGAATATTAAGCTCAACTTTGCATTTCTGAGTATTTCTTTATTCAAAATGTTTTTGAATCAGGAGCAGACTAAAATTTCATCTGAAAAATATTGTATTTGGGATGTAGACAATAAGCTAGGTGGGCTACAAGCTTCCTGCTTTGCTCCATTCTGATGCATCCACTTGCAGACAAACAGATCCATGAACGTCGTTGTTTTCCTCGTCTGAGCTGGAATCTGGCTCTAAACTGTATGGCTGGATAGCTCCAGTCTTGCTGGCCATTTTTTGTTGCACCTGTGATGTTATTTAGGGAGTTTCTTTGCACTAACGGCCCCACTTCAACTAAGAGGCAAATTATTAATAAACCACTACCACTCTGGAGTAGTTAAAATGGTACTAAAAACTTTAAAATCTTATTTAGAAGACTTCTGGGAATGCTTTAAAATATATCAACAAATGATCAGAATTGGTCTTTAAGCTGGTCAGACTGACATATTGTCAAAGTTTATTCAAGGTGAGGTTAGACTTTTAGAAAAACTATTTAAGCTTTTATTAAATCATTTCAGCTGTTTATTTGCAAAGTTCACATTCACAAATAGTTTAAAAAAAGATTAAACTGAACTTAAAACATCTAAAATAACATGAGAGGTTTTTTTTTTTATGCAATTGAATTAAGATATTTGGTGAAACTCAACTCAGTTCCTAAAATTACAACTAATAGTTTTGTTTTGTTTTTGTTTTTTTGGCCTCAGATGCCTGAAAAACAATACAGAAGCAATATCTGAAATGTCCATAAAAAAACAGTCATAACTGCATTTGCAAGGCATATTCTGTTCATGAATACATTTCAGGAGGAGAAATTACAGCAGACCTCTCAGGAAACTGGGATCTCTGTGCCAAAAGGCTTTTTTTAATCTAGAAATGGAGGTCAGAACCTGCAGGACTGTCCTGGACTCAAACATTGTCTCTGGAAGCATGAAGCATATTTGTAAAGTTGAATAAATCAGGACGAGTCGGTGCTCTGAATAAAATTGCCGTCTTCCCTAATGCTTTGGAAGACATCAGGCACTTAAGGCCCGCGTCCACAAAGCATCTCTTCTTTTCCGTTAGCAGCACTTAGCAGATGCTTGGAGAAAGTGCGAGTCATGGTTTCCGGTGTTGCTATGAAACGATGTGAGACTACTCAAGGCATAAAGCTCTTTGGGTAAAATTGGTTTTTAACTTTAATCACTGTGGCACATTGAGTTAAAATAAGCTCAGCTCTTAGCACTTTAAGAAGAAAACTGTTTCCTTGCGAAGGAGTAAAGAGGCCGTTAAAGATGACTTTTAAACTGGCTCTGTGCTGCATTAACATTTACAGTGTTACTAAATATAACGGCAGAGCCTGAAATTAAAATAAAACTCATGTTTTCATTCATTTCTTTGCTGTTTTTATGACATTCAGGGTGTGTTTTTATCAAACTGAGGAGAGTATTTCTGCCACGCAAGAGCAACAAAATGGCTCAAACTCATCGTGATGATAATTGTGTTACATTTCTTTCTGCTATGTTCATTTGTGGTGTTATAGCAAAGAAAAAAATGGAATCTTAAGAAAGCAGCATTACCCATCCCATTAAAAGTACTATTATTTTTTGTCTCACAAGGAAAGTTTTTCAATAGGAAAATAATCTTAGTTTGAGAAAAGATGTCTTTGTGAAAAACATTTTTTTCTTTAAGGAAAAGTTTCTAAATTCTGAATTTCCTTTTTGCCTATGTTTTACCATATCGATGGATTATATGACCTTTTTCTTGATGTTCACAGTTAGTAATAAATAAAGGTGTAGTGCGGGAATCGGCAACCTTTACCAGTAAAAATGCAAATCCCTTAAAAAATTGTTAATTCTTTGTATTCATTAAATTGTTACTTTTAGAATAAATATAAATTATATATATATATTTTTACATGGATATAAACAGAAATATTAAGAGAAGCTCAAAATTTGAAACATTTTATTTTACTTCCAACAGAGCTTGTATAACTTCCTTTCAAAATAAAAGATGCTCTCTGCCAAACATTTCATTGCAGCTAAAGTAAATGTATAATTACAGTTTAATGCTAATGCAGGTTTTAAACAACGCAAGATAAAAATTGCATTTTTTTTCTTTTGTTATACTTTATTTTTTACTTTGGTGAGCTGTTATCCTGCTCATACTACTGCCTCATAACCTGAACTTAAACATTAATTAATTGGTTTATAATCTAATAGAAATATTTATAACAAACATATAGATTTGTATATATTATAGCAACTCCCGTCTGGATAACTGTTGGTGTGCAGCATGAGATAATATGTGGTTTAAACTGATAAAAAAAACAAAAATAATCAGAAATGTTGCTTAGTATTTGAAATCTTAAGTAAGTGTAGAGCGAACAAGACCTCTGGAGGTCATCAGGGATGTAGAAACTTTTAAATAGTTTATCTTACTTCTACGTGCACCTCAGCTAAAGATTTATAAACGTATCTAAATTAAATCAATGCTAATTTAGTAACCTTTACTCTTAAAAAATTGCTAACATTTTGTCTTTCTTCAACCAGAGTCCCTATGGAGGGGTGAAAGAGCCACATGTGGCTGTGGAGCCTCGAGGTATACAGCACCGACCTGTTAGAAAGATTAGGTCATTTTTATTGAAAGTTATTTATCTGTCAAACACATCATTGTCTAACAGCAACTTTCAGTTGAAACTCAAGACAAATCGGCACCAAAAAACCTGTATTCCATTTTTCCGTTTGTCACTCAACAGCAGGTTAGAGGGACTAAAAACCAAACAACCTTTTGATAACTGATAGATGACTGTACGGTGACTCTGCTTTATACAAGAAGACAAGTTTAAATGTGTTACTCTGTGCCTTAACCAGGCTAAAGTTTTGCAGCAAAGCTCCCGCTGTGCAGAACAAAGAGTGCAAAGTTCTGGATTTCATTCTACTTAAAAGTCTTTTAAACTGAAAGGCTTTCCTCTAAAGAGTTACGCTTTGATGTGGCATGAAAAGATCCAAGTTAAGGTTCTCTTTTTGTTTGGCTCCTCTTTTGTCTTTTTTGGATGCTTACTGAACAGTTGGCCTTCAAAGTTAAATACAGTCAACATTATTTTTTCTTACACAGAGGAGAACGGGGCACCTCGTGTCTGAACAGGAGGTAGTCACAGAGATTAATGGAGGAAAACAACTTTGCACCCATGTTGAAAATAGATCACGAAACGTTAATTAAAAATATATATATATTCAATCGAGGGTTTAAATCAAGACTATATCAAAAATCTGTTTTCAAACGGGGAGTCCTGCTGATAATGGTGTCATGAACATCTATTTCACACCCTCCATGTGAGTTTCTCCCCAGTGTTATTTGAAAGTGAGGCTGAACATGTTGTGTTTAAGTGAAATAGCTCTTTTAATTAGGGATGAAAGGCCACAGGGGACAGGAAGCAGAAGGCGGGGGAGATGAATGGACTCAAGGAAGAACACAAAAAAAACTAGTGTGACAGCAGGAGAGATCAGTGCAGTGATGCTATTTCTTCTGTTACTTCACTTCTTTGTTTATCCTGCGAGCACACATCGTCACTGTAGACCCACTCAGCTGCACACACACACACACACACCCACACACACACACAGATCCACCCAGAGTTAGAACGTCAGACTCAAACAGCAGAACAGTCCATTTAAAGCAACCCATCAAGCATCGTTTATCCACTGCTTGTGTTGTCATGCACCGGTTGGAATAGATGCACACACATCTCTTTAGTCCATCATTTAGATGCAGCATGTCTCTTAAGCTGGGTACCCATAATTCCTATCAGGAAAAAGGAGAAAAGGTCAGACTTGAAATGTCGACGCGGTGTTTGCATATCTTAAAGGAAAAGCATTCTTGAATCAGGAGATGATTATATGAGACATAACTTCAGTCTGGCTCATCTTTTCCTGGTCTGTGGTCATTTATTTATTTTTTTACTCTCAGCAAGAAGAAAAAACATCAGAAATTCAACATGCATTGGAAGCAAAACAGTTTTCATTGTCATCTGGAAGTTACTTTTGTCACATTCTGTGGCGGTAATGAGGGTAAAACTGAGCACTTCATTTCATCCCCAAAGCCTCGCAGATGCAGTGCAACTTTTGGCAGACACTTGGCGTCACAATCTCTGGCGCATTCACATGTTAAAATTGGCAGAAAACAGACACAACTCAAGTTGATTTTTCATAAATGTGTGCTAAATTACTTCGATTTAACTTCAAGTGGCTAAGCATCCATTAAAGCCTAAGTCACAACTGCCCTTACGAGTAGATAAGGGCGATCTGTTGATGGAAAAAGGGCAAGATTGTGGGTTACAGACCATTCTGTGAAGTGAAAATGTTCATGCACATTTTTTTCTTATTCTGTGAGCAACTGGTCATAGACATTGACAGTAAATGAACACTGGACAGAGTGACCCTGCCCCCTTGGTGATTCAGACAGGGAGTACCCGCTGGCTCTAAAAAGCCAAAATCCCATAGAGTTTTATAGGGAAATAAACAGCTATTACTCTGTCACTCTATTTGTCAGAAGAACCATTCTTGCTCTACTTCCTTTTTTAACATGTTCTGGCTAATCCTATTTTTCTTTTCTCCATTATGTTTTTTCTGGTTTCAAGTTATTCCAGTCTTAAACTGATCAGACCAACTAAAAACCAATCAGATGGTTCAATAAAAGTAGGTGGAGCCTGCATGGTTCCCACATCCAACATTCAAAACATTTGATTGACACGTTTCCTTTATTCCACGTTTAAGTGGTAGAGGTGTGGTCTTCCAACAAGCTTAACCCTCATTGGCCAGAGTGGTTTCCATAAACACCCCGACTCAGACTGACTTGGACCAATCATTGTTTGCCAACAACATTCGACTCCTACACAACGTTGTCCGCAACTGAAAGAAATGGCAACTGAATTGAATTAATTTGGTTGGACCCGAATGTTTGCCATTCTCTGTGAATTATGTCTCAGTCATTCAAAGTAGTTCTCAGATACAGTCAATGGTTATAGCAAAAACTTGCAACCTTAGTCACAACTGCCCTTACGGGTGAATAAGGGCTGACAAATCTAAGGGGAACTCAGGTAGCCTCCAGGACATTTTAAGATCGTTGGCAACCTGGTGAGCGGAAATCTCAGGGCGATTGAGGACATGAGCAAGCTGTGGGCGTCAGGAGGTAATGAACCCTCAAACAACACATAAGGGTAAGTAAGGGGGAGTAGTGGGCACTTTTTACAGATTTTTCTTATGTATTACGTGTGCACACCCCATGCGTACATTTGTGAGCAGTCAGTAAGGAGCCAATGACTAATGACTACAGTGCAGCTTGAGGACACCATTGGACAGCATCACCTGTTCTTTGAAGTGTGTGCAACTTCCATTAGCCTGATGGATACTTCACGATACACTTACCCTGCACATGACAATGGTACGTTCCGTTTTTATGACTTTCCTTAAGGTGGCCATACGGGCCTAAAGGGATCTAAGAGATACACCTGCATTCTTTGATGTGCATCAAATTTAATGCTTGATTCCTTGATTCCTTGACACCCTAACCGTTGAGTGACTGTGAAAGTTTTTCTGGACTTTTTCGTTGCCGTATCATGAAAAACTTGGATGATGATGAGCGAGTAGCTAAGTTTTGGAGAACTCTACAAAAGCGCTGGCAAGCATGTCGCCATGTTTGGGTTCACCAGATCATTCAGTCTCTTGCAGTGCGGTGTAGTTCACTCTTGTAGCAAGCTGTGCCTAACGGCCATTTTCAACATTACCTTGTAGCCTAGTTTGAGCATTATAGATGGAAGTTAAGGACAAAAATCCCAACATTAGGCACCCATATTGGACGTCTTTTTCTACCTTTTGACCGAGTCACTGAAAACGTTACGTGCCCAAAGTGAATCACTGAATGGTTACACACCACGTCAACCTCGCGGCATAGGCCCAACACTCAAATTGCGCCATCAGACCACAGATCGCGTCTGTAAATTGTCTTAGCGTTGAAACGTGTCCGGTGCAGCACAGTCCTACACTGTGTGGGAAAGTTGTTCTGCCAGAAGATGCCATCATAGAGCAGAGAGCACTGGTTCTTCTCCAGCTTTGACATCTTCAGAAAATTATTTGGACCTGCTTAGATTCTCAGACTTGAAAGAGTTTTAATACAAGGGAGTGTCAAATTTTTACTGTTTTATGTTTTGATTTTTTTGCGCTACACTTTTGTAGTCGTACAGTTTTTGACCCAGTTTTTTTTTTTTTTTTTGCAGAAACACTTATCTTGTCTTGGCAGGCACTCTTAAGGAGTGATCACACTGAGACATATCTCAGCACAGGCAACCACTTCAAGACCACCCTGTAGGTAAACCATGTCCCGCAAAATGGCTTTATGCACCTGGGGTTGTCAAACCAGAGAACGAAATGAACAAGCTGGGAATATTTAAGGTTTTACGTGCAGCTGCATGAGGCTGGTAAGAAAGTGGAGATGACACTGAAAAGACGGGGGCAGTCAAAGGCTTCGACGCCATTGAAATGCAATGATTTTTTTTTTTTTTTTGGCAGATTTCTGTCTATCTGTGTGTTTTCTCCTCCCCTCCTCATTTTCTCCTTTCCTCCTCTTTCTCTCCCATCTAACAGTGATGAATGGTTGTGATATGTGTGTCTTACTCTGTCCGTGTGTGCGTTTGCGTAGGGGTGTGTGTGATGAATGACTGTGTTCATGCTGGACAGGCCCAGAGGGTTTTAGCTACTGTTAGTAGTGCTTAAAAATGACTGGACTAACAAGGCTCTTTTGTCACAGCCCTCTCCCACACATGCGCACACACACATATGCAGACATTATCCCTGTTTAAAAGGCTGCGTGTCCTAAGGGTACGGAGCGCAGCACTGTGACAGGTGACATGGACTTCCTTTCTTGCTGTCTTTTGGTCTTCCCGTTTGATCTGGTTCTTCTGTTTTATCTCTCTGGTTGCAGACCTCGTTGGTGCAGCAAAGTTTCTGCTTGGCGTTATCAGTTTTTATTTAGAGTAATCCCAGGCTGCGTGGGTGTGTGTAAATGTACACAGGCATGTGAGTCTTACTGTTAAATCAATCTGGGAGCAGAATTGAAGTGGACGGCCGTTTTGCCCTCGGCCTTCACACCAGGTTCAGCATTACAAACTCCATAACACGCCTCAGCGAGTTCGGGTCCTGGAGACATTTATTTAAATCGTGTTTTCGCCAACACCAGATTTGTTTTTGTTCTTTAAAGGTCATCAGATTTGGAAAGATAGAGTGATTGTTTCGACTGCTGCTTCTGTGTTTGACAAAAACGACAATTTTATGTTATTATTTTTGGTTTTTTTTGGGATAGTGAAGATGAAAATTGTCCCTATTTGAAAGGAATGCATGTAAGAAAAGATGCAATTGAAGACCCTCTCCATTGAATATTTTGTTTTTGGTGTTTTTCACATGTTCTTGTGGAATTTTAGGACATAAAAATGTTAGCTCAAAATTATATTGCTGAGTATTTATTTATTTAATTTTTTGTGAATTAGGAGCGGACAGAAAATACAGTTTAAATAGATATATATTTCTGAATTTTGGGTGGGCCACAAGCTGCCTGCTCTGCTCCATTCTGATGCATCCACTTATAGATGACTAAATATTTTCTTGAGCTGAAATCTTGCTCAAAACTGTATGACTGGATGGTCATTTTTGTGGCACCGCTAATGTTACAACGTGTAAACAGATTGATGATGGGAAGTGGGGGTGGACTTACTCCATGCCCACAACTCACAGGTGAATTTCTAATGAACTCCTATAGAAAGTATCTCCTAGAAATTGACACCGTTTTTTTGTTTGTTTGGTTTTTTTTTGGCTAAAAACAGAATAATCATATTTAAAAGACCACTGGGAACACTTTTGCAATAGATCAAAATATGACCGGAGTGAATCTATAATGGTTGTGTGTTGTCATTTTATGAAACCTCCTCCTATAAAAAAAGTTCTCCTTCTAAGGAGAGTGACAAGGAAATGAGGAGCGAGAAAATGACATGCAAAAGCCATCAGTGAAGGCTTTAACTGTCTCGATCCAGTGAGCCGTGAATCTGACGACTCAGCGTTATTTCATGTTCTTTAAAGTTTTGTACGTAGTACAGGAGCAGGTTTAAGAGCAATACTCATTCAATATTTCTCGGTAATGGGAAAGCGGTAACCTTTTTTCTCCAGATAAACCTGATGTTCCGAGTAATGCTGGAGACATTAATGATTTATTACCCACATCTGTTTATTTGCCCGTGACTGCAACAAAAAAAGGAGGAAGTGCTGATGGGTCAGAATCTTGGATCACTGGACTGACTACCAGTTATGGGCTACATTGGTGTTCAGTGGCTTTTGCGTCTCATTTTCTGGCTCCTCATTTTCGTGTTACTCACCATGTCCTCGTTCAACTGGTGCAGAGAAGAACCTTAATCTTAGATTAAAAAGTCATTTCTGAAGGCAATTATTTCCCAAATGTGCAGGCCTTCACAATGAATGAAAACTGAGTTTTAGAGAAGCAGAGTAAAATTCAGAGTAGGTTATTAATGGAATGTCAGCTTCATGGTTTTGTTTCTAATTTTAATTTTTGGAAAGTAAATGGTTTTGTCCCTATAGTTACAGAAAGAAAGATTTTTTTCTTTATCTCGTGTAAACAATAAAATAAGTTTTGAGGACAGCAAAAACAGTGTATAAACTTGTTCACGCAATTATCAGGGTCGATAATTAGATGCATCCATTATGATTCATCGATGATTTTAAATAAAAAACATTATTTAAAGTGCAAAGATTATCCTTTCATAATTGAGTTATCTAAAGATTTTTGCCCCTAAATGTGTGCGAAACTCTGTTCAACTTGTTTTTTTTAAGAAATTAAATTTTCTGATAGATCTTTTAAAAAATCTTGTCAAATATATATGTGTGTGTGTGTGTATTTAATATGTCCACAAGACCTGAAAAATGCTCGCTAGTCTTCATAGTTTTTTTCTTCTGTCTGCCAAAAGGGAAAACTCTGAGTTTCCCTGTGAGTTAAAAGACAAATTGATGACTACTTTTTCTCAAAGATACTGCACTGCGTGAAGGTCAAGCTAAGTCTGGTCCAAATCTGTCAGGATCTGTGGTGTTTTCTTGGAGGATTTTGTTGTTTTCATGTCTTCATGTTGGGCTCTCTTGTTATCTGCATCATTCCCTGGTCTGTTACTTACTGCTGGATTTCATTTCCACACTTTTGGGATGATCTACCTTTGTCTGTCTTTGTTTGAGCATTTGGTTTCTAGTTAAATGTTCACACCTGGATGTGGCGACTTGTCACACTGGTACTTGTTTAGTCATTACTATAATACAATCACATGTTCTTGCTTAATTTTATTTACATCTTTTTTTCATATTTTTTCATTTTTGATAGTTGTCGGTTTCAGGTTTGTTATCCTGCGTTTAGCTTGTTTCATAGATGTTTCCAGCTCTCTCTGGTCTTTGTCATTTGAGTTCTGCCTGCAAAAGCAGCCCCAAAAACATTACAGAAATGAGGCCTCATCTCACGTTCTGACATCAAAGTAATGAAATAGAAGGTAGACATGTGAAATGGAATAAACTTAAATAAAGACAAAACTAGAGGAACATGCAGAAGTTTGGAAATAAAAAATTAAAATCAACTAATTTCAGTGTAAAAGCTTCAGCAAATCCATATACAAAAAAAACAGCTTAAATTGGGCAAAAATAGTGTCTGCATCCCAGTATACAGATCATAACCATCACAGTCCATACAAACAAGCTTTAATGATCAGCTTCACTGGAATGATTCTACAGTATGTTCAGGATATTAAGTATATAGAGATTGGCTTTTTATTTTTTACTTATCTGCAGTGAGAATGCAAATCAGAAAAGCTATGTGACTCATAAAATGTTTCAGAATAAAATTTTCTCTCAAACCTTTTTATTTTTGTCTAAATTCTCCCAGGTTGTTGGGGTCTGTTTAATGGATTATTCGTGGATATTGATTTCCACACAGAACACAAAGTCACGGTCCTCCTCAGAGTGTGATCACCACGCTTTTACTTCATAACGAACCTCTTCACAGTCTGAAGTCACAGAACCGAGTGTCAGGCAGAGTGTGTGATCCTTGACAGTCTACGTAGTTACAAAATAAGGACTTTTATAACCTCAGTTGTCTAACATGACTGTTTTGTTTTTTTAAATTGTCCCATTCCCATTTAAAATCATCAAATTTCAAAATAAAAGTTATTGCTGATTTTTCTTAACCATAGTTTAGCAGCAGAACCCGAAACATTAAAATAAAAGAAAACGGTATACATAAAAAAAATTGTGACACTGTAGAGAAATAACGAAACTTTACGAAAACTGTCACTCTGAATTCTCTTGATGACATTGAGTTTAAGAAGGGCAGAAAAACAGCAATGTGAAAGAAAGTGTTACTTTTTGATGAAAAAACATAACAAAAATTTAAAAGAGGTAACTGAACTTAGTTTTTTTCAGTAAAAGATGTTTGTCCATTGTATCTTAACCTTTTAAATACCCAATCTGATCATATTTTAAACTACTTTAAAATAATTTCATTATTATTATACTATTTTTAGGCAAAATCAATAAACCTGTGCAGGGCCGTGCAGAGACATTTGGAGGGGCAGGTGCTCAAAGTTAAAAAAAAGGACACATGGAACAAAAATTTGAAGCACCGCACA
>NC_050524.1:21782026-21786081 GCF_002922805.2 Oryzias melastigma | reverse complement strand
GCAGGAGTTTTTTAGAAATTCAGCACTGAGTTGTGGGCAACCCCACCCCCCTTTCCCTTCCCAATGCTGAGAGCTGAAAGCAAGGAGCTTGTGGCCCGCCCAGCGTCACTATTTCAAAAACCTTTATTTAATCTGCTCCTGATTCACGGTTTGAATAATGAAATACTCAAAAGTGCAATTTTTCGCTTAATTTTTTTTAAATATGCCACAAAAAAAGTGTCTTAATAACTCAAATTAAGCCAAAGTGGGCAAAAATAGCTAATAGGAGGTAAGAGATCAAGACTTTGATCTCCATTAAAATATGAATAAGTTCAGACATTCATTTCTATGAGTAGAAGTAGTAATGTTTCAATTCAATTTTTACTATTATTATTATTTTATTATTTTTTATCACTGTCTTTTTTATATTTTTTTTAGAATAGGATTGGACATTGATAAACCTTTTTCTAAGACAGAGCTGATTATTTAATGAAGGGGTCCTGATTTTAACTTGATTGTAAATCCACATGCTCTGTGACATACCACAAGTCTTCAACTATTCATGTGATCGACGTGAATCAGCTGATTCTGATGCGGAGAAGAGCAGCTTTTCTATATTGTCTTTTTGTCATTATGCAGCACATTACTAAAGTAAAGGTTGCGTAATGAAAAAAAGAAAAAAAAACTTGTTTTCTTTTTTTTCAGTGACAGACTCAATTGGTTTTGTAAATATTTCTCTACTGTAAAGTGCTGCAAATCAGTGCAAGGCTGCTTTTCCCCACTTCAGAATCTGCTGGGTTTGTTGCATAAACGGTTAAAGAGTTAGTCAAAGAAACACTAAAGGCTAAAAACCTAAAGCATAAATTAGTCAAAACTAAAACTCATTTTTTAACCTATATGGAACCATACTGGATGCATTTGTCTTTACAGAAATGCATACCTTTATATTAAAACAACATCTTTGAGTGGGTAATCGTAAAGCCCCCTCTCACGTGAACTCCACTTCATTTGCCTACAAGTCAGCAACAATAGCACCCTGCTCAGTGAGACAGCACTAAATGCTACATAATTAGATGTGGGTACCTGCCCTCATTTTCCCACATCAGTAATCTTGTTATTTTTGAGGGTTTAATCATAAACCATGGGGGGCCATACACAAAATGAAGAGAAAACTTCCTTAAAGAGTAAAGATGTAAAGAAGAGCAGAGGAAGGGTTTTCTGGTGTTCCTTTTTTATTATTTTTGACCCCAAATTCCCTCCTGTTCAAAGGAAACATGAATGGCCGTCAGCACATTTACAGATTTGTGTTCAGACGTTTCCATTCTCTATGCGGTTTTACAGAACATCATTTTTATTGTATGCTGGATCGGTCTCTCTGCACACTCCTCGTCTTCCTCAGTGTCTGCTTGGCAGACTTTACGTTCTTGCGTTGCTGTCGGATCTTCATACGTGTTCTGGAAGTACTTCTTCCTTTTATTCTCTCCCAGCCTTTTTTTCCCCTCTTGGTTGGGAACAACTGAAGCTTCCTTTTGCTCACTGCTTGAGGCAGACATGTGAAAGAGGGAGGAAAAAGGGAAGTTTGAAAAAGACAGACAGCAGAGGCAGGCAGGAGGAGGAGGAGGCATGAATGGCCTCATTCACAAGCACAGTGAACCAGAAACACACAGAGGCAACCAGTTCTGCACATGGGGCTCTATCACTCTTAATAATCACTGGCCTGTTTATGAACCTATTGTGGCTCAGTTATCTTGTAAACTATGCTCTTACAGAGAGGATCTGATATGAAATCCATAAGGTGGCTGAATGCCCTTTCCAGACCATTGATTGTCAAGCTTTATCGTTCTTTTTGTCTTTGTAGCGTTGCTGATGAACACACTTGAGCTGTGGTATCAATGATAAATCCCCAGCTGTTGAACAGTGAGCTATGGCACATTTTCTATTGTAAATATGGACTTTTTTCACATTTTATGCTGATAAAAGTCAGAAGTCACTCACATTTTTCCGTGTTGAGAAGCTAGTGGCAGGAAAGGAAAATGTAGGAACATGATTCTGTTATAAATAATAATATACATTGTAGAAATGCATATTTATTGAGTGGGAAAAGCTGCTTCTAAGGCAAAGTTGAAATATGATAAGAGTTAAGCAATCACAGATCTATACATACAGAAATTTACTGGGTTTTTTTTTTGTTTTTTTTTTGGCTTTTTAACAAACAAACAAAAACAACATTTGGCCCCCTAAGTACAGAGACAAATTACTTGTGCATAGTAAACTCATTAAGCAAATCTAAACCTGCATCTACATTAAATGTCTGGAGTTTCAATGTTAAGTCAAAGCGGTGTGTCTTGAGCATCAGGGATGGTGGTCTAGCAGTGGTTTGTTTCAAGCATGACTGCATCTCCAGAGTTCAAATATTGGAAACTTGGCATTGAATTTGCGTTGTGTCGACCAATCAGGAACTCAGCTTTGACCTGTGACTTGTTAATAATGTAGTCAGAAAGTGGCGTCCAAAACCAATATGGGAGAAAATCTGATCGTTCTCCTCATGAATGTCATATTTTATTTATTTGTATGGAGATAATAATAAAAAGATCCTCTAATTGTGTTATATTGTTCTTTCCTCTGACTAATGCGGGACAGCAAATCATCAAACTGGGTCACAGATGGACGGAAGTACAGCTGAAAGCATCCGGTTCATTCACATGCAGCTCTTGCAGTAGATGGTGAAGCTCACTGTACTGGGAGAGTCTCCGAATGATCTCATGAATCCAGACATGGAGACGTGATTTCAGAGGCTTTTGAAGAAATCTTTTAAATAAATAAACCTGATCTCTTGGCGTCATCTGTGTCTTCCAGTCATCGACTGTATATAACTGTGTTTCCATTACACACATGTGCAAAACTTTATTGAAAGTCTAGGAATATTGAAAAAAAAAAAAAACAGTTTTGCATTAAATTATAATTATGCAAAAAAACACAAACCAACTCGCACGATAAGTCATTAACATTAACAAACACAGCGATGGATGAGAACAAGTATTTTTTTTTTTTTTTTTATTATCCAAAACGGAGCATTTGGGTGACGTCACAGCAGTGCTGCACAGCTAGTCCATTGACAGTCTCAGCTGCACGTAAGAAGCCTGTTCAGAGGGATAAAAAAAAAAACTTTCGAACAAGTAAGCTTTTTCTGTTTGTAAACATGACAAAATGCATTTAAGTTTGTCACGGCACTCATGCTCATCATCAAAGGAGACTTCTGTGTCTTATTCAGGCTGTAGGCCGCAAAATTGAGGCTACAGATGAGGCAAAGAAGAAATTTTGGTTGGTGACTTTACGGAGGAATTCCGTATGATGCACAACTTATAATGAGCTGTGTCACTGTGGAACGCTGCGCTCATGACAGCCACTTCCTATAAAGAAGCGCATTTAATATGAAAAAAGTGTTTCCACTGCAGTTTTGTGAAAAATGTCAATTTCGATACGCCCCCAAAAACATCTAATTTAAGTACAAAACATCTTTTTTTTGAGAAATGCGAGTTTTTTCAAAATGTTAAAATCCAATTTGCAAAGTTTCAGAGTTTATGGAAACGAGATGTAATGAGATATACAGAAATTAGGTTAAAAAGATTTAGCAGTAGCTCCTCCCACAAACAGAACGACCTTTACGTTTATGAACCCATTTCCCAGTCCAGCAATGAATTTGAAGAATATGAAATCGCAGGGGTATGATGTGTTCGGTAAGAACATAAAGTAAAAAGAAAAATACTATAGGCTTAGCATTTATGGTTAGAGGACTTATTCTTTCTTAATAATTGTGGCAATGTCTAGTCTGATATATCACAGAAAAGGTTCCAAGGTCTTAATATAAACATCCTCTGTGTTATGCTGTTGACAAGCCAATAATGAAGGAGACATAGTTTAGCACAGTGGTCCCCAACCTTTTTGGGGCTGTGGACCGGTCAGCCAGTGTGGAGCTATTCCGCGGCCCGGGGGGTGGCATTAAAAACGTTAATCCACTGTGTTATCATGTACAACTTTATTAGCTGGGTCCTCATGACGTCACAACAACAGCTGAA
>NC_050524.1:21778904-21781776 GCF_002922805.2 Oryzias melastigma | reverse complement strand
CCCGGTGGCAATGGGTCTGCGGCCCGGTACCGGTCCGCGGCCCGGTGGTTGGGGACCACTGGTTTAGCAGAACTTTCTGCCATTGTGACCTGGAGAGAATTTTGTCACAGATCCAGTTTTATGAAAAGACATTTTCTAGCACCAAAAGGAAGCATTCTGTAGAGTTTTCTTGTATTTACTGCTAACAATCGTAATACTAAGAACAAAAGATTAATATTTACATCTGCAGACAGATTTTTATTCATTTCCTGATCAAAAATTTTAGCATTTTTCTGTTTTTGTTTTGTATATGTTATTTTTCAGAATTATTTTATTTTGTCAGCATCAAAAGAAGACTTTTTCCATCTTTTCACTTGCAGTAGAAATAATATAAGTGTTTGTGAAGTGTTGTTGCCTTGAACATGTTTGTGGGTGTTTTAATGGACTAGACGCTGCAGCTGGGTTATACGTTCTCTAAACGGAGGTGATGGTCTTCCCATGAAAGAATGATGAAGTCTGTTGTTCCTTCAGGTTTATTCCCCCTTTGACTCAAGTGACTTTCATGTTGTCTTTGTAAATAACCTGGAAGTGAGATCGACCCACAGGATCTCAGCATGGGTCAGTGACACACGCTTGACCTCAACGACCCTCAAGGTGTGAAATCATCAGGAAGAGCCTGAAGCTCTTCAGGGAAGGGGCAGCCATCTTTTTTTAGAGCAGCAGCCAGGAGGTTATGGTTACGCTATCTTGAAGCTTTTATTTTGGTTTTAGAACCAACATGATGTGACATGTAACATGTTCTTCCGTTTCTTAGTCAATATTTTAAAGAAAATTTATTTTTTTGTAAGAGCTGATAACATTTCCTATTGAAAATGTTTAAATAAAAGCTTTTATTGTTTTACTTTAAACCATATGGTTAAAAACGTATCTTAATTTTGTGTTGTTTTGGCATTCATGATTTGGATCTAACTTTTGTTCTGATATGTTGATCTACAGCAGATGTTAAACAACAGAAGGAATCCATTTGATTTGCAAATCGGCCGAATTTTAGAATAAAGTTGTTAGTGAAAAGGACAACATTTTCTTAAGTTAAAAAATAATTCAAAATTAGCCAAATTGAATGTCCCTTGGTGACCCTTAATTTAATTCCCCATAATTATAGATAATGAAAATCATAAAAGAATTCTGCTGTATCCTCTGTGTGTATCACAGCAACAACTTTCTCTGCATGTCTATCAAAGAAACACTGCAGTTTCTTACATGAATGTACGCAGACCTCTGCTTCTCTAACGACTGAAAAGCTTTTGAATGTCCAACACGAGCATAAGGCACCAGGTTTTATAATTCTCTGCAATTATATTTCTCATAAAAGAAGATTATTGGCATTTACAGTTGTTCGCCTGCTTCCAAATGACTTTGGTGAGCCGCTGCAGCCTCTGGGCATCATGGGGAGATTTTCACCTCATGGCTTTTATATCAGCCTGCAGTCCTCATTTGCAGAAATGTGTCTTTTATTATGACCATTTCCTGCTGTTGCAGGGAGCTCAAAGTATTTATTATTGTTTCTAAGATGGTCTCCAGAGTGGATCTGAGTGAAGAGCTGTTATTCAGACTAATGAGTGATAAGTCACCTCAGTGTTATGATTTAGTACTTGTGTGTTGGTGGTCTCTAGTCCCACAAGGATGAAAATAATCTTAGAATAATGTAGGAATTTTTCTTATGAAAGAGAAGAAATGTAATAAGAAATCATTTCGTTTTTGCATTTCTAAATATTTCTCCTTTTAAATTGCTGTCAATCAAACTGTCACAGACGGGCTCTGATAGAATTAATGATCCTTCTTTACGTCACAACATCTCTGCTGCACATGCACTAAACCCTCATGTGGCCCGGCTAGTGTGTCTAGTTCAGGTGCTGGAGAAGAGAAGATGGTATCTTCCCATTGACTGCAGTCAAATGAGCCGCCGTTCACATTCCTGTGGTTAAATCAGTCGTCACTGGATTTTTTGTGTGAGTCAGAGGAGGAGCTACTCAGCTCAGCTCCAAAAGCCACGCCCCCTCAGAGGCTATTTTGGAAACAGAGGTTTCAGATCAACATGAAAAATATTTTTAAAGACATTTAGGTTGTGGGATTTTGGCTAAAAACTTCATAATAATAATTAAATCACTACTGAGAAAATTTTGGATTAAAAAAAAATTGACATGAGGGGGACTTTAAACATGCGTGAGGCATCCAGGTGACCCACACAGGTTTAATAATTTTTTGCTCATTTGGACTTTCAGACTTTTTCATATTAATTATCGGGACATATCTGTTTAAGAAAGTGGGAAAACGTCAAGTTTTTAGCAAATATTATTAACAATCTAAGTTATAAAAAACTCTGATGTCCCAGCATTCTAGCAGCATTTAAACACATCACTCACGCACAAACATTTTCTTTCTCTGAGACTCACATCAGATTTGTGCATAAATGTGGTTTTGTGTTAGCATAACAAGCGATTTGTTAAAGATTTGTGCGGAATTCAGTTTCAAGCTGTTGTAACTTTAACATGTGAATGTGCAAATTGTATTTTTTTTGTTTAATAATTTTTGTACTTATGAGCAAAATATATTGTCTGAGTTACTAATCAAGAATTATGCACGCACAAATTAAGAAATAAGCATGCACAAATTGGGGTGAGTCTATTTTCTCTCCATACTATATGGGTAAGGCATAACAAACAAAAAAAATGCTGAAAACACAAATCCAATGAAAGTGACCAAAAAATTGAAACAGACAATTGAATGGAAAAAAGATAAAAATCCCTCCACCCCCCACCCTCATGCTCAGACAAAATGCATTCTGGATGGAAAAGCAACATCTGGAAACGCAAAACGTTTGAGGAACCAGGAA
>NC_050524.1:21775743-21778596 GCF_002922805.2 Oryzias melastigma | reverse complement strand
CACAAATCAAGAAATAAGCATGCACAAATTGGGGTGAGTCTATATTCTCTCCATACCGTATGGGTAAGGCATAACAAACAAAAAAAATTCTGAAAACACAAATCCAATGAACTGGAGAGTGACCAAAAAATTGAAACTGACAATTGAATGGAAAAAAGATAAAAATCCCTCCTCCCCCCACCCTCATGCTCAGACAAAATGCATTCTGGATGGAAAAGCAACATCTGGAAACGCAAAACGTTTGAGGAACCAGGAGGCATCAGGAACTGACAGAGGAGACCTCCGAGACCTTTGATGCTGGTGCTTTTACTGTAGTGGAGAAGCACCATGCCACCATCTCATTAAAGCTTTATGAAGCAAGCTTAGCACGCATTTTATTACAATGACGCCACGGTCTGGCACATCCCAGCCTTGCGGCAAGCTGCTGTCGATGGGAGAGGTTGTAGAGACAAAGAGGTCTTTAACACCAAAAAAAATAGAATAAAATAAAAATAGAAATGTTGGAGAGGCAAAGCCAACGTTCAAAACAATAAATGAAAAATAGTAGAATTAAGATCCTGGACTGGAGGAAAAAAAGAAATGGGAAAAAAGAGAAGTAAAAAGAAACTTTAAATGTGTCC
The DNA here is from genome assembly GCF_002922805.2 of Oryzias melastigma. NCBI lineage: Eukaryota > Metazoa > Chordata > Actinopteri > Beloniformes > Adrianichthyidae > Oryzias > Oryzias melastigma. Next base: position 21,777,976 of record NC_050524.1, on the reverse strand, counting down.
TCTGGGCTACAGTGTCTCAGCACATTCTATTATCACAAACTTTTTGGCATTTTTTTTTTAGCTTCATTTACATTTTGGAACACACGGAGGCTTAAAGCAACAGAGCTGTACTATATATGCATTTTAAACAAAGAAATGTTTTATGCAGGACGAGTCAAGAATGTGTGGAGAGATTTCAGAAGTTCATTTTGTTTAGACCTGAGGCATCTGTACCATGAACTGCAGTGTGTTACATCAGGTCTGACTGAAGCCAGCGTTCAGCTGAAGGGCTGGAGCAGAGAGCAGACAGGACTTATTATTAACAATGCCTGGCTCAAAGTGTGCTAAAGGGGCGGGGCAGTCTGGACTTAAGGACAATCCGACTGAAAGGAAGCTCAGTTTGATGATGCCTTCATGTCCTTCACGTCCTTCGCGTCTCGGATTTCATTTATCTCAACTAAAAGCCGCTTTTCATTACTTAGTTGTCATCGGTGATGAAGAGCCGTCACTTTCCTGCTTTTTAATGTGAATATATGTCTCTGCTTACTGCCTGCTTCAACCTTTGTTGCTGTCATTACCATTTCAGACTTTTCTTCCCCTCCAAGCTCTTTCATAGCATTTTCTGTCCCTGTGATTTAGTCTTTGCCTATTAAAGCTTAACTTTTACTTCAGAGGAGCAGGGCAAGAGTCATTTATCACTCTGTTTCATATCTTTAACTGTCCTTCACCTCAGGAAACATGTAAAAAAAGGTGGGACTACATTGTGAAATCTTTCCTGGAAAACGCTGGGAAGACGAAGGACACCGTGAGTCAGCTCCTGCTGAATGACGCATGCTAAGCACGGCTAGGATGCTGGTTCTGTGAATTGAAGACATTAAGCTCCTGTCATAATCAGAGACTAAACCCCCGCCTTATCACCCACTGGGTGCAGGGGCCACGGCTTTGTTTAATTGCCACAAGCTGAACCGTCAAAGCTGCGTCTCCCTCAGTGTTTACCCCCACCGAGGCTTATAGCTGATAATGGAATTACTCTGAGTCCGGGGAGGAGGGAGGAACCGAGAGGGGAGGCAGTCACAGATGAAGAGAGGCCGAAAAGATGAAGGAAGGTCAATGGTGGAGGCAGAAATTCAGAAACGGATGAAACGTCTGCCTTCATAGCCGAAGAATCTGGAGAGGGAAGAGTTTTTGAGTAATGTCTGGTTGTTGCTAAAAGCAAAGCCCACCGTCTGCCTGTCCCGGGCTTTGCTCCTTCATGACGTATTGCAATGAGGAAAGTGAGTTATGATGAGAGCAGGAGTCCACTTGGAAGAATGCCTCTCAGGGGAGAAAAGGGGATTTAAAAAGAGGGATAAACATGATAGATAAGGATGAGTAGAAGAAAAACAGTAAAAAAAATGTAACAACATAAGATAAATATTAAAATGGTTGTCAAACAGGTGTAATTTCTAGACAATACATTTTAAATTTCAGATGTTTTCTTGGAATAAGATTTAAATAGAGCCAAACAAGTGTCTGTCTGTACATAAAAGAATGTGTCAAATGTTTTACGTGTATATTTATGTGTGGTGAAGCTGATGAGGCACTGACGTCATCAGTCAGATTTACCGACATTTGAACTCTACAGAGCAGCTTATTCACCATCTGACTGTTATTTAACATTTCAGTATTTTTCTTCTGTTTACTAAGTGTAGCATAGAAAGAAAATCCCCATTTAGACATTGAGGCTAAACAACATTAAGGAATAACTGGACGTCTGCACTCGACTTGTTGCCACTAATTTTGTTATTCTTTAGATATGGTGTTACATACACTCTCTCGGCTCACCAGCGCCCTCTGCATTGTGGCATGCATACTGCGGTGCGGCAGACGAGTTGTCTTCCTCACCTAGTGTGTTTTTCCAAGTGCATTTTTAGCGGATTAAAAGACTAAATGAGTCACAAACTGGCATCAATGTAATCAGACAGAAGGCGAGAGATAAACCTCTTTTGTAATTTAGGCTAAACTTTAATTATATTGTTTACATTTCTAGTCTTTTTTGTTGGACGGGAAGAACAGAGAAGGAAGAAGAGAAAAGGATGTTTAGAGGTCGTGGGGTACAAAAGAAAAGGGAGAAGAAGGGTGTTAAGAAAATATGAAGATGATTACTCAGTGGGGGTGGGGGATATGGTGGAGCAGCTAACTCAAAAAATCTTTCATTTTATGATACAAGCATGAAATTTGGCTGAAGTACTTATAAGACACCAAATTTTAAGAA
>NC_050524.1:21771219-21775184 GCF_002922805.2 Oryzias melastigma | reverse complement strand
AAAAGGGAGAAGAAGGGTGTTAAGAAAATATGAAGATGATTACTCAGTGGGGGAGGGGGATATGGTGGAGCAGCTAACTCAAAAAATCTTTCATTTTAAGATACAAGCATGAAATTTGGCTGAAGTACTTATAAGACACCAAATTTTAAGAAAAAAGTGCTAGCCACTTTAAATTCCAAAATGGCGGACATTTTCCAAGGTGGCCACCAAAGGTTGTTGGTGTAATGAGTTACATTGAAAAAATATGAGTACTTCATTAGGTAACTTGACTGCCAGATAGTCTTTGTGTTGCGCAAGCCATTATAGGGCATTTTTTAGGCAGAAAAAGCTCATCCTCACTGCCACCCTGGCATTAGCAGTCCATTTTCGGGGCAAAAAACCATTGAAAACATCATCAAGTAAACTATTTTTGTGATATTCTGCCAACTTTACTGCCATGGCGGCCATCTTGAAAAAAATGGCGGCCATATTGGATTTTTGTGTGGCTAGCACTTTTTTCCTGTAACTATAGACCCAGAGACTATAACTGTACCAAATTTCATGCTTGTATCATCAACTGAACGATTCTGGCTAAAAATGACACTAAGCTGCTCCACTAATAATAGAGCAACAAGAAACAAAATGCTTAAGGATATTCATCATTACTTTCAGGTGTGAATTCTCGTTTAAAGGGGCGGGGCTAACATGTTTTTGATAATTCTCTCTTTTTTTTATTTAGTTCAAGTTATAAACTGACCAATCAGATACTTCAATAAAAGTAGGTGGCCTAGTAAATCCCCTAAATCCAACATTCAATGCCTTGGATTGACAGATTTAGTCCCTTTTCAAGTGGTAGGGGTGTTGACTTCCAACAAGCTCAATCCTGATTGGCAAGAGTGATAAATAATGGACCGCTAACAGTTGACTTCTGGCTCTAACATGGTGGCATTCGTGCAGCATTCATGCTATGTAAAAATGGGGACTGAATTGAGATTTTTTAATTTTTTTGCCGTCTTTTATAAACTATTTTCTATGGCTGTGTCACACTTATTCACTCCAGTTCTCATTTACAGTCAATGATGCGTACTCGTTTAAGAGGGAAAAGGACTTTAATAGATAGTGGGTGTACTAGGGGTAGTAATAAAGTTGGTATACAGAATGGGGATGAGACCTCACTCAATATATAGTGTTGTTTATTTTATATCTTTTCTTTTAAAGTATATGTCCAAAATAAAATATCATCATCATCAAAATGTGCATAATACTACATGGTAATGAATTTTGCATGGCCTGAAGTCTCCCTGCTGTCTCTGTTAAACTTGGTGTGTTTTGATGCTGAGCTGTAGCAGGTAAAAGAAGGCTTTGAAGTGAGACAACAGATCAGATGAAGACATTGTGCGTGAACGTATCATTCTGCTTCCCAATGAATCATTAAGCGTCTTAGCTCTGGGCTGTTTGCTGTTTCCCAAACAGCTTAAGGATCAACCAGGGAAGTTTTGGCTCATGATAATCATTTCATATCTATCAGGTGTTTTGCTTCCAAAGACCTTGTAGAGCTGTTTATTTGTATTCATGCTCAGAATGTATTACTGACTTTGTATAGGTGTTTTATGTGAGATTCTTCTCATATTTAGCTCTAAATTAATGAACTATGGGAACTGTTAAACAGCCATGGAAACCACACAACACCTGCAGATCTGGGATCTAATTATAGGTGAGAAGGTGTGGCTGTCGCAAGCCCAAGCAGGAGCTCATTAAAACTGTTGACAATTTAGAAAGACTCTACTTTATGACTTTAATTAAAAATATGTCTCCCTGAGCTCCATATTCTGTTTTCTCTAATTCTTTTCCTTTTTGTGTCTTCTCTCTATCCGTGTCACATCAGTTTGTTCTCAGTATTCAAGGGGGGTCTTTGCCATCTTCGGCCTTTACGACAAGCGCTCAGTGAACACGCTGACATCGTTTTGTGGAGCCCTGCACATCAGCCTGGTGACTCCCAGCTTCCCCACAGAGGGGGAAGGCCAGTTCACGCTGCAGCTGCGGCCGTCCATCAGAGGAGCTCTGCTGTCACTGCTGGACCACTACGACTGGAACCGATTCGTCTTCCTCTATGACACAGACAGAGGTACATGCACACTCACTATTATATGAACAAGCAGAGAAATGATCACATTCAATACATTTCCATCTTGGGCCTGATCCTGTGAAAGTGACAGAAGTCAGAAATCGGAACTTCTTCATTTTCATGATTGATTAGACATTAATAATTTAATATGATGTTTTAATTTTGTGGAAATTATTCAACATATTCATTCTTTGATTTGAACTTGTGTAGCTCCAACTCTAAGCCTCTGTCTGTACCTGCAAATCAAAAACCCACAACTAATCTGAACACCAAGCTGGTATAGTGAAAGCTACATCAGGATCCATGGAAGTTTGTTCAAAACTTAAAAATTTGCTAAATGGCAGAAAAATCCCTCATGATATGAGCCACATTAAATCTGTCTGTAATCCTTACAATCATTTGACTTTTATTTACATTCCAGCAGCTTAATGTTTAGTTTTGTTGACAATATGGTTGCATTATACAGTATATTATCTGTTACAGCAGATGATTGATTAAAGTTTTAATATTGACATTGGCTGCTCTGACAGATCTGGCTGATATAGTTTCTGCAGCTGCATTTACTTTGAACAATCACATTTTACAGTGTTTTTGAAATTGTAAAAGTGAGAAGAACCAAAAACTTTGAATTTATGGAGAAACAATGGTGCAGAAAGTGTGGATAAAGAAAGTTAGGGGGAGAAATCTGCAGTTAGTCCATGAAACAGAGATTGTACAGTAGGAGAGGTAAGAAAAAAAAAGACAAGTTAGATAATTCCAAATCCTGTCTGTGTCCAAGTCCAGAAATCCAGTATCCAACGGTTAGCCGGGGGGTGATCCTGTGGGCAGAAGGGGAGTCAATAAGACCAGAGGCAGACAGGGTAGATCCAGGAGTCAGATCAGATTTTGTGTCACAAAGTCCTGTAAAAGACATCAGAGCTGGAGAGTTGATGCACAGCAATCAGACACTTGTCTTACTAGCAGTAAGACAAGGCTGTTTAAACAGGGTGGGGGCACAGAACTGTCATAAATGATATTGATTGTGAAATTTTTAAAAAATTCTTCACTACCTATTGGATCACCCCTATAAACTATATTCATGATTCCCTCTAATTCACGGGGATTAGGGACTGGAGACATCCGTAAATACCCAGGATCTGCGAATACAGAGACCCCCCCGTGGCTGTCTCATGACCAAAGAATGTCCGGTACCGATCTATAAAACACTTCTGATTATGCTTTGCAAACATTTATTAAAGAACATTTCAGTATTGCTCAACATAAAGAGTTCTTTTTTAAAAAAACATTTTTTAACTGTACTGCATATAACGCAGAGGAGTTTCACTCTGTCGCTCTATACCTTAAAACCAAGAGCACGTCCTTCCCTCTTCTTAAAATCAGTGTAAGAGGACATTTTCTTCCAGAAATGGGCGGTTTCATTCATAATAAACAAGTTGAATCAGCTGATGCCATTTCTCCATGCACGGGCATGGAGAGGGGGGGCGGGGGGTAGCTGAGGGGCCGGTGCGCTCCCAGCGGGGAGCACCGCAGCACCTACTTTGGACACAGAAGTTTCATACAAGCGTCTTAAGTTGTCAGAACCGGAAGATCTGCAAAAATCTGCAAATACGTGAAACTGCGAATAAAAAAAGCGCAACTACGTGGGGGAATACTGTAGTGCAGAACAATCTGTTGACTTAGATTTTAAATGCTCACTGCTTTTTGTGGTGTCAGCCCTTTTCCAAAGTAAAAACTTGACAAAAGATTTTACAAAAACTACTTATGAATCTGCTGTGTTCGGATATTAACAAATTGGGATGATTTATTTAAAAAAAAATGTGCACACATTTTTTAAAAGGTAAATTGGTTTATACTTGACGAC
>NC_050524.1:21770894-21771119 GCF_002922805.2 Oryzias melastigma | reverse complement strand
AACTGCGAATAAAAAAAGCGCAACTACGTGGGGGAATATTGTAGTGCAGAACAATCTGTTGACTTAGATTTTAAAAGCTCACTGCTTTTTGTGGTGTCAGCCATTTTCCAAAGTAAAAACTTGACAAAAGATTTTACAAAAACTACCGTATTTTCCGGACTATAAGTCGCGGTTTTTTTCATAGATTGAATGTCCCTGCGACTTATACTCCAGTGCGACTTATAT
>NC_050524.1:21742574-21770888 GCF_002922805.2 Oryzias melastigma | reverse complement strand
GTAAATTGGTTTATACTTGACGACTGAGTGAACATCGATGCACTCTAGTGTTATGGAAAGACTTCTGGCACATTTTCAGAGCTCTGGATTTTGGAATTGAAGATTTGTACACCCTGAAAAAATGCTGAACACCCAATATAGTGCACTAATAGTGAGAGAATTTGACTAAGGGGGTGAAATAGAAAGCACTAAGGTCAAAACAAAAACCATGAAAGGAAGTAGCACTTAAACATTATTGAAGTATGAAAAACAACAAATTCCATGCATTTATTTACCACTACAATAATATTAAGTCTAAAAAAGATTAATTCTTGAAAAGAAAAGTTTTGAGAGCAAACCCAGTTCTCAAGGAATTCTACTGATTGTTCCTACTTAGTAGTTGTCTAGTACAGCCAGGGCTGAGCAGCTCCATCGAAGCGTTTAAGATCAAGGGCTTGCTCAAGAGCACCAGAGTCAGATTAGGAGGGTGAAAAACCACTGGGCAAGGCTCAATTGTGTTAGTCTGGAGACCAAAAACCAGCCAGCCTCCAGCTCAAGGAGCACATCACAGAAATCAAGGGCTATGTTCGAATTCCTTCACTACTCCATTAACAGAATTCCAAATCTTTTTTATCTATTCACCTCACTTCATGTTTTTACCATCAGAAAGTATGTCTTCCTTCTGGTTTGTTGTATTTTTTCATGTTATACAGGTTATTTAGAAGAGAACAGACCATGCAAAGGGTACAAATGCACAAATAAGGATGTAATTTGGCACATTGCAGCAGGGGAATGGGGCTTGGCCTTAGCTCCCGGGGCATTCCCTTGCCTTTAATTCGACCATGCTGTCATGCACTGCATGTAACCTAGTGGAGTGGGCGCAGCTGATGCCCTCGGCCTCTAACCGCCACCATGGGAGTGCTTGGCACATTGTTTCGCTCTCACACGCATGCACACACGCGCAGGCAAAGTCTCCACCACGGGGAACAAAACGCAGGTCAAACATGACTCAAAAGTGCCGAAAGACCAAGGTGCAGTTTTGTGTTAGGAAATTAGTGAGCTGCCTCATGGGGGAGCCGCACCGTCTCTGTGCATCTGCCAACTTCCCCGCAGCCCAAAATGTCTGGGTCTGCACCCAGGGGAGCATAGAGGAGGAAGAGGAGGAGGACAGGTTAGCTCAGTCCAGCTGGTGGGGATGCAACAAAGACAGTGTAGATGGGAGAGGAGGAGAACCAAATGGTTGTAGGGAGCGGAGAAGGTTGTGGCAGTGGATGAATGCAGAGGAGTGATAACAGGAAGGGCAGAACAGAATCACAAGCCTGAAGGGATGCAAAGTAGAATATAAGAGGAGAAGAAGAGCCTGAGAAAAAGTGGGGGATGGAGGGACAGAGGTTGGACTGTACTCACCCATGACTTGGCCAAAGCAGGACCCTTCATTATAGCTACCCATCAGGCCCTGCTGCCCTTAATGTGCTGGAAAATGGGCAGTAACACTGTGATCTGTTTTATGTCCTGTGCTCTGCTGGGCCTCAACGACAGCCTGCAGACACACACACAGCCACATAAATATCCCTTTGCTCACACAAAGACAAAACGCACACACCCACATGCCAAGGTGTGCACACATTTCCATACAGCGGATGGATGAATGTGCATCCCTCCAAGACTTTAATTTCTTTTGAATAAAAAGGGTCACAGACTTGCATACGAGCACATTTTCATCCATGCAGACACAAACTGCCTATTTGCATCATTCTGTCTTACTTTAGAGCATTGTGAGTTCAACTTTGATTCGTCAGACATTCTTTTATCTGTCGTTTTCATTTCATTAGTGCACCTGCATCACAGAGACGAGTGGATGTAACTGAAGTAAAGGTTTCAGTGATGGACGAAGAGAAATTCAACTCCACTTTTTGTTTGTTCTCTGTTTTACACTTTTATTTTGCAACAGAATTTCATCCTTGAATTCAGTGTTTTGTTTTCTCCCTTGTTTAACTCAACAGCTGAGCAAACAGATGTGTTACACAGATGTTATTGTTACAATAGGGCTTATGAATCTTTTGATACATGAGATGTACATTTGTATAAACTCCTTTTGTATATGAAGCTGACATGTATTTATATTAATTATGCTTGCATACATTTCTTGTTGGTAAAGATGGAGTGCAAGGATACAAAAGGGGATGGGGGGGGGGTGAATAAATTGGAGGACAATGTTAAAAAGAAGGTTGAGCACAATTACAAAAAGAGGCATTGAGTTGCTGGAGATTCATCAATTTGACTGTAAGATATACTTTTTAGTTTTTTTTAAACCCCTTTACTGGAACAGCTGTATACTGTAAGCATTCATTCTAGCCATGAGCATTTGGGAACATAGGTTTGTGCTTCTTTCCCTCTCACTTGATTTGATACGCATCTCCATACATAGGCTACAAATCAATATATCAAAGATTCAACAAGCTTTTTGGCGATAGGATAATTATTTTGCTTACAATTGAGATATTTATTTTTCTCTTAGTGTTTAAAACTATAAATGAAAATGTCTTTTAACAGAATTGTTTTTTTTTACCCCTTACTGGCGCTTATCTTGCTTATCTTAAGCAACAAAAACAAAAATAATTGCATCTCTGTTAATTCTGTCCAGGGCTCCCTTGGAAAAGAGGTTTTAAATCTCAATGGGACCCCTTGGTTAATTAAAGGTTAAATAAAAATACTAACAAAATGTCTTTGATATAAAAGTTTCAATCTTCAAATATTGCCAATTTGGGTCTTATAGACTGGTTTGTGTTTTGTGGTTAAAGTCTTACTCCAATCATGTTTTGATCTATTTTTAAAGTCTTCCCAGTGGTCTTTTAAATATAAAGTTTTGACCAGAAATGTTGTTGTAATACTGTTTTCTTGGACATAGTTTCTGCAGATTGCCAGTAGTTCATTAGAAATTTGCCTCTGAGTTGTGGGTGTGGAGCAACTCCACCCTGCTTCCTGTTATTTATCTGTTTACAATCTCTCCTGCTAGCTTACACCCCCAAGCTAACATTAGCGGTGCAACAAAAATGATGGGTAATATTGGAGCTATCCAGCTGTACAGTTTAGAACCGGCTCAGACGAGGAAAACAAAGATCTATGTAATGGATCTATTTATCTACAAGTTTAAGCATCTGAAAGGAGCGGAGGAGGGAGATTATGGCTTATTATAGTAGCTTCTATGTCACACCTACAAGCTTTTACTAACAGTATTGTTTTGAATGCATGGATTTGAACAAAGAAATGTTTTTGATTACATCACATGTATAACATCTCATTATATGTATAAGACAGTAGAGAACACAATGAGAAGAGAAACTGAAAAAGTTGGACAAAAATAAGTTATTTAATCCCTGATTAATTTTATGACTTTTAACCAACATAAATTGCTTGTTTTTGTGGTTCTAAACCAATATTTGATACTCTTTTCAATATGTACTTTATCCTTTACATCTCACTCAAGGGTTTTGATCCATTAAATGCTTTCACACGGTTTTCCATTCATCTGCATGAAACGACGTTCACTCTTGTCTTGAATTTTTGAAATTTTTATCACAGGAAGTTTTGTGATAAATTAATACTCAGGAGATTTTCAACTTAAAAAAAGCACAACATTTACTGTGCAAAGTTGCTTTTTCTAGTACATATTTTGTGTGTGGCATCATTGCTCCAATTCCCAACTACAATCTGAACATTACAGGCATTATTTTCTCTTCTTTCCCCTCCGCCTTTTAGGCTATGCAATACTGCAGGCAATTATGGAGAGAGCGGGGCAGAATGCGTGGCAGGTCGGTACACACACATAAACACACACACAATATTGGGAAGTTGCCAGAATGCACACATTACAAACAGGAACACCCATGATTTTCCACAGCATATTTATCCCTGGTCACTCGACCACATGCTTGTGTTTTGCTTGCATGATCTTGTTCACACACACACTTCACATATTGCTCTGTAGTCATGTGCATTTGTCTTGTGAATGCCCATACAAACAGGTGAGCGCGATCTGTGTGGAGAGCTTCAACGATGCAGCATATCGCAGGCTCCTGGAGGACCTGGATCGACGGCAGGAGAGAAAATACGTCATTGACTTGGAGCCTGAGAGACTCCAGAGCATCTTGGAGCAGGTAACGTCGATAAAATTAACTATGTTTGCACCCAATCCTGATTATAAGAAAGCAGCTGAGTATATTTGTCAGAGCAAAGCGGCACTGCAGCCAGCAAAGTATTTATTTTCTGTCCAACTATGCTGAGCATTTATTGTGCATTTAACTCTGTTATACAGCAAGATATAAAATGAACAACTGAGTCCTAATTAATCAATAGAAAAAGACCTTTGTAATTTAAACCAGCTGTCACTGCTCTACAATCAGAATAATCTCATTGAATATGATTATATGTCAATATTGAAAATTACTTTATACATGTCAAATATTAGTTGTTTGCATAATTATCACTTCAAAACAGAGATTTATTTTAGTAAAATATGTCCATATTTAAAGGTTATTCAATTCAATTCAATTTTATTTATATAGCCCAAAATCACAAAGAAAATTTGCCTCATTGGGCTTCATGCAGGTAATTTTACAGATGCAGAAAATTAGTCATAAAATATGAATAATCGCTAAAAACTAAACAGACTAAATAAAACTGGTTATCCCTGCCCTCAGACCCTCCCTCCCAGTAAGGAAAAACTCTTAAAAAAAACAGAGTCAGGAAAAAAGAAGAAATGGGTTATGGACATCAGAAATCCACTTTTATTGACAGTCAATTCTAATACAAAATATAGACACTAAAAAACATTTTTTCCTATATTTTTGGAAAACAAGAATATAATTTGTTTCCAACAGCTTCATGTTTTAACCCCTTGACACCTATTTATGCAAATATGTATCAAACCACTTCTGCTCCAAAATCAGCATCTACTTAAAAACAAAAATACGTTTTGTTTGTTTTTTATCGCTGGAAATAAATTCTGGCCTTCAGGGGTCATTCTTTTATCAAAGCTGATCACACGCTGCATGAACCCATACACAGAAATCAATAATGCAATACTTTAGTAACATGCACCGTTCGAGTGCCTAAGGTTTTTACAAGACGACCTGGCCAAAGAAAACAACACGGCCCCAAGATGGCGCTAGATAATCGGAAGTTCAAACGAAGCTTACGGTCTTTCTCCAGAAAAACACAGGAACCGGTTTATGGTTATGTTAAGGTTAACTGTTATGGTTACGTTAAGGGTAAGAGTTAGGCAAACAGAGGGGGGAACATGGTTACGTTAAGGATAACTGTTATGGTTACATTAAGGGTAAGCACTAGGGTTAGAGGAAGGGTAAGGAAATAAGTAAAGGGCCATTTGTCCGAAGCAGAGTGGCAGTGCACGGTCCTTGGCCATTCCTGATCCCCGCAGGAGCAAACTTTCCTCCAGCCATCCCTGTTTCCAAATAACACACACCTAAGCACACAAAAAATTGGGCTTTTGCATCTCTGGACAACATTTATTGCCAATAAAGTCTTTTCTGAATGCCTGATATAGGTCTCTGGGCAGGAAGGTCAGGGTTAGGGAAAGGGTTACGGTTAGAAATCTAGTAAAGATTTCTAACTTCAGCTTGCGGCTACAGTTGCGACATTTCCTGAGTTTACCGTTGCATTTGGCCGCCATCTTGCCTGCAATCCTCTTGGTTTTTAGGTTCTCCGAGTCCCTTCAGAGGGTTGTAGAGAGGAGCAGCTGCATCTTAAGGCGGGCTCAGGTGTATCTTGTAGTTTTCTCAAGGCTTATAAGGCTACTTTAAGGGATCTCATGAAAATGGAACGTACCATTCTCTTTCATGTCAAAAGTGTACCGTAAAGTATTCGTAAGGCCATTGGAAGTTACATTCCGACGTACAGATGATGATGCTGTATGGTGTCCTTATCCCACACTCTAGTATTTAGTAAGGTGTGAGTTTTGGTTGCTTATATGGGATGTCCGAACAGACTATGATTTGATCGTCAAATGTCTTCATTTCTGTCATGCTGCACGCAGGGAGTGCACAGTTTTTATGTGAACAACACTAACTGGGTCCTTGTTCAGTGTGCTGACACGCCTGTTTCGCACAGCACATTTGTGGGCCGCAGACAGCCCGTATCCACCCGTAATGTCAGTTGTGACTAAAGCATAAAGACTGTTTAACCTGTTTTTAACAGACATCACATCACGCAGTGGATTTGATCCTTTATATATGTATGAACTTCAAAGATCGTAAATCAGCTTTCAGACTAAGACTTGATCTGTGTCAGCTTGAAATAAATGTACATGTAAATGAGTGTTTGTCTCTGAGCCCCTTAACTCTAACATACTGCAAGAAATAATACATTTGATATGATCATGGGTCTCTGGCTGAATATGTGGCACATGCAGCACGTGCACACCAACGCATGCAGGTATAAACACGCATTTGATGAGTAAAAACCCTTAATATTTAATGATCAACACATTCTAAATTCAAATCCACACCGAAAGAGAAGTCTTCCTTCCAGACAGACAGACAGACAGACTCGCTGACTGTTTTTTAATTGGTTTTAGTGGTGAGTAAACACACTCAAAGACACACACAGATGCAAAGGCATTCACACAAACACACACACAGTCTCTGCAGTGCTGGCATTGGCCTGCATCCCTGCTCTGAGACAGAGACTGCTCTGTTTGTCTGCTCCTGCCAGCTGCAGTCTGTGCATGTGCGCGTGTGCACGTGTGTATGTGTGCATGTGGGTGTGTTAGTAGAAAGCTGTTGATATGTAAAAGTAAAAGGGAAGAAAAGAAAATGTGACTATTTTGCTAATTAGTGCTAAATGGATGCATGTTTGGTCAAAAACCTTTTTTTTAAAAATGTGTTACAAATGTTTGGAACAATAAAGCTAAAGGAGATTGAATTAGAGCAATTTCAGTTGCCGTTTATATCTAATAAAGCTTTTTTGGTGGACAGAATTACCGACGGTTCTCAAAAATTATGAATAACGACAACATGCATGTACATTTCATTTGTCATCATGATTAAAAAACCAGTAGGATTCTGGGAAAAAAATGAATGAATAGCAGGAAGTGTTATTTTTTTGTTTTCTATGTTACATGTTGATGAGAAAAAAACTGCAGTAACATATCTGTTTTTTGTGTTTCTAGGCTGTCAGTGTGGGAAAACATGTGAAAGGATACCATTACATTATAGCAAACCTGGTAAGTAGATGTAATGTCATCACTGCTAGTAATGTTTCCTTCTAAGTTAGAGATGTAATTTATGACAAATGACTGTGTTTTTGATCTGTTTATGAGCGAAGAAGCTCCAACATCATGTCCCCCAAATATCAGGATAAAGCTTTGCCAAAATAGTCGAGAACATTCAATCAAAATGCAAATGTTGCTTTTAAAATCTTTAGATAAGCAGTGAAGCTTTTACAGTTTGGGGTTTTTGTGTATTGGGAGTACAAATATTTGACTGTAAAATTTAATGTTTTCATCGTAAACCAACAAAAACATTTTTTTTTGTGTCAATTGTGTTGCCTGTGTCTGTGTTTTTATAGGTTCATCTTTAATTAATTTAGTATCTAAAAACTTTTGATTTATTTTTTAACCCCTTCATGCCTTATGTCAATAATTTTTGTTAAATCCAGGACTGCTGCAGAAATGAAGCTTCACCTTGAATGGAAAAGTAATAAGAATATTGACGTTTCACAGCAGGCCTTCACCGCAAGGACCAGATTTTTTTCACAGTTCTTCTTTCTTACAGCGCCTTTGAGCAAAATTTTTGCCCTTGTGAAATCCTCAAAAACTCACCCAAATTTGCATGAACTTAGTAACTGGTGAAAAGGAATTTTGGAAAAATAGAAACGATGACAGAACTGTGAAAAAAATGAATAGGGCCAAAATTTCTTTAAAAAATATTGAAAATCCACTAATGAGACCAAAATCCATGTGTTTTTAAAGAAGCTTTGAAATTATTTTGGGATGGCCGAACGACCATTTAGTGACAGAGTGTGGAATTTAGAATTTTGGGAAACACACGAAATGGGAAAAGAAACGTTTGATCTTAACCAAATTTTGCACACATGCTACCGGATTAAGTCTACAACAACTACTAAAGTTTCATTGACTTTTCAAAAACCTCAGGAATTTTCCCCCAAAAAACCCTCTTAAGTGTCTTCCACAAATTTGAACTCCTTCTTGGATTTTAATTTTTTGTCTCTTAACTCCTCAAGTCTCAATAGGAAGATATTTGGAGAAAAACTTTGGTTTGAAAGGTTGTAGATTTTGAATGATGTTGGTGTGTCGAGCTCACAAAAGAGGTGTGGAGCTGTTACTTACACAATTTGACCCGAATATTGTAAAATTTCATACATGAATCATTGACTCAAGCTGAATAAAACAATATGAGATATGATATGACCATATTAGGAGTGTGGGCGTGGTTAAAAAAAATAAATAAATAAATAAAAAATATATACATAGATATATATATATCTATGTATAAAATGGTTGTAGTGGAGATAAAAACAAACAGAAATTTGTATCTTGAATTTTTTTTTTTTTTTTTTATGAAACGTGTACCTCCGACCAGTAGCAGCGGGAAAAGAAGGGGGTGTGGCTATGGCTCAGCCAGTAAGGGCGCAGCGAGGGCACACAGAGGCCACACACCGTTACTTGGGGCTTTAATTTGTTATTTAATATGACATAAATTGAGCGATCAAGGGCTTAAATTTAGCTTACAAAAGTCGTCTGTTATATTTAAAGTATTAAGTACTTCTCTGGAGTTTTTTGAGAAAAAAATAATTTCAAAAATGAGTAAAACTAGCAGCAGAACACTTGTCAACTCTTGTGGCTTAAAAGTCTCACTTCTGCCCCTGTTTGGGGATTTAGTGTTGGGATCTAATAGGGGATTTATCACTATTTATATTTGCATTTTGTTTGTGTCACACACAATTAACACCCTGTGTGTAAGATCCTTAGCCAGTGATGTGGCAAAATGATGTTGTGTTTTGTGAATCCATCCACCGTCGTCTACCTCCTCAAAAGAGACGGGAGTCTGTTCCTGCTGTCACTGGAAGGAGAGGAGCCCATCCTGGATGGGAGTATTCACATGATATGGAGTTTGTGGGTAAAAATGAAAAAGCCACATCATGTTGAAAGTAATGTGGTGGTAATAAGTGCCTATCAGCAGCAAAGGATTGCACTTGACATTTGAAGACGGATCTGCAGGCAGAGCACAGCTCCATCAGCAGCCGTGAGGCCGCCGCCTCAATGTCAAGCTTTCAGCGAGCTCCCAACGACTGCTCCTACTCTGACAGCAATTAATGAACATGCTGCTGGTTGCACAATGGATGAAATGCTACACGTATCAAGTGTGGAGCTCCTGTCTGTCCTTAGGAGCATCAGGGAATCTCTACATCCTCGGAGAAAGCAGGAATTGAGTCTTATGTATCAGATTGAAGACTACCAGAAAAAACTCCAGCTATTCGCTTTCTGTTGTTGTAAATGAAATGAAAAGGAAGTTGGGTATTGCAAAAATACATTATTGGTCACTTTTTTATTTAAAGGTGCTAGAACTAGTTACCTTAAATACATGTCCAAATATAAAGATGTATTTAATCACTGAAAGCCCTGTCTCTTTACTTCTAAATGGTAATCATTTGTGTTTTTTTCTTTCTATTCCAAGCTCACAGCTGTTTGAAGCTATTAAGAGCTCATATCACAAAATGAAGCATGGTTTCAAATTTAATCCCCAAAATCTCTTTAGCGCCATTCCTCACAGGGACGGCGAGGAATGTTGCCCGTGAGCTCATTGCACGTTAAATAGGCTTTCGGAGCTTTTAGCAATTAGCATCCATCAACCGGGGATAATGCTCACGCCTTGCTCTTTACCTCTGTCTGTTGCTTTTTTTTTTTCTTTTTTCAACATTGATTCCTTCCTTGCTATCACCTCACAGGGAAGCGTCACTCAGCCAAAATAACACACGAATCCTTTACTGGTAAAGAAGAAAAGTCATGCTCTTTGTTTTCCTCTTTCAAACTGACATGACTTCCTCTGGTTTTATTAAAATATGTTTAACACTTTAGTCAAGATAATTTAGGATTACAAAGTAAAATCATATTTTTTAATGACCCAATCCAGTAAAAAAAAAATGTGTTTTTTGTGTTTTTAGCATGTTTTTGTGACATTTATCTGATGATGAAAAATTCAAAGACCTTAGGTCTGCAACCTGCAGCTCTGGAGCCACTCATGGCTCTTTTACTTCCCCATAGTGGCTCTCTGGATAGAGAAAAATAAAATAATAGTATGTGTATTTCAAGTAAGTGTTACTAAATTAGCATTCATTTAATTGAGATTAGTTAAGTTTATACATTTATGGCTGGGGTGCACCTTGAAGATGAACTATGTAAAGGTTTTTAAGTCCCTGCTGACTTGAAAAGGACTTGTTTGCTCTGTGCTTTCTCCAGAATACACCGATTTCAAATACTAAGCAAAACTCTGGTGAAAAAGTTTGATCCTTTATTAGTTTAAAGCATGTATTATCTGATGCTGTCCTGAGCTGCATTGGGATGATCTTGTGCAAGGCGTCTTTTATTTTGAAAGGAAATCATATGAACTTCTATCAAACGTAAAAAATAATTTCGCATTTTGAGAAAATGCTTGTATCTTTTTATATTTGTTTTTATTCATGACACAAAAGAAGCATAATTCCTATTAATTATTAAAAATACATTGTAATGAATGCACAGCAGTATCAAAATAAGACTTTATGGCTCCTCCGATGATTAGATCAGGAGAAAATAAGTACAAAACAAGCCCAAATGGCTCTTTTACTGTCATAGGTTTTAGACCCCTGATCAAGAAAAAAAAGGTAATATATAAAGAGTATTTCTTTATTCAAATTTTTCAAAATGATCATGTTTGTAAGGTAGAAAATAAACTGTGCGGGCCACTGTGCGGGACGACTAGATCCATGTACATCTTTTTCCTGGCTCTACACAGTACGGATGGATACTTGCATATTGCTCGTCGCTTTTGTTGCAGCCTAATATTAGATTGGTAGTGTGAGGGGCTGTAAACTTTTAAACTTTTACATTTTTACCTCTAGTTTTTAGAGCCTTGCGTGGAGAAACTCCCAAAACGGTTGAATTGAAAAGAGCTTTTGGTTGCTCTATTTTTGTGTTTTATTGTTTTACGTTGCTTTTACTGGCTTTTATTTTTGTTTGTCTTCAATATGTGTATGAAGGTTGTAATTTTATGTGTTTTTACTTTTGTGATTTGATCTAATAAAGGTGCTATAAAAATAAACATTTACTGAGTTACCTACTAAGAGAGTGTGTAAAACAAGAGCTCTGAGCAACCCAGAGGGTAAGGGGGGCGGGGTTTCTCCACCCAAACTCAGAGGTTAATTTCTAAAGAAACTTCTGCTGCTCTGCAGAAACTTTTTCAAAAAAATTGATTTTGGCTAAGGCATAATCATAATTAAAACCCACAATGAACACTTACAAAAGATCAAAAGAGGATCGGAGTGGGACTTTAAAAAGCCTTGAAAACTCTTGTGATGAACGATGATTTCATCTCAGTTGGAGGGAACCTAAATGAAAGGGTTCCTTCCACATGATGTTCCTTCTTAGAAACTAGAGTTTTAGCTTTGTTTTGCTTCCTTATTTAAATGAAGACTGAACAATTTAAAACAGGTAAATAGAATTGAACAAAAAGTGTTGCAGTACAGATTTTTCTGTTTAAGCATTTTTACTTGTTTTAGACACCAGAATAAATGCTCTTTAAAACAAAAAATATATTTTTTGTCATAAATAAGAAATATTTGAGTGTTTTCTAGATGTTTTTTCCCTGGTGAACTTCATGTTTTGTCCTCTTGTGTTCTCAGGGTTTTAAGGATATCTCTCTGGAAAGGTTCATGCATGGTGGGGCCAATGTGACTGGATTCCAGCTGGTTGACTTCAGCAAACCAATCGTGATCAAGCTAATGCAGCGCTGGAACAAACTGGATCAGAGGGAATATCCTGGATCTGAAAGCCCGCCAAAGGTAATGAATAGACGTGTGCATAAACATCTTTAATGCTGCGTTTTGTGTTTAAAAAAAAAAAATTAAAGAAAGAGCTGCAGCAGTTAGAGAGTCAGTGGTGAAGAGTTGTAGCCGAGGAGGAGTTTGAAGAGTTCACATCAGCATCAAACATGATTCCTCTTCAGTTTCTATTTCTGTTTATACTTTGAGTTTAATTTGTGTGTCATCTTATGTTTCGTTATGTTGGAAGCCTATAAAGCACTTTGTGTTACGGTTGTAGGAAAAGTAATTTATGAATGAAGTTTGATTTGAATGATATAATGTAAAGAAATTCAAAGTATTTGCATTTGGAGAATGCTGCTTTATGAATCGCCTGAAACACTGCAGCAACTTTAAAGATGCTGCATGCAGACATGCTTTTGTTTGCAGTACACACATATTTGTCGTGGGGAATGTTAACATTTGTGTGCAAAATGCTCTTTGTACTTGAAATTCAGCAGAGAAAGTCGCACAGATTTTTAATCAGGTACTGAGTCACAGGGTGATATGCTTTATTTGGGCTATTCACAGTGTGATGTGTTGCATTGGGCACAGCTCCTCCGCGAATCAGAGCATGACCTCAAAATATGGGATAGGTGAGAGGACTGATATCTACAGTAATTCAGTGTCGGGGTTAGCGTGATGCATGCAAATTCCGCAGACTTTTCCGTCGTCGTGTCTGCCCCGCATGGTAAACATAAGCACCCCCACTCTCCCTCCTTTTTTAGACCCCACGAGGCGTACGCCGCTAAATCTCTCTGTGTCATTACATGTTTTATTATTTATCCCTGTTTTCCCTCCCCACTGCTGTCCCTTCTCCTCTCATACGTTATTCTATATATAGAGTCCTCCCTTCTGTCTCACTCCCCTTTTTTAAGCACGGCTAATGACAGGGTAAGTTGAGTGACCTGGAGTCAAATGGAGCCACATTCACAACTGTGAATAAACCCGCTGAGCTTTCAAATACATTATACTGCAGCTCTGCACCGCAAACAACCAATCTGAACAAAGTCTTTTGTTCAAGAAAAACTGTCTCCTTTTCTGTCTTGTTTAAACAAATTACATCAAGAAAGATTTTCAATATAAAAGTAATTTTAGTTTGAGAAAACATGTCTTAATATGCCAATTTTTCCCAGAAAATAGGAGTTCTTGGAAAGACCATTTTTTATTTTGCCTATTTCAAGAAAATGTTTCAAGTTTTAAGAACTATTGACTTATTTGTTGTTGTTGCTGGTTGTTGCAGTGTTTGTATTCTCACCTTTAATTTATTTATGTTAGATTATTTAATTATAAGTTGATATAACAGAGACATTGTGTTTCTGAAAATGCATCAGTCAGCCAAAAAGCTATTGTACCAGGACAGGTGAAAAATTCAGAATAGAATAGAATAAAATAGAAAAGAATTAATTATTGTCAAGCTGACAACATGTAAAAGAAAAAAAATAGTGCATAAACAATACACATAATGTAAACTTTTAGATTATGTGCACAGTATTTTAAATACGGTAAAAAGTAAAAAAATATATACATTGCAGATTTTTTTTTTTAAATTGCATGAATAAACAAATAAATAAATGCATACACTCAGTCGTTTGAACTAAAAGGAAGTAAAATATTGAAGTTAAATTTAATTAAACTTTAAAAAGAGCAGTTAGAATAATAACTACAGTTGTTTTTTGTGAATCCACAATTTTTCTGTTCAAAAAAATCAAATACATTAAAAATGTGCAGAATGTTGGAAAATTCTATTTAGTACCTTTCAGAATAGTTTGCCCTTGAGAGTGCAGTCATTTGTTCATGCAGAGCAAGGACAAATGTAAAGTGGAGACGTCCAAATGTTTTTTAAAATACAAGTTTGGAATTCTTTGGAATAAAAGATCTTAAACTAGTTAATGCTCTTTAAAAAAATAGGTTACTGTTAAAAAGTAAAAAAAATCTTTCAATTCTAGTGAAATTTAATTTTATATTAGTGAATAGTTATGTGTTTATGCATGCGTATATGTATCTGTAATATATATTTAGCATATATATGTGTATGAATTTGTATAAATGAATATGTATTAGGTTAAAAAAATAGATTTTTATGTTTGTAGAGTTTTTTTCTAATTGATATTAAGTTTTGTTTCTGTGTGAAATGTGTTTTCTGGATGGATTTGAAATTGTTTTGATGCTTCAGCCCATTGTTTTCTGGTTGTAACTGATTATTATTTAACGAAATGTTACATCCATACAACAAACTGAAAACTTTAAAAAACTTAAAGGTAAATAAATCAATACGTGAATAAAAATATTCATATAGTACATATACATAGGCGTGTGCTGAATTTGTAAATATAAATATGCACTAAAATTATTTTGCATTATTTAAGGGTAAAAAACACAATGTGAGCAAAATGCAGTAGAGATAAATATCAACTTTGTTAAAATTAATGTTTTTTCAAAAGAAAAATGGAGACTAAATATTATTATGCAACACAAAAAAAACATTTAATCTTTAAAATAAAATAAAAAAACAAAGTATCATCGGTTTTAATCTTTATTATTACAATTATTCCCCTCACTAAATAATAATTGCCATGAGATTCACCTGATGAATCATTGACAGGAGGTGCCAGCTGCATTAGCTGTCCTCCACAACGTTTAGCGTGTTAATTGAGGGAAACTCATTATGAATGATTGTGACTGATAAACACGGAGAGTTCATTTGAATGAAAGTCAACACAGCTGCAGGTTATCTTCATTTTTAGGGCTGTAAACATCTGCATTCTAAGATGTCCTCAACCTCAA
Organism: Oryzias melastigma; assembly: GCF_002922805.2. Classification (NCBI taxonomy): domain Eukaryota; kingdom Metazoa; phylum Chordata; class Actinopteri; order Beloniformes; family Adrianichthyidae; genus Oryzias; species Oryzias melastigma. Next base: position 21,756,026 of record NC_050524.1, on the reverse strand, counting down.
ACATTATTTATACCCCACTGCAAACATGGAAAGAACATTTGAATGATTTAGCACCTGAACGGAGCATTAGATAATCTCTAGCGACAATAGATGCCTGCAAATTGCCCCTGGCTAATTTGTGCAATGTAAAAACGGAGCTCAGTTTGCCTGGGGCAGGCTGGTAGCCGTAGGCCTAGTAAAAATCTGGTCTCATCACGCGGAGCATTGGCGGGAACAACTGGGACTTGTCCCCTCCACACGGGGGAATTAATTTAGAGCTTTATCCTTTTTGGCCAACAATGAAAATCTCCTAAATATTGGAGTTCACTCAAATGATCTTTTCGCTTCTGAAGGGAATTTTGATACAAATCATTATAGAGGAATACAAATACCATTACTTAAATCTTCATTTCTATGATCAAACATTGTTCTTGCAAACCCCTTTTCATTATTTCCTCTACTCTTTTATGCGTTGCGTGATCAGAATTTTAAGAGGTTCAAAGTCGGAGCTAGCGTGTTAGAACAAATTAAAGTTTTTCCAGTTCATCATTTGAAAAGCTGTCCTGAATTTAAGAAAGCACACTGAAAAACTTGTGCTTTTATGTGAAAGATTTTTTTGTTTTTTAATTTACAGAACGTCAGGGGTATAACTAAAGATGCCACAAATTCTGGGTATGGTGTACTATACTTGACCTGAATTGTTGCATTCCTACATTTGCAAACACAGCTTGTGCTTAATTCAACACTGCAAACAAAGGGCTCCTAAAACTAAGTAAAAAAACAATTCTTAAAATTTGAAAAAAATAAAAATCTTTAAATGAGCAGAAGAATCTGCCAATGAAGTAAGAACAATGGTTTTACCAAGAATTATTATTGTAAGAAAAAAGTTCAAGTCACTGTCATGTTTTCTTAAACATCTTTTCGCTATTGAAAAGCTTTCCTAATAAGATGATTTTTCTTGGAAGTCAGAAATAAGACAAATTTTCCTAGAAAAAAAAAAGTCTTTTTACTCTCTCTATTTATTTTGTGCAGTAAACATATTGATCTGTTCCATTACACCATTAAAAATAAGCCAAATGAAAGGTTTTCTCTTCATTTGTACTTGCTCATTAGCAAATTTAAAAAAAATAATAATTTTTAGGTTTCTATTGTTGAGATATTGAACCAAAACAAAATTGTGACCCAAACATTGAGCTTTGAACCATGTTGTGTGCATTCACACTGGACGTCAAATGTGCATCTACATCTTTTGATGTGCTTTGAATTTACTGCATGATGTTGACGCACCAGCCGCCGAGCAACTGCCAAAGTTCCTTTTGGACTTCATTTGTTGCCACAGTAAAAAATCATGGATGATGTTGATGAGTAGCTTGGGTTTATATGTTTTGGAGAGCTCTACAGAGGCTTCTGCACACTCACCGCCATGTCTGGGTCCACCAGATCATTCAGTCTCTCCCGGTGCACTTCACCCTATCCGCGGGAGTCATTACTTCTGTCTGTCTGTGGCCCTGTTTGAGCATTAACCTGAGAGGGGTAAAATAAAAATAAAACTGGAGGATCTTTTTAGTATTGTCTTGATGAAAATAAAATCATCAGAAGTGCATGAAGTTAGAACGACCGTGTCTGCTGTGATGGTACCAGCAATGACGGAACCCACGTCTGTACATTTGTGTTTTTTTTTAAAGAACCACTTTTAATTTTATTTTAAAGTTTTTGAGTTGTCAATTATTTTACAAAACAAGTTTCCTTGCATTAATTTATGACTTAATAACAAATTAGCTTGGTGTTGCTTGAGTAGCATTCCCTAAAGCCCCAAGCTGATCAAATTTATTTAAAAGTCTTCCTAGTGGTCTTTCAGTTATAATTATTGGCAAAATCAAAATTTGTTTCTGCTCAGAAATGTAAAGTTAAGTGTGGTTTTCTTTATATATGTCCTTGATCATCAGAGAAATGCCACAAGAACATGTTAAAACACCCAAAACTCAGTTGTCCATGGAGTGGGTCTGTAAGATCCTCATGTATACCTCAGGTATTGTTTGTACAAGAGGCACCATCGAATGACTAACAAACCCTTTTGTTAAGGTTTCAGTGCAATAAAATACCATTTTCATTCTCTGACCAAATGCTAAATGTAAATCTGCATTTGAACAATAAAGTTGATTAGTTTATGTTTATTGTTTACATCTGTAAATGTCCTCATGGCCTTTTACAGTTCTACAATACAGACAAATTATTTTTTTTCTCCTTCCCCTGCATGATGGTTAGGAATCAATCATTGCTTTTGCAAAATGTTGTTCTCAAAACAAGACCTTCAGCTTCTCCAGACCTTTCAACACTGACTTGCATGGATTTCCAAAAATGCCAGTTTTCAGTTTGCTTTTGAATTCAATTAAAAAATCCCCAAAGGAAACGGCACCTTAAGGCTCTCCTGCAGCTCGCCACGCTCTCCCTTTAGGTCACTTCATGTACAGAGAAACTTGCATGCAGAAGCAGGAAAACATGAGAGTGACCTGCCAGTGAACTTTTTCCTCTTGTTACTTTTAAATGGGTGTGAAATGTAGTTCATTTACTAAGTTATTTATAAAGTTGGGCTCAGTATGACGGGGTAAACCTGCATTTGATTTAATATTTCAGGCTTTTTTTCAAGAAATCCTTGTTTCTATGAAGGTATCATCTCACTTTCTCGCAGCCTTTTAGTGTATTTTAATTTCCTGAAGGCTTAATGAGCTTCAAAGAAAGAAAATAGATTTGGAGGAATCAAGGCGGTTTAGTGAGTGACAAACTACCTGCAGAGATGTAGAAAGCATCCCAGCCAGCTCCCCTCTCCTCTCCCGTTTTCATCCTTCTTCCAGCCTCCACTGTGATGTGAGGGCAGCCTGCTGCGTGTTTGACTGCTGCTGTCTGTGTGCTGCTGTGTGCGTTTTCCGGCTGCATAGGGCTGTTGTGTTTTGTTATTCCCTGCAGCTTCCTGCAGCTCCATGTACGATATGATGAATTTGTTCATATCTGACAGCATCTGAATGTGTTTGGGGTTCTTCATAAAGCCTTTTTTATTATTATTATTTGCTGCCTTTTTCGCCGGTCCAAGATTTTATTTGCATTTTACTTATTTTAAATAAATGTATTATTTTATGAAAGCTCAAATCTTTTAAATGTCAATTTTGTAATAAACTATTGTACAGTTATGCAATTATACCATTTTAATAGCACAGAGCTGCAGACTCTGTCTGTCCGATGGACAATGAATTCACTAAATGCCTGAAGGTTCATAGTGAAGTTATTGATGTTAACTGGTGTGAACAACTGATGTCAAATAAATGATGGTGGGCATGTTTGCACACTGTTCAAGCTGGTTTATATCGACTTAAAAGTCCGGGATTTTGACGCAGCGACGCTAACTTTTTAATGCAGGACTTTATTTTTCAAAACAAGCTCAGAAAATGACGGCTTTTATTCCATTACATTATTATAGTCATAATATAATATCAATGTTTTGGAGGGTTGAGGCTATTGCAATGTCAGTGTTGAGTAAAAAAACTCAGCTGCAGCTGGCTCTATTTAAATAAAGCTGCTGGTTTGTTAATATTTTAGCTGGATTTGTGGGATCACAGAACAAAATGTTTGATTTTGTCCATGTTTAATTGAATCTGCTTTTACTTTGAAAGCTCACGCAGAAGATATGTATTATTCAGATTCAGCTTCAAACCAGATTTCTATTTCTATTCCTATTGATGTGTTTGTTTTATAATGTCAGAGGGTTGAAGGCCTTCTGTGTATTTATATCATTTTTAAATCAGTTTTTGTTTTTAGGCTTGAAGGTTAATTTTATTCAATAAAGCACTGTGTGGAACAAATGTATGAAAAGTGCTTTGTAAATAAAGTTTGATTAAATATCATCAACCTCATGAGTGTTTGTTAACCCAGAATTAATCTTTTTATTAATTTATTGTGTCCTTTTTTCTTCTTAAATCGACAGTACACTTCATCTCTAACTTATGACGGAGTTTTGGTGATGGCTGAAGCCTTCCGCACCCTTCGCCGACAGAAAATAGACATCAGTCGCCGTGGCAACGCTGGTGACTGCCTAGCCAATCCTGCTGCTCCCTGGAACCAAGGCATCGACATGGAGCGTGCACTCAAGCAGGTTTGCTCCGGCTTAATGTTGTGTTAAGTTCCGGAAATGCAAAAACCTCCTACGGTTTCTCCATCACGGTCCTGCCTTTTATATATAACTCCTTTTTCCTCCTTTTTCTCACACACCTGATTTAAATGCAGAGCTGATGAGTTGACTGCAGACACCTGATAGGGAGACGCACTCATTCGCATTCAAAATCTGTAGTAATATGCAGAGGTACGGTGGCCCTGATGTCCAAATCATGTCAACAAATCACAAAACATAAGATCACAACAATCTAAAGAGCGGAACAACTAAAAATAAAAAATACTTCACATTTTAGAAATCTAAACAAAGTTTCCTTTTTTTTCTTATTTTTTAGAATTACATTCTGGTTTCTGAAATGTTGTTTTTAGAGGTAAAATATAATGATTTTTTTATTGTTTGTTTTACTTTTTTATTGTTTTTGTAATCTTTACCGAATTCCTTTCTACTCACTACATAGTGCACAAAAAGTGTGTTTGTCAAATTGTAGAGCTGTTCAAATATACAATTCCAAAATCAAGCGCCCTGGAAATTTCCCAGAAGTCTTTGCGAAAAACATGTGTGCATTGATGCTCACTGAAAATGTGGTAAATGGCGTATACTTGTAAAGCGCTTTTCTACCTTCCTTGAAGGCCTAAAGAACTTTACAAACCCATTCACACACACTTTCACACACTGATGATGATGAAATATAGACCACAATGCATTGCGTTTGAGAAATGTAGGTGAAAAAAAAGTATTTCAATGTAGTTTTTATCAACCATCCACATTTTCATCATTAGAACACAATGGAGTCATAAAAAGTCTTCATAAAATTTTCATTTTGAATAGGTTTTTACTTTGTGAAATCTGTGACGTCATATTTAAATAATGAAGTAGTGAAGCCTGGTGTCAGAATAGCTTTTAAAATCTATGAATTAAATAGTCCTGCAGTTTAAAGCAGTTAGAGAGAAGGGCCGAATTCGGACAAAGCCGAACTGATTTCCATTTTCAGGGCCATCGTACAGAGAGCCTTGAGAGTCAGAATTAAGAAACTGTTGCAGACAGTTAATAAATTATGCATTTACATGTATGTACTTCAAATATGAGCTTATAGCTGCACTTCTGAGAATAATCCACTGTTATCCAAATGCAGTAATCTGATCTTTATTCTTCTGCAGCAGGAATGATTTATAACTAATTTATTTTTTTCTCTAAACCCAAACTTCTTTCTGGATCATTTAAGTTAAAAGTCAACACATAAGAAGTACTTTCATTTCAATAATGCTCCTTACAGCTCTCTGTGTTCTCCAAACCAAAACACCTCATGTGTTTGTTCAGCCCAATTAAAGCACTCCTCAAATGCAGGAACTTTTCATCCAGCCATAGAAAGTCGATGATGATAGGACAGTTTATGTAGTTCTTTAAATGCTAATTACTCCATTAGAGACAGGATTTTGAGTGGTTTTCAGGTGCTGGATAGGAGCACACTTACAGCTTTGCCTCTTTTTTCTCAGGCTAATAGATCTTTTTATTTTTTAATTCTATGATCTTCAACATTTCTTTTTGCTTCTTTAGAAGAGCTTGAAAACTCGATCTGCTTTGAGATCCCTTGAGTGCTTTGAGTTTATGACTGGGCTTTGTGTGACTGATGATCATCATCACCTGTTTGGTTGATCAAACACTAGAATATAATCTGATTAAATCCCTGGTGCAAGTGAGTCTTTGAGACATAATGTTTGAAGACAAAAAGCAGAAAAAGCACATATTGGCTTGATTCTGAGTTTTTTTATGGTTTCTTACTAAATTGTTGATGAAAAAATAAGCCATAATTTCATTTAGGATGCGAACATTAACTTATTTTCACATGCGATTAATCAAAAATAATTTACATGATAATATTTATTGATGCAAATTAATGAAACCTGGTGAAGAAACAGCACTTCACTTTGCCTTGGCGGTTCAGGCTTCCATGCCGTGCGTTAAAACACTTGGTCTGGTATTATCCCACTGATAACATGGTCACTAACAAAATAAATAAATGTTCAATATGTTTTTAGTTCATTACTTTTGTTATTTTTTCGGTTTAGATCACTTTTTTACAAAAAACTGACTATTTGATTTGTGGTCTGGCATGTGGTCACGCTGAGCCTCGACTGTAATGGCAAAGGAAAGTAATATACAGTGGTGGACAAAAGTGTTGGTACCCCTCAGTTAGAGAAGGACAAACCCACAATTCTCACTGAAATCACTAGAAACTTACAAAAGTAACAATAAATAAAAAAATTGAAAATTAAACAATCAAAATCAGCCATCAATTTTGAATTGTTGATTAACATATTTATTTAAAAAAACAACTAATGAAACAGGCCTGGACAAAAATGATGGTACCTCAATGAAAGATTGAAAACTATTTGACCAGAGTGACATGATTAACTCAGGTGTGTCCTTTAATTGACATCACAGGTGTTTTATTTATTGTTACTTTTGTAAGTTTTGAGTGATTTCAGTGAGAATTGTGGGTTTGTCCTTCTTTAACTGAGGGGTATGAACAATTTTGTCCACCACTGTTTTTACTGATCGTCTTAATAGGTAAAACAAAGCATCAGTTCAGAAAGAGTTTTTGTCCAGAAGATGAAATAACGTTTTTTGAAAGCACCCTGTACAGTGATAAAGAACATTTGGGACATGTTACCAGAACTTTTTTTTTCTTTTTTTGTTAGATGGATAAGGGCAATTCAGTTTAAAATTCAGTTTAAAACAGCTCTCCAGGAAGAACAGATAAAAACATGACAAAACAACACAAAACAGTGCATAAAACCGTAATTAAAATAGTTAGCATAAAAATAAATAAATTAAAAGGTAATTATGAGACAGGTTCCACCCTTAGGTCAAGTGTAGCTACTCTGATTTAAAAGCTTTATGGCACTAGGGATAAAAGATGTTGTGAACCTGTTTGTTTTCCTCACCGGGACAGTAAAACGAGGGCCAGACGGTAACATTGAAAAACTGGAGGACAGGATGTGTTCGTTAGTAAAAATAACGTTTTTCTAAAAGAGCCTCTCTTCTTTTATTTTTTTCATGGTTTAAAACTATGTTTTTTCTGCTTCATATGAAGCATATCTTAATTCTCTACAAATTCATCAAGTTTACCAGTAGTTTTCTTTAGACTTGTCTCCATCCTGACTGTAATATTTGTCTTAAATACAGGTGCGGATTCAGGGCCTGACAGGAAATATTCAGTTTGACCACTATGGGAGAAGAGTCAATTACACCATGGACGTGTTTGAACTGAGAAGCAATGGACCACGGAAGGTATGTTCCTTGCATGACTTAAAAACAAGATTATTTATCACGCAAAACATAGCTTTTAAATTCAAAAATGAAAGATAAACATATTGTTTAGTTATTTTTCATTTATTTAGGAAGTGTGTTGTAACGTATGCATTGAAAGAATGCCAACTTGCAGCTTTTATAATAAAAATAATGCAGCGCTGCAACATTTTTAGTGTTCCTTTGGCACTGAAGTGGATGCACGGAAAATTCTTTGCATGATTTTTTGTTGTATTTTATTGTTCCAATGGGAAATTAGCTGCAGTGCACTCATTCAGTTTTTTCCATTTCTATTGTCTTAATCGTTTCCTAATATCTTCATGAACATCTTCAATACTTAGCACATGATTTGAAAGTTATTTATAGGCAATTGGTTTATAAAACTAAACTTATAACTAAAGTATAGTCACTCAACCAAACGTTTAATAATGAAGTTTTACTGAAAGATCTGCTGATGCAGGAAGCGGAATCAGTCAGGACTTTCACATTAAAAGCCAAGAATAAGCATGTTTTCTTGGAGCACACAAAGTCTATTCGCTTCACTTACAACATGACAAGCTGCAACCTTATGGAGTGATTTCTGTGCCATCATATTGAAAGCAAAAGTCACAGTTTTGAGATAAAAAAATTCAAAGTTTCAAACAAATTGTAAAGTGTTGCAAATAAAATATTTAATATTTGCTTTCAAAAACTTTTTTTTTTCTTTGCAAATTTTGAGTTTTTTTCTTAACACTTTACATTTTGATTGCAACTTAGACATTTTTTATCTCAAAACTGTGACTTTTTCTTGCAATATGGTGGCACAAAAATCCCTCCATACAATCTGAATGTTTTATTGAGATATAATACAGAACTGTTTTGATTTATCTGGATTTCTTACAGATTATCTAAATCTGCATTGTGGGAAAAAAGGTTCCCTAATGTAACGAAACAATCTTTTTTGCATCAAGTACAAAAGTTTTATTAGGAGCTAAGCTCTGATAAGTCCAGCAAAGGCATTGTGGGAAGCCACTGTCCTTTCCTGCACCTATTTTAATTAAAACAATAAAACATTGTGTCAACGTGTGCTACTTAGCAGCTTCCTACAGCTTTTAAGGTGGATTGCTTTCCCGCATATGGCACCAATGCATGAGTTGACCTTAAATAATGTATTGTTTCAGGGCACTGGAGCCACAAAGGCTCATGGGAGATTGTTTTGTTTTTTATTTTAGATTGATGTTGGCACCATGAGTGTGGCTGATAAAGCAGGCCGGGACGCCCCATGATATGAGCGTGCCAAGCTGTAAATATTTAAAGATATTGCTCTTCCCAGAGAGCGCTAAAGTGTACTTTAATTCTCTGTATGTGAAGGCGCTTCTTCATTGTCAACCAAGTGAAATAGATTTGCCGCGCCTTTGTACTTCAAGTGAAGTCGCCATAGCGGTTGCACAAAGCTAACAGCGAGGACGGCGATCACGCTTCTTTGAGGAAAAGTGTAGATTGGCGTTCTTTTGTGTTCGAGCAGCCACGCGGCCGAGGCTCTGAAAACATGACGCTAAACATAAACCTTGTTTGTGAATTATTAAATCATACGAGTGACATCTGAGACAAAGCACGAGTCCATTTCTGAGCTCTTTGAAGAGCCTTCAGCACCTTTCAGGAGAAGAATGGCTGAAGGTAGCAGCGGCTTTGTCTGGCTGTCAGGCAGACTTTACTTTGAAACCAGCTCCTTTGATACTGAAAGTAACCTAGAAATACATAAAAAGTGTTACTCATAGGTCAATTAAATAGGTCATTTTTGAATCTTAGAAGTACTGAAAAGTATTTCAAAATGCTGCAGAATCTACAGAAACTAACATCTTAGTGACAACTGCCCTTACAGGTGGGTATGGGCTGTCTGCGGGTGAAAATTGGTCATAAAATATCTAGGTGAGCCTGTAGGGCAAAAATGTCTGGGTGTATTTTGTGTGGACATCGTACGGGCGCCTTACGTATCACATGAACACCCCTGTGTGCAGCATGTGTGTAAGTAAGGAGCCAATACTCACATCTTTCAAACGAGTAAAGAGCGGCGTAAGGACACCGTACGACAGCATCACCTGTACGCAGCGGCGGACTTAGCAGTTTGGGGGACTCTGCAACAAATAAATTGGGGCCCTTTGTACCTTTTCTAGGTTAAAACATCAAATAATTGAAGAATCCAAATGTTTTGATGAGTCTTTAAAAACTGAAATCCTTTCAAAGATGACATGCAGCCTGTGCTGGAATTGAACAGGAAATATGCCATGATTTTGAGGATAAAAATGAAATGATTAGGATGAAATGTATAAATTGCATTTATGGAACAGGTCAGCGGACACATTATCTTACTAGTAGGCCATGCATCTCATGACAGGAGGTGAGGCACTGCTACACCTGCCTTCCCTGACCACATGTTACTGGTATTTCCATAAGGAACTTAAAGCTGCCACACTGATGCCAAACTTGGCCAAAAAAAAAAAAAAAAAAAAAACTACACTAAATTATGTTTAACTTTTACTTTCCTTCTGATCATACGGCTGCAAAGACACTCTCTGGAGTTTAGTTTGTGCATGTAAACATGTCACAATGACAATGAAGCCTATTCTCATTGAGATTCTCTTCTCTCCGAACATTCTAGATCGGCTACTGGAACGACATTGACAAACTTGTGTTGGTTCAGAACGAGAATGCTTTGTCAAATGACAGCTCAGCGATGGAAAACCGGACCGTTGTCGTGACAACAATCATGGTAATGTACCCTGTGATTTCTTCATCTTCTTCAATGTTTCTGTACTCCTGAAAAATGTGGTAAAAGCAGCTGGTCTCCACCTTTCTACCATCAAAACTGTATACATTTATATTTCTATCAATCCAAACAAAGCTAAATGCAAATAATATAAAATAGAAATTATGTTCATTACGTTTTGCGAATAATAGTTTTTACTGGTGCAAATCTTTTAATGCTAAAACTTTGTTTTGGGGATAAATTCCATCCTAAATAACAGGCAAACAAACAATTACAATTTTAAAATACACCTAAAAACTCATTTAGTTAGAAGAGAGCACACCTTTTTCATTCTAAAATTTAACTCAGCAGAATATGTTTTAGGATAAATGAACCCTTGCATGAAGAAGGTAACTCGCCATCGGTATTCTGCAGAGCTGTAGAACGGACTAGAAAGAATTAAGGAGAGCCTTTGAATCGATTTTGTTGAAGCACCTTAGGCAGCAAGTAACTTGAAGTAATCATTTTCTTTATTATGTTATCCGTCTATCCAATAGACATGGACACATTTAGGTCCACTCCTCTTTAAAATGATGTTTAAGTTCATCTGCTCTTTGTAGACATTGACTTTAACACATTTCAGCGCAGTCCCCGGTGGTCCAAAATGACTTCAATTTTCTCTGAAACAGAATCTGAGCATTGCGTGGACTAACCATCTTAAAGACTTACTGACTTCATTTTTACATTTTTCAGTTGTGAAATCCCATACTTAAGCTGTAAATTGGCCTGACTTAACTTTAAAGTGATTATGTCAATTTTATTTCGATTCATTTATCGCTTTTTTTAGACTGATAAGTAAAAAAGTAGAGGAAATCTCTGTGAGGAAACCTGATTTTCATGGAACATATCAAGTGTTACAAGTTTTCAAAAGACTTATTTTTGATTGGAGCTGTTCTATTATATTAGTTCAATTCAGTTTATTTCTAAAATAGCGTATCCGGAGGCGCTGAGATGAGTTTTCTGCTCCTTTGCTGCAGCAGGGCTTGTATTTGATGAATCTCCTGCACCGCCTGGACTCATTCTGCAGTAATGCTGCTACACTGAAGCTGGTTCAGACCATATTATCTTTGATAAGTAGTTTTATGAGCAGCTTAGTAAGCTGGAGAAATGTTCTGATAACAAAGTTGGAAAGTCTTTGGGGATGTACGATTGTTTTAATCAGGAAACACATTTTTCACTTTGACATTTTCCGATTCGTATTTGTTCAAGCTTTGCTTTCGTACTTTAGATTTCAATTTTATTCAGCTCGAAACAACATTTTCCTTCATCAGACTTATTGCTGCTTTTATAAATGCTTCCCTTTCTACTTCAGCTGCACTCAGATCATTTTTTTTTCTGTTTCGCTGCTTCTTGCAGCCTCTCTGAGGTTCAAACCAGTGAAACGACATGACAGAGGTGTCCCGTCGCCTTTGATAAAAGCTTGTTTAAGGTGGTTTCTCACTGGGCCGTGACGGCTTGCAAATAGCATTCGCAAGGAAGTTTTTCAAAATTTCTCACAACAGTTGCAGGAATTCTCACATGAACTGATCCACCTTCCCTCCTTTCTTTTTCTTGTTTTTTTACAGTTTTTTTTTACATTCTGTGACACAGTTTCCTGTCAAAACAGTTGCTGTAAATGCCTCTGACTGTGAACCACAGTTTTAATTCAGTTTGTGTTAGTAGACTGTTAAGACACCAGCTTGATGACAAAAATGAAATTCTCACATTACTGTAACACCAGTGTTGTGCCATTGAGTGGGATTCCAAGGAAAAATTGTCACTAATTTACATAATTTCGTTTTAATTTGTGTCCAGCTGCAAGCTTTCATAGCCCAGGGAGAAACAAGCTTCAGTTCACAGCGGTTGCTTCACAAGATAACTGGATTAGGCCTCAAAAGACTAACTTTCACTTTTTGAGTTTTAGATCTTGGGTTATTATCTGTAAACCTTTGAAGCGAACCGGTGATAAACATTTGTAATAAGTAATTTGATAAAAGAAAGAAAGTGAAATAAAACTACATAGAGTATGCTCAACACTTAGGGTAACAAACCAGAATAATGATGAGAATCCAATCACAGATGTTATCTTCCAGATAGTTTTGTGTGAATATTTGCGCCATATATCCGTTTCTTTGACTCCACCAGGCAATCAGGCATCATTTAGCCGATAATGTTTTCATGTCATTAGCTGGGCACGTTCAACTCATTAGTCTAGTTTTCAGTTCATAACCTTTGATGTGTGCCATAGATAATAATAGGAGATGCTGCAATAACTGAGTCAAAGTGTACATTACAACAAAACAGAGTGTTTTGAATAAGAGTGTCACTTTAAAATCCCACTCCAACTATATCTTATATACTGTAAAATCATTCCCACCTGTCCTTTAAGTATGGAATTTTTAGCCAAAACCAAAAAGTCGATGTTATTTTGTTACGACATATCTTCTGCAGTGCAGCAGGAGCTCATCAAGCTTTTATACTGGAGCAGCAGAGCATGATGACGTTAACTGGGACTTGAACCAGTTGATCAATCATAAAATTCAAGTGTAATACATCGTGTCAACCTGTAGGGGGCAGCATGCAGACGATTTTAGACCGTAATTTCCGGAATTAAAAAAGTTTATTTTAAATTTAAAAATAAAATGGCAAGGACCAACAGACAGGACTTTTAAAGCCCCATTTGTACAGGTAAGCAGGAAAAAAAGTTGATTTAGTATTTGGTTACCCTTTATGACAAAATCACAAGAGCAGCAAAAAAGTTGATAAAGCAAAACTGAAAACCTGACACTTAAATAGACTAAAGGCAATTAAATGAAATGACAACAGTTGTGGACCTGAAACTGGTGTGACTGGCAACTCAGAACATGACCAAAAGCACCTTAATAACCTAACTTAACCACAGAATCTACATACCTCACAAGCCCAAGCTAACATTAGCGTAGCAAAACAAACAGCAAGCAATACTGAAGCTATGCAGCCGTACAAACACACACTTTCATTCTTAAATTTGTTTAGATATGAAAAGAATGCTAAAAGATTGATGTTGGCACCATGAGGGTGCCTGATAAATTTCATTGGTGCAGGGCTTAAAATCCCCACTCTAATCATCTTTTGATATATATATTTTTAGTTCCCTGTGGTCTTTTAATTATGATTATGCTTTTTTTTTAGCAAAAATAAAAAACATACCGTATTTTCCGGACTATAAGTCGCGGTTTTTTTCATAGATTGAATGTCC
>NC_050524.1:21672579-21742514 GCF_002922805.2 Oryzias melastigma | reverse complement strand
CCCACTATTTGTCATACAGCTAGGTGTGTGAAATTTGTTCTCCACATTTGACCCATTCCCTGGGGGAGCGGTGAGCTGCAGACACAGACGCACTCGGGAGCCATTCGGTGGTTTAACCCCCCCAGTCCAGCTCCTAAGTGATGAGTGTCAAGCAGGGAGCATTTTTAGAGTCTTTGGTATGACTCGGCCAGGATTTGAACCCACGGCCTTCCAATCTCAGGGCGGACACTCTTCCACAAGGCCACTGAGCTGGTTAAATGAGTGAGATTTTAATTGGTACAGGTAAAAAGAAAGACAAACAGAAAAAACATTGGTTAAAAGAGACACAAAAGCCCTCTCACAGAATAAAACTTGATGGTTTCTTGGGTAAAATATCAAAAATGCAGCAACTGATAAAGCTTTAGGTTAAGCTATAGGCTGCCTCTGTGGCCGTTCAGGCTGCATTCAGATTTAAATAGACAGAGGAAGGAGTGCATAAAGGAGTCTCACTCTTATTAGCACAGAAGACAAAATCAGACTGGCAATGATGAGCTGTACGAGTTGACGAGAGCTCTCCTGGCACAGCCATGAGGGGGTGGCACTTGTCCAGCTGGATGATTAAACTAATGTCTCATTAGCAGGCAAATCTAACGCTGACCTCAAATCAACATTTGGAAGTGACCTCAGTCCAGTTTTTTCCTGATGGCTTCCCTGAAAACACGGCTCTGCAGTCCAGTTTAATTATTCCTCTTTCTTCCATAAACTTTGGACAAAGAAAAAGGCAAATCAGGAGGTCTGTGCACACCCACTACTTACATTTAATTTCACTTCACCCATCTGCAACCTTTTATGGTGACCATCCTTTTTCTGTAAATGCAATCAGTCTAACCAAATTAGCCCTGTTAAAGGATGCAAATAAAAGCAATTTAGGGGGATAATTTTAGCCTGGAGATAAAACGAGCCAGGGATCGTTGGTTTGTCTGGCAAACCGGAAAATGTGACCAAAAAAAAAAAAGATCCATAACCGATATTTATGTGATGAACTAGCTCCTACAAATGTTTAAAATTAAAGTAAATATCTGGTTTAAATACCTGATAAAGGCAGATGGTGAAGCCGGTTTGGGTGATATTTCAGATAAACTTTGCATTTTGTGGTACAAGCACAGAATTTGACATATATGTTCCTCAGGAACCCATCTTTTCAGTTTATTGAGAGAAAAAAAATACATTTTTAAAGCTCCACTCTAATGAAAATTATGTTGTTTTTTTAAGATGTTCTTGAAGCATTTTTCTGATGAGAAAATTAATCTCAAAACTGTAATTTTTAGTAAGTCTTTCTTCATTGTGAATCTGGAGCAGACAAAAAAATGCAGTTTGAAAAAGCTTAAGTGTATCCTATAAGTTACTACTACAATCCTCAAGCTCCACCCCATTCTGATGCATCCACTAGTAGACGATTAGGCTCAGAACTGTACACCTGGATAGCTTCACTTTTGCGCAGCATTTTTGTTGCACCGGTAATGTTAGGTTAGGATTGTGAGGGGCTGTAAGCTAGCGGAAGAGAATAGATGGATGATGGGAAATGAGGGGAGGCTCATAAACGCAGAGGTTAATTTCTAAAGAACTCCTGCCGCTCCACATAAACAGGTTTTTGATTCATTATAAAATCATAATCAAAGGACCACTTCTTTGAAAATCAAAAGATGATCTGAGTGGGACTTTAAAGACAGCAGATAAACACAACAACAGTTCCAGTAGGAGGGATTATTTAGAACAGTGTGTCCAATTGTAGCCCTCGAGGGCCGGCCTCCTGCTGGTTTTCCAGAAATCCTGCCTTATCTGCTGCTGATTACCTGAATCAGGTGTTTCTAGCCAATAGGGAGCTTCAATGGCAAGTTGGTTAAAAAACCTGTAGGACACCAGCCCTCGAGGACTGGATTTGGACACCCCTGACTTCAACACGATACACTTGACATTGAGTCTGGATAATACACCGCATGAAAACCTGTAGTTTTCTGCCTCATTCAGGTCATAAAAAGAAACACGTTGGCAGATTGAACTATGGGGAACTGATCATTTGGGACAAAAGGGGCCTTGCTAATTTTTGTACTGAATTAGAGCGTAATGTTGTTCCCGTTTCACCACCAAGAAAAGGAGTGATTTCATTGTACAGAGCTCCCTTGTTTATTGTGAGAGTTATGTATTAAAATAACCAGCAATGGATGAATCTGCAAAGTAGTAACTTTTGTATTTTATAATAATTTTAGATGTTTTAAGACTCACTTTATAGACATTTTTTTGACAGACATGAACATTTTCACACTTTTCTCTCTGTTTGAATTCTAAATGTTCAAACGTTAATTGAAAAATAAGTCCAGTATTATAGAATGAAAACAAACGAAAATGTTTGTAGATTTTATAAAGTGAATGTATTCTGTATAAGAGACAGCCAATCAGGATCCAGAAAAAGTTGCACTAAAGAAATCCTCGAAATAGTGAGGAACTGCTGCCCCTGCACTGCTGCTATGACAACAAAAGGCTTTCCTATTCCATTTTATTCCAAATTAAAAAAAAATGTTTCTATCTGGGATACTTGACATTAGTTGAGGTTGTCTTTGTTTCCTCTGCTCTGTTAACGTCTGACTGTCTGTGCGTCTTGTGGCTTTTCCAAACCGGCGTTCATCTCCGTGTTTCTCCTCCACTGAACTCTTTATCTGTTTTTCATTCCTCCACTCCTGCACTCATCACATATTTCTCTGTGATGGTGACCTCGGCTGGCTTTGACTAACATTAGCTCAGTCACCTCCTCCTCTTTGCAGCCTCTGATGGCGAGGAAGCCTCTGCTGTGACACTGATCCCGGGTCTGCTGAGAGACACAGGCTCACCTGAGTTGGAAAAGACAGAGCAGCCAGACTGACAGTGACTCTGTTCCAGGATTGTTTGTATTTCTCTGTTTTTGTCCTTTTTTTTCCTTAAACGAGATTTTTCATTTCGGTATAATTGGTTGGTTTGGAGGTGGTTTGAACTGCGGTGACATTGCTGGAGGGAAATAATGAAAGGGAGATTTGTGGCCACCATGTTTCGAGCCCGGGCCTCCTCTCTGACTCCACTCCTCTGTGCGTCCCATGAGAAAAGCCACAGCTGGATGAGACCCCCTCCAAGAGAATCTTTGGCCTGTGTGGAGATTTGACATTTGGCTACACAAAATCAACAGACTGTGGAGCAGCATTGGCAAACACAATTCTTCTCTGGCTATTGGGGAAAACACAGACATCACCTGGAGTGATGCGATCGAGTCAACTAAATTTATTAAAATCCCATCTTCCTGGTTTTCTGTTGCACCACAAGTTGTTTTTTTTTTCTATTGCGGCCCTCCCTCACCTTTTGATGCCCCCCTCCTCGTTTTTATGCACTGTCATTCTGTAAATCTACTCAGTCATGCCTGCTCAGTCAACTCTCCTCTTCTATTCCTGTCCGTCTCAGAGGGTTTCAGAGGAGAAGAGCTCAGCAGAGAAATGCTGTGTTTTTGATCATGTTGGGGATTCTAGACTGAAGCTGGAAAAACAAAACAAAATGAGTC
Source organism: Oryzias melastigma (assembly GCF_002922805.2). Lineage (NCBI taxonomy): Eukaryota > Metazoa > Chordata > Actinopteri > Beloniformes > Adrianichthyidae > Oryzias > Oryzias melastigma. Next base: position 21,738,955 of record NC_050524.1, on the reverse strand, counting down.
ATCCCAAATCACGTTTTACTTTACCTTATTGTAAGTTTTACGGCTTTTCTTAATACTATTAAAAAAAAAGTTTTTTGCCCGTTCACATCATGTTCCTAAACATACCATTTAATCCAGGACACCACTTAATAGGCATCATCTTAAACGGAAACAGCAATGAAGAATATTTTTAATATAATTGGAAAAAAATTCAAGCATAAGATGGTTTAGAAATGTGTTTAAACACCCACCAACATTTTATCTCAATGGTTTAATTGTCAAAACTTCATTCTCTGGTCAGACAGTCCATTTTAATTTGATCACTAGAAGAAAACTAGAAAAGCACTAAACAGGGTAACAAATTAAAACATATTTAAATTAGTATCTTCTGCAAAACCAAACTGGAAATATTTGAGCAGAGCACAGATGCTCCCAAGTCCCTTTTGGCAAACTTGAGTCATGTTTTTGGCCTAAGCTACAACTCAAGTCTCAAGTCCTAAAACATGATGTTTTAACCCTGTAAAGCCCACTGTGTCAAATCACTGACAGAAAAATCTTTTTATTTATTTAACTAAGATGTTTTTTTTTAACCTTTTTATGAAATCCACAAACAAATAAAAATGTGCAATATTGTTTTCTGACATATATACAGCACTTTATGTACCCACTGTCTTAAATTTTGAACATAGTGTAACTGTATTATAAAGAATATTTAGCAACATTTTTGAATTAGTGATTTAAAATACAGATGTTTTTTTTATTTTAAAGTAGTCATTTAAAATAAAAAAATAACAAGAGATGAGTTATTCAACTTATAAAGATTAAAAAAATAGTAAATATTTTACATCAAAACTGTTTTTGAGATTATGTTTGAATTCAATCTTCCCTACTCACCATGCACTATATAGTGCGTTCACCATGTTCTGATGCTGTCTGAAAATACAATTTTAAAATTGAGTGCACTAGAAATTTCCCAGAAGTCTTTGCGAAAAACTAGCCTCCATCAATGCTCACTACATTTGTGAATATAGACCTCAATGCATTATGGTGGAACAATTTTAGCAAAAAAAAAAAACCTTCATTCAAACCATCAACATTTTCATCATCAGAACACAGTGGATTCATTTTGATTGGATCTTTACTTTGTGAAATCGGTGACGTCATATCTGGCATTTAGAAAAACAAAAGAAAAGTAGTGAGCATGGTGTCTGAAATGCTTTTAAAATCCAGGGCTCAATATAGTATTTTTTTCATGGATTAGGGTGGGAGTTCAGACATATCAAAGCCCAAGATTTCAGTGAAGCAGCCATTTTGAAATTACTGCTACTGCCCCTAGTGGAATAATGATGAACTACAGAGCAGAAAACATGGACTATGTTAAATATAATGGGTTTTTAAGGAAAGTTTGGGTCATGCTAATAAAATATGGGTCTCAGAAATGTATGTCAAACAGGATACGGATTGGCATGTAGGATTAATGTTACATGTTTGTCATTTTAAAACTTCCTGACGACATATAAGGACAGAATATCTGCTGTTTCTGCTTCTCCAGTAAAGAAAGAACACAAAGTCAAAATCCAATTAAGATCCGACAGTGATGTCCTGGAGGAAATAAAATAATCAAAAAATAATTGTTCATACTTCTAAATCTCCAGTCCCAACTCCCTTTCTGTAAGACTTTAGTTCACCTCAAGCCCAAGTTCCAATTTTACTTCATATTTGATGAAAAACAAACAGAGCACATCTTCCTAGAATCCTTATATAAACTCCCAAACTCAGTGGTGGAGAGATGATCATGTGGGCTCATTCTGCTGCTGTTCCATCAAGTTTGTCACAATGAATGCAAATCTTTTTTCTTATTATTAGTACATATATATCCCAGTTTCACCATCAGACATGAACCTAAAAATGCCTTGGGATATTCATTACTGGGTTGACAGTGAAAGGAAGGTAAAGCTTTGAGAAGAAAAGTGTAATTTTAAACAAACCTTTTCAGAGACGGATGTCATAATCCATAAAACGTAACTTCAGGCTGTAAGGTTGCTTTCACGAGCTATTGAATAACTGGCTTGACTTCTGCAAAATAAATAATTACTCAGTATAATACACCATGCAAGGAGATTTTTTTTTTTTTTTTCCCAGGCTGTATTTTCCTAATGATGCCTGTCAGAGACCAGATGACTTCTCATTGGGCCTTGATTCATAATACATCAGTATGGGAAATATGCTCTCAGTTTGAGACAAATGCACTTGAGCTTGTAGTGACGTAACTATCTGAAAGTATTAGTGGGGCAGTTTTATGCTAAAAAATAGTGCATACAAGTAGAATTATAGTGTTCTTTTAATAATAGCTTGTCACTTTACTGTGGCAGCTTTGACTCCATATGTGAATAATTGAAGGGTGATTGTTATTTAAGTATTTTTGATTATCTTTGTGGCTTGAACAGCCAAAAAATTACAAACCTGATTTTTTTAAAGTAAGAATTTTGGACATTTTCTTGAGTTAAGTTGGATTCTCAGTTACTGCTGAACTCTCCGATTATCTTCTTGATTTAATAGCTGGACGATAATGATTCTCACTCACCGACTAAAGATGTGAAAATTATGTATTATCATCGCTCTAACTGCTCAATAGATGGACTGATTGAACTATACGGACTAAAGTCCATACTGTGTGTCTCCCACCACCTGGCTTTCCTCCTATCACATGAATAGATGCCTCCCAGGCTGGGAAACCATGGTGGCCATCAAAGTTTTATGTGACAATTTGGATGTTTAAATGCTATATTGATTGAGTCGTTGGTTTGTGGGTTTAATGAACGGCCCGGCAGTCAGGTGACTGCCCGGTTGGGTGCCTGTCTTTTTAAAATGCTGGCCAGCTGGCTTGCATATCAAGTCCTGTCTGGCTTTTAACCCCAGTGTGAAATGTTCCATGTCTTATCAGCCCCTACCATTTGCTTTTACAAAGTGTTTATCTCTTTTCCGGCCATCCGTGTTTTTCTTTTTCAGCAGCATCCATCTCCTGCTGGCACTCTAGTTTCCTAAATTTGTATTTTTGTTGGTTTTTACCATCATTGCTTCGTCATATTTGCAATTTTGACTTGTTTAAGTGCAATCAGAGTTCTCCATCTCCTTCATTTCATTTTATTTTAGCATTATTTTTTTATTGGGGTGTTTTCAATTTCTTGTTTTTGGTTCTTGTATTGTGTCCATTTTAAAGATTTTATGGCCATACTACCTATTTTTTTCCATTTTGTGGCACTAAATACCATATTTTCCCAGTTAACCCTTTTAAAACCAGAACTCCAGCGTTTATGGTCTTTTATTTAAAATGGTCAACATAATTCCAGTCGATTCTGAAGGAGAAAAGCGGCTCGAAAAATGACATTATGTTAAAAAATTCTGTCAATCAGGCCTTTTTCTGAGAAGTCTCAATTTTTACAATATAATCAATTAAATGTGTGTTTACACCAACAGATGAGATGATTTTGAGCATTTGGGGTTTGTAAGTTTTAAAGACAAGAACAAAATGTCACAGAAACTGTTAAACATGCAGCTGGCAAGAAAATGTCTGATTATTAGCCAAACATCACTTACGCTTAATGATTTTGACATTCACACAATCAAAGGTGCAAAATCTCTGCACTTTTTTTTTCCTTTTTTTCAGAAAACGTTCTCCCCCCTTTTTTTTTTAATATATGTATATAGCTGCTTAACAGTTTACAGAATGTCAAAGCAGTTAAAGTAACACCAAGATGAAAACCAATAAAAGAATATCTGGAATTAATTGTTTAAATGAGAAAAAAAAGCTCAATAATCAGATATGATGTTGGGAGCTGCATTAGAGCAGCATGGATGGCTCTGCTGAGCTTTTAGAGAGAATTAACTAGAAACTGTGTTGGTGTTCATTAGCATTATGATTCATGTTGAGTCAATGGAATAAGCCCCAGGAATTGCTAATGTTCCACATAATGACATTTTGGGAGAATTATTTGCCCTTTGTGTTTACACGCTGTGGAACAGGCCTGCATTTCTTTTCTATTTTTCTTTATTTAAAAACAAAATGACCCTTATGAAGGTGAGGATGCATTGATGTGAAACTTTATTAAATACAGATTTTGCTGTTTTAATGAAAAAGTGTTGTGTTATTTTCAATCATTAATAAAAGTTTTATTTTATGCACATATTGTCATATTGTAAATGTGTCTATGCATTAAAATGAACGTGTTTTTGTTTGTATTTACTTGAAAAACTGTATTTTTACCTTAAAAAAGCGAATTTTTACTCATTTTTGCTCTATTTAAACCATACAAGGGTTTATAGAAGCGACTCTGTAAAGATGTTGTTGATGATGTTGTTATCGTAGCAGAATGCATCACTTTTAGAGCAACAATATCAGAAATATTGTGATGTTATTGTGTTTTTATGATGTTTTCACGCTATGTTAAATAGATTAGGCTAAAGAGGTTGTTGGAAATATTTCTACTTCTTAACTCCAGTAAGTGAGCATTGTATCTTCTTAAAATATGAAACTTCTACAGCACAATGCAAATGTATTATGTGCTCATCACCAAAGGAGTTCAGAGCAAACAGATGTCATTACAAAAGAGGGAAATGATTTATTTCATGGCCGACAGGAGACTTTCTTTGATTATTTTTGCGACATTGTAAAATTGCTTCGGCTAAACCTCCTGACTGCTGATGAGCTGCACTTGTTGGAAATGTATTTTTCATTTTTTTGAATTGCTCTATTAAACTCTTAGATTCTTGTCATTTTGATTTGATCGCTCGTTTGACCCTCTCTGAAATGTGTCAGTGTTCAAATCCTCCTTGATTAAAGTCTTGCTTGTTTTGAATGTGAAGTGATTTGGGAGAGTGCGGAATGGGAGCGTTCTCGACTGTATTTCATTAAGTGTGTAAAGTGTTCCACAGCTTCGGGCTGCAGAATGGTAGAAAAGACCTGTTTGATTAATTAGAAGAGATTAGTCTTTGATTAAAAAGTACTGTACTTGAGAAGAGTTTAATAGCCTTGTGTTGAGTTGGATTACAGACTGAGCTTCTTCATGCATAATCCCATAACTCACTGAAAGGAGGGCCTGTCACTCACAAAGCCATGTGTGCGTCTTTATCCGTCATCATCTCTTACATGCTTTAGTATGTGTATTTTCCTCTTTTATTCTCTTTTTATCTGCATGTTCCCAATGTTTCCTCGTTTTAACCTCACTTTCCTAAAGTAGCATCCATCCCTTTTCCTCCCTCTTCTTCACTTCTGTGTTTCTTAGTCAAACATTGTGTTCTGTGTCTGATGAGGAATAAATTGAAAGTTAAAAAGTTGAGATGTGAATTTAGCATCAAATAGCCTTATTAAATCTTAGGATCTTAAGCTTTGTTTGTTGTTGTTTAACCCAAAGTTATGTGAAATGTTTATCCTGTTTGTGCAATAAATCAAATGTCCAGTAAAGTCCAAAATATTTTTCCAGCTTTTGCTTTTTGATCTTCTTGTATAAAATCAATTCTTTATCATTTCTTAAAGACCCACTCCAATAAAAATAATGGTTTTTGGGTGTTTTTAACATGTTTTTTCTGCATTTTTCTGAAGATACAAGACGTATATTAGGAAAAATAATCTTAACACCACATTTCTGAGTATGTCCTCATTCAAATTGTTGTGAATCAAGAACTGACAACAAACTGCAGTTTGAAAAAGATGCTATTTCTGCTCATTTTCATCGTCCGAACTGGCATCTGGCTTAAACTGTACCTTTGGATTGATTTTTGTAGCATCGCTGATGTTAGGTTGGGGGCATGAGGGGCTTCAATCTAGCATAAGAGCCTGTCTAAAGAGAGCCTCCGAGTGACGGGAAGAGGGGGTGGAGTTGCTCCCCATCATCAGTCACTCAGAGGCGAATTTCTACTGCTGCTCTGCATAAAGTTTGTTCTTGATAACGATACAAGTTTTTGATTTTTTACTTAAAACGACATTCATAAATGAAAGACCACTAGCAACGCTTTTACAATAGATCAACAGATGATCGGAGTGGGTCTTTAGTGACTTAATAATTCTGTATTATTCAAAGCTGTAATATTCACTAATTTTAAATATATTTCTTTGACCTTTATTACAATTTCTGTCAAAAATCCCTGGTGCGCTGTGAAGAACAGGACTGCTGGCTCTACGATGCTTTGATGTTTATCCAAACAGCTGTGTTTCTTCCCCTATGCTGGTCTTGTAGGAGGGTCCATATGTGATGCTGAAGAAAAACTGGGAGCTTTACGAAGGCAACGATCAGTATGAGGGATACTGTGTGGACTTGGCTTCAGAGATTGCCAAACACATCGGAATTAAATACAAGATCTCCATTGTGCCAGATGGGAAATACGGAGCCAGAGATCCAGAGACAAAGATATGGAACGGCATGGTCGGAGAGCTCGTCTACGGGGTAAGGGTGCAGTGTTGTTGGAAATCCCAGCAAGGCTGTTCTTAATGTAGATACTTTTGTTGTACATACCAGGTACTTACATGGTATTTAGTAATCACATGCTAATTTTGTCTTACCGAGAGGGGACTTGCAGTGTGTTTAAGTGGTAATCACATGGTACTTTTGCCTTACCAATTGGGTACTTGCATGGTATTTAAGTGCCAATCACGTGGTACTTTTGTCGTACACACCAGGTTGTACACACATGATTGCTGTATTCGTGTGTACATACTTTTTTGGTAGGCTACCTACTTTGTACTTATATTGTACCTACTAGGTTTTTACATAGTATCTACTGGGTATTTCCATGTTGAGTTATTGTGTCTCTTGTCGTACTTACCACATGTAAAGACAACGTACAAATGAAGTTCCTTGAATTGTTAACCTTTTCATGATTTCATGGTGTACACCATGTGTAAAAAATAGTCCAAAAAATAGTTGGTAAACAGGAATTACCATCAAAGTAGTAGTTCCTAGAATTTACGTTCTATTTAATTAATAAGTTTAAATATGTTCAGTAGTACTCGTGATGAACATGGAAATGTACATTTACATAGTACTGTGTTTTTATTGCATTTTTCACGATATTTATAATTGATGAGAGGAGAGTAAGTACACAGGAAGTACCATTTAATGTATGTGAAATGCACATGTTTCATGTTACCTGATGATTGTAAGAAGAGATCTTAGAAATGCTGAGAATAGCCCTCATGATGCAAGCTCCTGAATCGCCTTGGTTACCAGGTTCCTTCTCAGCAGAGATGCTGTGTCAGGAACTGTTTGGTTTAATCAGAGGAATGCGTCAAATTCACTAATTCTGGTTCTGACACTTTGAGATTTCACATTGCTTCCTGACTGCAAACCTGTATTGACATGCAGAAGACAACGTCAGTCTTCTCCTTGAGGTGCAGCGAAAGCTGCAAGGTAGCTCCAGAACGGTGACTGAATCTATTATCCTCCAGAAACCGCAGTGGAAGGTGACACGGCAGAACCGCTGCTTTGACTAATCGCTTTTGAATTGCCCCCCAACTCTCACATTCCTCTCAAATGACATCTCAAGTGCACAGTAAATTGTGCCCTGCATTTGATATTGTCTTTTTGTGTGCTTTTCAAATTACTTTTATTACTTATGGTTAGATTTTTTAGTGTTGCTTTTGCAGAATGTGATTTCTAGAGCACATCATTTTGTTCCTTTGTGTAGCTTTAGTTTTGCTCTGAGCGAATAACCATATAGTTATGCACTCTGTTGACAGGTAAAGAATGTACCTGTCCATTCATCTGATTGCTAATATGCAGTCATGCAAGAAATGACCAATAGGATCAATGGTTTAATTCTCCATGTGGCGACAACTCAAAAAAGTGTCTTTGAATTCATGTGTGCAGCAGAAGGAATGGGGGTAGTATTGACACTAAGGGCACAAAAATCGGTCTTTGCTGCGCCTCTTTTAAAAGTTGCAGAAATCAATATCAAACATTTCAGCAGTTGATTGCACTCACCAGATGATTTTATACATCCAACCATCCACCCGTCTTCAAAAACAGCTCAATCCTTTTTGGGGTCACATTAGCCAACCCAGCTACTGTTAGGCTAACGAGACCCTAACCAATTAATTTAGGTAGTCTATTTTTGAACTGTAGGAGCAAACTAGAGTTCCTGGAGAAAATCCACAAATGCACAAGGAGAACATGGAAACTCCACGCGGAAGGCCCTCTCGCTTTGAGACAAAGACTAACCACTATACGACACCATGCAGTCCTATTTTACACATACTGTATTTTACACACTATAAGGCACACTTAAAAACCCTAATTTTTTAAAGATATTTCGGACACAATGCTCACTACTTTTCTTTGATTTTTCTAAACGCCGGGTATGACGTCACTGATTTCACTAAGTGAAAACCGAATCAATACGATCATTTCATGACGTTAAATTATGACTCCACTGTGTGCTGATGGTGAAAATGTGGTTGGTTTATTCAAAAATAACATTTAAACATGTTTTTTTGCTCTAAATTGTTCAACTGCAATGCATTGTGGTCTATATTTGCTAATGGAGTGAGCATTGAACTTCTGGGAATTTTCTAGTGCACTCGATTTTGGAATTAGTAGATTCAGACAGTATTAGGACATGGTGAACGGACTATATAATGCACTACATATTAAAGAGGGGGGAATTCGGACATAGCCTGGGTTTATTTTACATGTTGCAAACAAGGTTGGGAGTGTTGTTAATATGCAATATGCGAATGTGGCTAATGTGTAGCGGCCTGCCAGACCAATTTTTTTTTTTTGGTTACTAACAAGGTTGGGAGTGCAGGTATTGTAAATAAGCTAATCTGGCTAACTTGTAGCAGTGTCAGACTGTGTTTCTTTTTACAGTAATGTTTGTTTTAGTGGTCTATTTTTTTTACATGCTACAACAAGGCTGGGAGTTACAGATATTTGCAAAAATGCCAATGTGGCTAACAGTGTCAGACCATGTTTTGTTTTGTTAACATGTTACTAACAAGGTTTGGAGTTAGCGTAGTCACAATAGCATTTAGTTAGTGGCATCAGTCCTTTTTTGTTTACATGTTACAAACAAGGTTGGGAGTTACAGGTGTTGTAGAAAGGCTAATGTGGCTAACATGTAGCGGTGCTAGACCGTGTTTTGTTTTTTTAACGTGTTACTAACAAGGTTGTGAGTTAGCTTAACACAGTAAAGTCTGACTGATGAGTTAAAAATTGACTATTCATTGACAGTTTGCCTTATCATCTGGTGTTCACTTTTGTGTGGAAAGAAAAACAAAAAGATTGGACTATAACTACTATCTCTGCTGGTTTTGTAACCCTAATTAATTTTGAATTTATGGACAAATGTCTTTATTTTGTTTATGGACATCCAAAGTAGCCTAAAAGTTACTTTGACAAGATCATTCTATTAATTACCTCCCAACCATTTCACTGTAATACGTAGCCATGTTTTGAATGTTTTTTTTTAAACTTTAGTCACAAAAAAGTGACTTTTTAGGAGTCACAGGTTTATGTGACATTATTGTTCATAAAATGTTTAATCCTAAAGTAATTTAAAAAGTGCACGGATTTTTTTTGCCACTTAGCAGAAATCTAGAATAATATGAAATTTTGTGTAACTTAGTGAAATTTCTTTAAAAAATCCTAGTTTGTTATATCATAAAATGCTTATTTACAATGTAATTTTCTTTTCATTGACTTGGTTAATCTGCTAACTCCAATTTTCTTTTTTTTAATTTATAGTGGTTCATTGAACAAAACAAATCTAAAACTGTCCAAACTGCTTTAACATTTCCAATTTAACAAAGTTGCAAAAAGAGGCAAAAGAGTCAAACGTCGACTGTCCTTTTCTTTAACACCACATTGATTTGTGAGAAGGCCACGCATGGGCTGGGTTACTCAAAAACACGGATGTGTCCTCCCGTCAGCGTCTTCACAGTGTGACAAGTGTGACTCTGCCGAAAGGTCACCAACACATCTGTTCAGCTCCTGCCAGATATTAATCACATTTTGGACGGCAGTTTTGGGATGGCTCAAAAGATCTGACCGTGTAATCAACTCTGACCGTTTCCAAAGGCTGTTTACAGACTCTTGAACTTTCTCTTCAACCTGCCTTAATATATATCAACAACTAGTAAACAAAAAACAAATAAGCAAATTCAAACATGTTTGTTACTGTAATCCTCTGACGGAAAAATGACTGGAACTTCAGTTTTTCTCATCTGACCTTCTTACCCTAAAGGTAGCTGAAAACAGTACTAAGGTGGCTTTTTTAAAAACAAACAAAAACGCTCACCGTTCATAAAGCCTACAGTATACAGTCCAGAATAAATGCATTTACATATTTCTAGATTTACAGTAGTAAACTAGGGATTGCTGTTTATGTAGAGTTTAGATCTGTAGCCACTGCATTAACAACAAGGTTGGACACGTTTGCTAACTCATAAAAAAAAACCCGTGGGGTTTCTAGAAGTTTGATTGTTTGAAATATAAAAACTCCCTTCTAATGTCGTTGTAGATTTTTCTTTTTTTTTTTGAAAGCCCCATTTAGGATTTATCTATAAAAAAGTGTTCAAATCAAATTGTGCTTATTTTTATGGTGCCTTAACGTGACCAAAGTCAGACAAGGAGCTGTACCAAAATTTTTTTTAAAAAACAGTTAAAATTAAAATAGTAAATGTAAAATAGAAAAGTAAATGTAAAATATATGAGATAGTCAAGTAATAACACTAATAAAAGCACATACATTAATACAGTCTTAGGGTGGCAAATACTGGGCGGTCGTTACAAAAGGAAGGATCAAGTCTACTTATTTCAAACATATACTTTTGTTATTATTATTAATAAAACAGTAAGTATTTTAGCTAAGGTGTAATTTCTAATGCGGAAAAACGCTTGGATTGATGATTTTTTCAATGTTTGTGTATACAGTGTTCTCCCGCTTATTCGCGTTTCACGTATTCACACTTAAACACTGATTTTTAGTCACATGGCTCTAATAACTCAACACGCTTGTATGAAACTTTTGTGTCCGAAGGAGGTGGTCCAGTGCTGAGGCGTATCCCTACTCCCAGAGGCTCAGAAGCAGACACATTTGCGGATGTTTCCAGTCCCTATAACCTCCATGAATAAAGGGGTATACGGTAGAAACCAGAAGAGAAATGTCTCCTTCTGTTGCAAAAGTCTGGCTTTAAAAATAGTTTTTAAGACGTTTTTTAAAAATTTGGACATTGCTTAGTGGTAACGTGTTCCTTCACTTCGGTCTTGCAAATAATCTTTAAATAAAACTATAAAATTCACAGACTGCTAGTGAAGGGAAACCAGGATGGGGGAGATGTGGTCCCATTTTAAACTCCAACTAGAACATGAGCAGCAGCGTGTGGACCAGCTGGAGACCAAAACTCCAAAATAGAGAGAATTTCAAATTTGTGTCCAATTAGTCTAATTTTTGTTTTTCAGTCAGTCTGTACTAATTTTATCCAACCATCTTTGTTTGATGAACTGGTGCACAGACTGGAAGTCAAAGGGTTCTTTTTTTTCCTCACTGGTGGTTAAATAAAATGAAGTTCATCATGGATAAATTATATTAATAAAAAAAAAAACCTCCTACAGTCAAATGGTTCTATATACACATTTGTCTTTGTAGGCTGAAGCACAATGAGTGTGAATGCCGAGCTTGAGCCATACACTCAGAAAACAGACTCATGCCATCTCCATTCCTCCATCAAGCTTCCCATCCGGCATAATGCAATCAAGCAGATAACGTTCTTCTGGCATCTGCTAAACTCAGACTAGCCCATCTGTCTGCGATGCAGACGAGTCATTTGTCTCTGCGTTGAACACATTCCCTCCGCTCCACAGTCAGATCAAGGTGTTCTTTACATCACATAAAAGCCACGCTGCTATCAAACTTAATATGCTGCTGAAAACTGTTTCAGATTGTTTTGCAGACAGTAAATCTGGACGAGTCCTATAATTCTTTCAATAAATGTAACAGAAAGAGGCTGAGAGCATTAAATAATATTTAGTATCTCAAACTGAAACCTTCAGGAAATAAAACTTGAGGTAGCTACAAATACATTTCAATTTGTGTGCCCATCATGACAGAAAACCAGACACTCACCCACCCTATACCGACCCTAATCCCTTACTACTAAAAAACTTCATAGTGCGGAACTAAATATATGGTGCCCTGGATTTTAAAAACAATTTGGACACCGTGTTCACTACTTCTCTTTCATTTTGCTAAATGCCGGATATGCCGGATCAACAATTTCACTCCACTATGTTGCGATGATGAAAATGTGGATAGTTTGTTAAAAAATTACATTTAAGCATGTTTTTTTTTTTTTTTTGTAAAAATTGTTCAACTGCAATGCATTGTGGTCTATATTTGCTAATGTAGTGAGCATCGACGCACGCACATTTTTCATAAAGACTTTGGGGAAAATTTCTCGCGCGCTCATTCATTCATTCATTCATTCATTCATTCATCTTCCTGACCGCTTCTTCCCTTTCGGGGTCGCGGGGGTGCCGGAGCCTATCCCGGCTACTGATGGGCGAAGGCGGGGTTCACCCTGGACAGGTCGCCAGTCTGTCACAGGGCCTCAATCACACACCCATTCACTCTCACATTCACACCTAGGGACAATTTAGAGTCACCAATTAACCTGTGAAGCATGTTTTTGGATGGTGGGAGGAAGCCGGAGTCCCCGGTGAAAACCCACGCATGCACGGGGAGAACATGCAAACTCCACACAGAAAGGTCCCAGCCGGGATTCGAACCGGGGCCTTCTCGCTGTGAGGCAAGAGCGCTAACCACTGCGCCACCGTGCAGCCCTCTCGCGCGCCCAATTTTTGAATTGTAGATAGATTCAGACAGCACTACAACACTATATAGAGCACTATATAGCGAGTAGGGAAGGAATTCGGACATAGCTGTAAATGCACTGAGGATAATTCAGTGGAATGAAGACAGCTGGGGTGGAGAATCTACCAGAAACTTCAACTGACAGGATAAATATTTGAGACATTTAATGAGATATTTTGGACCACATTAAATCAGAGTCTAAGTGAAGCCCAGATCTGTTGGTTACTTGAAGAGACTGGAAATGTTCTGCCAAATATAGGGGCAGAAATCTTAAACTTAAAGTTTCCCCTCCAAATTTTTTTTCATAAAATTGTCAAAAATATCAGAAATAAAGGGAAACATATTTTTTTGCCATGATTTTGCATATCTATGGTGTAAGTCTGTATACTGAAATAATATCTGTGAGTCACATGACCAAAAGCTATCAATGGAAGTGAGTCTATAGGTTGCACATATGTAAAAAGGCCACTCCCCCACTATACTTTTTTTTCTTTGTGATGTATTACTCTTTGCTCATTTTCATTTTTCTAGCTCAGTGATGTTAGAGGGTTTGGAACAGATCATTTGCTTTCAAATGGAAGTTTTTTCTTTACCTGCTCAAAGATATGATGCTTGAAGAGGCGCTGATCCGTGTGTGCGTGTATGCACTTCTCTCAGTTTCTTCAAATCCTGAAATTGCCGCTTGGGCTTTCAGTGCTGTTTGGAGTGGGTGGAAATGCTTATCACAGCCGTTTTAGCTCAGTGTCATTCTGCCATGCTGGATGACAGAATTGGATTTGGGGAAACCGGGTCAAAAGTTCTTGTGAATGACGTCATGATGAAAGTCCTCTGTGGACTGGTGGGTATGAGAACTGGACTTAGTATGTGAAAGAATCCCCCTTAGAAACCCTCTGTATTCAAATATTTTATAACTAATATTTAGATATGCTTAATAAAAGAAAATTTTAATTGAGAAATGATTTAGAATTTAACTTTGGACAGGTTTGATCATAAGAAATTACTGGATATGAAAACGTCATATAGTGGCTTTAATGGAGCTTTTAAAACATAAATACAGTTTTGTTTGTAACAAAATTTCATACTTTATCTTAATCACCTTTTCTTCTTACTTACATACATGTTCATTTCACACAAAATCTAATCCTTTTTATGATAGATAATGCAGATAGCAACCAAACTAATTAATATTTATCAGCAAACGCATTAGTAGATGTATAAATATGTATATCTGAAATAACAAAAGTACCATCACCAGTTTTGTCGATGAATTAAAGATCTTTTTTTCCCACTTCCAGAAAGTCAAAGCGCTGACTGATCATTTGAATAAACCCTTTTAAATAACTGTCGGCAGTTGTTTGAGCTGGAACTAATTTGTACATCACTAATTATTGTACGTTTTTCAGCTACAATGGCAGATGTTCGGATGCATGCACGTGCTCAGAAGCGCTGACGTTTGTTGCTGTTCCGCAGACTGAAGGCGTGCACGAGCGTTAGCTCATTAATTTGTATTCTGCTTGAGTAACTGTCATGCAGGCCGGTGTTCTGTATGAATTTCTCCTCTGTCCTTCTGCTTTCTCTTTTAACCTGTCGCTGTTGTAGCAGCGATACCGGTGTTTCTCTGTGATTTATTTTTTATTTTTTTAGCACTTATTACCCTTTGTTCATCTGTGTCATATTATTAAAATGCCAGTGACCTAAACTTTCCTCACTTCCCTCTTTTTTTTTTCAGAAAGCAGAAATTGCTGTGGCTCCGTTGACTATCACTCTGGTAAGGGAGGAAGTGATCGACTTCTCTAAGCCCTTCATGTCTCTTGGAATCTCCATCATGATCAAGAAGCCGCAGAAGTCTAAACCAGGTGTCTTCTCCTTCCTGGACCCGCTAGCTTATGAGATTTGGATGTGCATAGTGTTTGCTTACATTGGAGTCAGTGTCGTCCTGTTTTTGGTAAGTTATCCTGACATACAGCAGATTATTAGAAACTCTAGTCAATAAACGCAATCTTTTAATATGGTTAGAAAACAGTTTAACTATTTAACCGGAACTCCAGTGTTTTTGTTCTTTGATTTACTGTAATTTTTCAATGTAATTCCAGCAGATTTTGAAGGAGAAAAGCGGCTCATCGAGCCGCTTTTCTCCTTCAAAATCTGCTGGAATTACATTGATCCAGTTAACGTTGAAAGATTACAGTATTTTGTGTTTAAGCGTCACTGGCAACACCTCAGGTGTTAAAGGGTTAGGAGACTGGAAGTCTCCAAATACACTAAAAATGGGACCCATTGCCTCTCTGCTTGACACTCAGCATTAAACCACTAAATGGTTCCCGATTGACGCTGTGTCTGCAGCTCACCACTCCCCCAGAGGATGGGTAAAATGCAGAGAACAAGTGTCACATAACTACGTGTGTGACAACTAATGGGACTTGTATTGTAATAGTGTGCATTTTTATAAGCCTGAAATAATTTTTTTACCTAAATGTTGTAACTTTTAGTGACGTTTTGACCTCTACCTAATGCTTTTCTGCAGACACACAACTGCAGCTCCTATTAACCATCTGATAAACCAATTGGAATCAGACCCTGCATGACTCAGACAGCTGATCCACATTGGGAAACGCCCAGTGGGCGGAGTTAGCCATTTAAGAGATAAAAAAAGAGGAGAGATTTGTACCCTTTATCTGTTTCTTAAGGGATACACTGATTTGGTCCAGTGCTCTTGAGGTAAACTAATTTTTGATCATTTGTTAAATATTTTTTAATCCATTCAATTATTTTTTCCTAATTTAGTTGAGCTTCTGGTAAATCAAATCTGTTGGATTTTAATAGAAGTGCATGCATTTTTATAAGTCAAATAGAAGCTTTGAAAACTGCTTTTAGTCTTTCTGGGAGTAAATAGCTGAGAATTTTTTTTTTTTTTTAAAGCATTCGATGCCCAGGGAGCTAAAATAACCACAGATCTACTAGATGATTGGAGGGGAGATGATTACGACTTGTTTGTAGCCGGAGGACTCACACAGTCTGAACTGACTCCTGAGTTTGTGAGAAAGTTGTTTTATTGAACAGTTTGGTCAAAATTAGGTCCTGTGTTCGGAACAATAACTTGTGAGCAAATCTAAACCAAAAACAATCTATACTGAAGTCAAAACGTGAAAGGCTCTGTCTGAGCTGAGCACAAATGGATGCTCTGAAACTTTTACACCCCGAGGCAGTTTTAGTTCACATCTACGTATAATGATGTGAGAGTGTGATGAAACTTTTCACAACCAGCTTTTTATGCACATGTGAATGGGTAATAATAATAATTAAAGAAAACTACAAAAATGCTATTTTTTTAGCATAGCTCTTGTAATGACATTACAGTGTTAGAAAATGAAAGAAAACAGTTTTTACCCACAAAGGTGTTAAATCTATCGACTGTAAATGAGAACTGGAATGAGTGACCCAGACTCAGACAGACATGGATCGATCACTGCTTACTGACAACATGGCGGCAACAAAAATTGCAAAAATAAATGGTGGCTTAATTGACCCCATTTGGTTGGAGCTAAAAGTAAGTCCATGGGTGATGTCACACTCACTCGGTCCAGTTCTCAGATACATTCAATGGTTTAATCCAACTCTTACCGAGATTTTTTTATTATTATTATTATTGAAAAAGTATTGCTGTAAATATCCTATTGTACTGTTCACCTTTTTTTGAATGGCATTTTATACTAGAGTAACAATTGTTGACTAATAACTTAAAACATCTGCACACAGATGGTTTAGTTACACCTACTTGGATCCGGTCAGCTGTGGATCAGTCAGACCGGGAGAAAAGCTCTAGTTTTTGTCAACAGTCCTCTAACGGATCGTGCTCCTTTGATTTCCCAGGTGAGTCGCTTCAGTCCTTACGAGTGGCACGCCGAGGAACCAGAGGAGGGTGCCACAGAGCCGGGCCCCACCGATCAGCCTCCCAATGAGTTTGGCATCTTCAACTCCCTGTGGTTCTCTCTGGGAGCCTTCATGCAGCAGG
Source organism: Oryzias melastigma (assembly GCF_002922805.2). Classification (NCBI taxonomy): domain Eukaryota; kingdom Metazoa; phylum Chordata; class Actinopteri; order Beloniformes; family Adrianichthyidae; genus Oryzias; species Oryzias melastigma. The sequence continues at coordinate 21,722,100 of NC_050524.1, read as the reverse complement.
GCTGTGACATCTCCCCACGGTGAGCAGGAAGAAAAGATGTATTTGACAGTCAAAGTGCACTTAAGTGCACACATGCATCAGACTGATATTATTGGAGGCCAAATGCACCATTTGTGTGCAAAATGTGTCTGCGGTGGCATGTTGTTGTGATAACCTACGCTGGTTCAAGGTGTTGACTATGTGATTCCTCTCTCTTGGCACTTTCCTGGCTTTTCACTGATGTCAAGACACCACAATGTGGACACAACTAGAAGCACAATAAATGCAAAAACATGCTCACACGTGCAAACAAAAAATGCTTAAAAGTGTAAACACCTGCACACAATCCAGAAGACATGTCCACCAGGGTCTGGTTTGTGGAATGTGTAGCTTTTTGCTAGGTGGACATTAATTTTTAATGTGCAGAGGAAGAGGCAGAGTCCAGGTGTATTTTTAGAATATTTATAAGAATATGGCATTTTATAATTGATAACCTGAGAATGCACGCCGTAAATTATTTATAGTGCGCTTCTTCTAGACCTTTAGGAAGCAAATGTAAGAACAGAAGGTGCAGCACGTCACAGCATAACAAAGAGAGGTTTGGCAGATGATGAAGCATGTGTGAAGCAAGAACTTGTGAACATGTGATCTGCAGAGAAAGGTGTAACTGAAGTGAAACAGAGTGAGAGGTGTCTCAAAGACAGACTGATTTAGATTTGTTTCAAAGGTGTTCAGTTTTAAATACATAATCGAACAATGTTCTCAACATCAGTTTTATGTAGTTATTTATTTTGCCGGAGTAACTAATAATGCTTTGGGAAATGGGGTCAACACCTTTTTTTTTACATGTCTTTATTCTGTATTTTTTAAGCAAAAAAGGTAACAAAGTCAGTTTTCATCCATTAAAAATAAAGAATTTACAATAAAGAATTTAGTTTAAGTCTAGGCCTTTGTCCTTATTACATTGAAAAAAGGAAAAAATAAATAAATGATATAAAAAATAATATATTCCTAATAAACATGTAAAATGTTGGAATAAATAATTAAAGTATGATTTAAATAGCAGTTCTCTCAAACACCGAGCGTGTTTCACTCATCAAACTCTTTTTCTGCCAAATCTGTGTTGATTCAAAGCAAATTCACTGCTCAACGTTTGTCCAAAAAAACATTAATAAACTGATGATGATCTTGACGCATGTGGGAGGAGCTACTGTCAAAAATCTTTAGCCTCATCACTACATGGAAATATCGGGTGTCTATCTATGTAGCTCATATACAGTCAATGCATTAAAGATCGATTTTTTTTAGCGATACTTCTGTCTTTCTGTGACCCAGTTTGATGACTTGCTGTCCCGTTTTAGTTTGATGAAGGAAAACATTAAAATTGGAATAAAATGATAGGACTTTTTTTATTATTTTCTCAATGTAAATAAGAAACATGTCATAAAGTTAAAGAACGAATTATCAGATTGGCTTGGATTCCATCAGCTGATCACATCATTGGCCAAAACTGGATCCCTGATTGGTTGACACGACACAAATTCTTCACCAAAGTTCAGATATTTGAACTCTGGATGCACTGCTACCCTTGAGACATGCTGTTTCCAGACTGCAGCACCACACCTGACCCTCAAACTGCCTCTGATCTTGAGGTCTTCTTGTATTCCTCCTGTCTGTACAGTATTTCACTTATCTAAACAACCACATTTATCAAGAAATAAAAAAAAATGTTACTGAAATACAAATGACAAAACAAATGAAGTTCCTGTTCAATTTTATTGAATCTTAGCTGAGTCTGACTGTAGCAGAAAGGAGGTGGAGACAAAGTCCCTTGACTGAGCAGTCGGCTTGAAGCTGCAGGTTTTGTGAAATGACAACATTGTTAATAAGTTTGGAGTATAGTTCAGGTAAAGTGGTGAAACTGGTAAGAGAATGATTTCTTTTACTGCTTCTGAAGGTTTGCTTATGCTATAGCTTGGTTAACAGAAAAAAATACTCACACAATAATTGCACAACTATATAATTGAATTTAAAAAAAAAATATTTTTTTATTTGTTGTTAGTTTTAAAAGAAAGTTGCCATACATGGTGGGGGCCTTTTTAATGCTATTAGTTGTGAGTAAAAATATTAGTGTAGCTTTACATCTGTTCATAAATAGTGCTCTTAGAAATAAAATTCTTGTTTTTTGTTTTTTTTTCCCTTACTGTTACGAACCCAACCTAGTTAGCTGCACACAGCGGGACAAGTCGCAACAAGAACCACTTTCTAAGAAACTAGGCGTGGGAAATATGAAGCAGCAGAAGGCCCTGTTAACAGATATGCAAGTTTATTCTTAAAAAAATGATCTGCATCCATCATGTCTCACGGAAAAAGGTGACAGCTCTCCAATCAGCTGATTGGCCCCAGCTGTTCTGAGTCACTGAAAAAAGAAAGAAAAGAAAAACAAACAGTTAATGCAAGAAGAAAATGGATGGATGACTGGTTTAAATTTACTACTCTCCCAAAAGCTTCAGGGCTTCTTTTTCTTAATGGAATATCAGGAGCGTGAGGCTGTTTGTGTTAATCTAATCTGTCCGACCCATTGATCCACTGACTTATGTTTGTGCATGACTCTATCATTGTCTAACAGCCTAATGGTGCTGTCCATGGTGCTGAATAAGGGAGAAATGGTTCTAATGCCATCTTATGTTATGTGCCCACAACCTTAACAGTGCAATAGGATATAAACTTAGGGTTTAAGTTTGATATAAGTGAGACTCTTCATCTGGAGTGATTTAAAGTCAAAATAATGAACATTTGACCGAATCATATGTGACTTTATTCTGTTCAGCAAATTAAACTTGATCACTTTTCGCCCCCGAGATTTATTTCTGAAACTCTTGATGATATAGATAAGTCAAAATTTTAAATTCCAAACAAAAACAATAAACAAATGAATGCATTGTGTAATGATTTTTTTTCTGAAGACCTTCCATTATGGTTTGTTTATACTATAAATTTCTCAAATTGGTTCCATCATCATTAACATCTCTTTGTTTTTAAGATCATTTCTTTTTTTTTTTTTTGCTTTTTTGCTCTTTTCCTCCTCTAAGATTTTTTTTACTTCATCCATTTAACAGCGCCAACACCTGTCGTCTCTATCTCCTGTCTTCTCCCTGGTGAGTGACAGGCCAATTCCACTTTCTCGCATAAAATAGGAAACATTTAAACAGCTGCAAACACACACACACATTCACACTGACATGTAGGATGAATACATGAAAACACAAACGCTTAACATTGTCACTTTTTGCACACGCAAGCAGGAAAAAGAACAAGAAAAATGCCGCTGTGCACTTTAGTACAGATCCAACAGACCTCCCAGTCACTTACAGGTTATACACATAAGCTCCAACTGTCAAAGTAATCATGTGATGCCTCACATCAATCTCATGCTGACTGTATAAATCACCAGAACCTGCCACTTTCAATAGCAGCACAACTCCTTTATTGGCCTCCATCACTGTACTCATAAATGCCAGATTACATTCTTACAAGGAGATTTCTGTCTTTTGCCTTTATAGTTTTCCCTCTCTTTGCTTTGATCTACTTTAATTTTTATATGAGACAGGTTGCTTCAATGCAATTTGAACTGTGAGGTTTGTCTGGGTTTGATGGACTGCTAACCTGTCCCTGTCAATGAGCCTCACTGCGTCTGACAGCAGGGAGAAGCTCAGGCCAATGGAAGCTGAAACACGTAATATTGAAGTTCCCTCGTCTGCTGTAGTTTTGTGATGAAAACACGTATACTCACTGTCTGGATACAGCTGACTTATGTATGGATTTTCTGTTTTCTTTCCTACTTTGTACGTATTTGTTATCTTTAGATTATCAGTAATGCTCTGGTGCACAATACAGTACAGGTCAAATATTTCATGAAGTATTGGTTTTACCTGTGACAGTAATTGGTAAAATACCAGGAGCTGGAACATTGTTTTTAATTTTTAGGAACAACACAAAAAATATGTTTACTCAACACTCATTTGTAACAAAGTTTGTTTTGTACAACAAAGTGAGTATAGTAGTAACGTAAAGTAAAAGTAAAGTCCTCCACATCATAAACTGTTTACAGGATGATACAATATTTGTATTTGATTTGTGTGATTTATTTCAAGCTTGTGTACAATTATTTAACAGATGTTATGCATAAACAATACATATAATATGAATATCTTGAAAGGGAGTACGAGGATGAAAAACTTGTGTTTTTCTCACCCCAATTACCTTTCCTAAATTGTGGGTAGAAAAGTTTATGTTTTGGAGAATAATATAACAACATTGCTATTCTAGATACAATTACACACAAAGACATATTAAGATAATAGAAATAACTAAATATTACATCATTTGTTATCTGTTCAAATATTTAGATTACATTTTATCTGAATAATTTACCTGAATTTGTCTCATGGTCCCTTTCCTATGTCTTATTAGTTGACAACAACAATATAGGATCATAGCTTACAGAGCAGAGGAGAAGAAAGTGGAGGACTTTGTGTAGAAAGAGGTAGAGCGGCATATGCAGACAGGTTGGAATGGAATGGTTAGTATGTGTGACCTAAAAGTGTCATCAAGAGAGAAAGGAAAGGTGTAGAAGACTGTGGTGAGAGCAGCCATGTTATTGGTTTAGAGCAGGGATAGGGAACTCCAGACCTCGAGGGCCGCATTCCTGCATGTCTTCCACCATTTCCTGCTCTGGAATGTTCTAATTGGCTAGAAACAGTAGGATTTAGATATTTGGAAATCATGCAGACACTGCAGCCCTCGAGTCCTGGAGTTGCCTATCCCAGTTTTAGGAACTCTAAGAAAGAGACAGGAGGCGGAACTGGAGGCATCAGAGATGAAGATGTTGAGGTTCTCCTAGGGAGTGACCAGGATGGAAAGAATCAGGAATGAATCAAATGAACAGATATTTTATTAAGTGATTGTAAACTCCAATAAATGAAAACTTTGAGTTATCATAAAACAGACCAAAATTACATTTTCCCCTAAAATATTAATAAACATCAACTGAGAAGCAGTGTAACAAATAAATCACTCTGTTTCATGCGCTTCTGGTCTCGACTGCAATACCTGAACAAAGTATGGCTGATGCTTTGATTTCCTTTCTCCATTTCCTCTCGTAATAAAATGAAAACGCACTGCGGAGCGCTTGGGGGTGTTCTGGGGAGTTGTCAGAACAAGAGGATTACAGACTGATGAAGACAATCTTAACACAAGTCTGTTCTGTGAAAACCAGACGTCTCTGATCAATTTGAAAACGTTTAAAGTATCCAGGACCCTCACTCTTCTCATGTCCCATGGCTGCTGCCCGGTTACCCGCATGGCTAAAAGGGCCTTGATCAGAGAAGACAGCTCATGTTGGATGTCTCAGAGAGAAGGCCAGAGAAGCCAGAGTGTGACGGTTTGGGCACGTTGAGAGGAGGGACAGGGAATTTATCAGTAAAAGGATGTTTCAGGATAAAGTAAATCAGTGGATGTTTGTACTTCAAAAAACACTGTGCTCAACAATATTAACTCCTATTCATGCAAATAACCACACATATGTTACATCCTGTCACTGACCTATAGACAGATGGGTGGTCAACTGTGAAGTAAACTCCAGTCCCACATGACTCTGAGCAGGATAACAGAAAGTATAAAGATGGCTTATATGAATGGAGATGTGTGATGTGGTTTGTTTTGGTCTGCAACTGGTTTTCCTTCACTGCCATTCCGGATCCTGATTCTCTTCCCTGACAACAGGGGTGTCAAGGACCTACTAGTTTTCCAGAAACCCTGCCTTATCTGCTACTGATTACCTGGATCAGGTGTGTTTAGCCACTTAGAAGATTCTATGACCGCTTGGTTGGAGAACATGTAGGACTCCGACCCTCCAGGGCTGGAGTTCGACACCTGTGCCATGATAAACTGACTGACTGATAGTCAGTTTGGCAAGTCCGTAGGGACAAACTGCACATTTTTTATCTACGGGCATGCTGCTGGCAACAGGTCGTAGTCACCACTTACAGTATATAACAGGTATGGATAAGTAAGGGTGAAGTTGGAGATTTTTCATTTTTTCAAACTGCTTAAGGATCTCAAAAGTGGTTTTCATGTGATAAGTGTGTGCTCCTTGCTTGTCCCGTACAGGTTTACCCAGTTTTTGAGAGGGACCTGACTGCAGACAAGATGGCGCCTGATATGATCAGCGGGAAGCAGAAATTATACAACTTACAAAATTAAAAAATTGTGCAGAATTGTAAAAAAATATATAACTTTTATTAAAGCTTAAAATAAGAAAAAACATATATGTTAGGTCCACAAGTTGAAATATATATATATATATATATATTTTTTTTTTTTTTAACAATATGGGGGAACTTCTGGTTGAGGACTTCTGGTTCCTGTTGATGTCTGCAGCTGCAGCCAGGTCCTCTTGCATTTTTTCATCTGCAGACAGCCCATATCTAGCCAAAAGGTCAGCTGTGACTAATGTTTTTGCCAGCAACTAAAGTGTAGAGTAAGGACACGCCATCGTCACCTGTAAGTCATAAATGTGTGCAACTTCCATTAGCCTTAAGAATCCTTCACAATGCACTCACCACATGCACGACAATGGTATGTTCCGTTTTCATGAGGTCCAATGAGGTGATCTCCAAAACACACCTCCCCTTAAAATTTGAGTGCATTTGATTATACCTTTAGGCCTTTTAAACATTCACCTTAAGAGTCCAGACTGTAATCAGGATGACAATAGAGAGAGAAGGTGTAGGACATCTACTTTATTGTTTAATTTGTGCGTGTTTTTAAGGAAGTGTCATAATGTTAGGTTGTACCTCCCTCACAAGAAAACAAAGCATCTCACTCCTGAAATCTCTATGCAGACACTAAAACGATGTCATCTAGGATGCTAACACTCCCCCTCACTAAAGGACCTCCTCCGTACCCTTTTACCTTTCTTAAAATCCACTTTAATACAAGTTGGAAGATAAAAACAAAAACTCATTTTACTCCCACAGCAACTAGAACTTTTAATTAAGTATAAAGAAGAAGAAATTAAGAAATAATAAGGAAAGAATGTGTCATCTGATCTACTGATGAAAGAAGATAAATCTGGGAACCAGACTTTGTGTAATGAATTACTGTGATGAATGATCCAGTCTGACATAGCAGAAATGATGGCCTTTAAAAAGGAGACATGTCATGCATGTCATAGTGGCATGTCATTTGTCTATCTCTTCAGCAGATTTAATTTAGTCTCCCAAGTCCCTTCCACCTGCGAGCAGATGATGCCACAATTTTAACTCAATTCACACCATCATCATAATGTTTGTCTTCATATTTCCAATCAATTAGAGCTTTGTGAGTCATCTATTAAAGAACCGACTGTGATGATGTACCTGCTTTTAACTACATAACACAAAAAATGTGTATTAAAAAAAAGAAAACTTTTGCTTTTTTGAATTTGGAGATCATAAAACGTTTGAAAATGCGGCAAGGTCGTAACAAAATAAATGTCTGTAAGACTAAACCAACTGGATGACGTAAGTATTTTTTAAAACAGCTGATCACAGTAAAACAAGATACTCCCTCCAGCGTCAGAAATCTGAGCTCACACAGTATAGAATGATCCCTTTAGTTACAGCTTAAAAAAATAGGTAATTATCCAACAGCTAATACGATACTTTCTCTGCCACCTGATGGCATCGCTGTCTGTTGTTGAGCTTTTATAGCTTTGATGTTTTGTGTTGGTATTTTTGTGATGTCACTTTTAACAGTTTAGTCAAGTACTGTCAAATACTTTAGATTACTTTAAAGCTTCAAGGTAAATGTGGCCGATTGAAGACTTGTTTCCTAAAGATCCAGTCCAATTTTGAATGAGTTCTTGTCACATTTTTGTCTTTCTGGAGGGCATATCTGAAAGAAATAAAGCTTAAAATTTAATATCTGAGCATTTCTCATTCAAATCATTGTGAATCAGCAAATGGTGTTTGAAAAAGATTGTGGTTCTCAAGTAAAATCTACAATTGGCAGCCAACAAGCTCCCTGCTCCGCTCCATTCTGACGTCTTTGTTTTCCTCATCCGAGCTGGTATCTGGTTCAAAACTGTACGGCTGAGTAGTTCCAATATCACTCAGCACTTTTGTTGCATCAGTAAGTTGGGGGTTTGAGGGGCTGTAAGCTAGCAGGAGAGTGTGTAAACAGAGAGCTCTCAGTAATGGGTGATAGGAATGGAAGGAGTTTGCTTCAAGCCAACTCAGAGGGGAAATGATAGAGAACTACTTCTGCTCTGCAGAAACTATGTACGAGAAAGTGACCATTTTTATTTTGTTTATTTTACAGCATCATCTTAATTAAAAGACCACTGGGAACACTTTAAAAACAGTTCAACAGAGGATTGAAGTGGGTCTTTCTTTATTGACTGACATTTATTATTAAATTAAAAGAGAATACATTGTGGGGAGGAACACTTTACTGGAAGAAATTTGCCTGCAAACAGATTTAATGCATTTCTAGATGCCTGCCTGTTGTGTTAAAACCTTTAGAAGCCTCAGAGGACTGTGCGTTTTAAACGTTTGTGGTACAGAAATACTGTGTACGCTCTGTGTTTAAGTGTGTGTGTGTGGTGGTGGTGGGAGGGGTCAAGACACAGAGTGTATTGAGCAGCTATCAGGTCCATTGGTATTCAGCGAGGATCCCTCCCTCTGTGCTGCAGTCTTCTCTGCAGTCTGCAAGACACAGTATAACACAAACCCTTTCACCTCTCTGTCTTTACATGAACACATGTTCTATCTCTCTATCTATCTATCTATCTATCTATCTATCTATCTATCTATCTATCTATCTATCTATCTATCTTCTTGTAAACATCCTGACTTGTGTTTCTTGCCTTTACGCTCAGGCCAAGGTAACATCTGACAGGAGACAGGAACAAATTTACCCCCCCCCCCACACACACACACATACACATTTTTGGAGTGACCTTGATGAGACAACCGCACAACCCAACTGTCATGTCTTCCTCCAGCAGCATCTCCCTTCCTAATGTTGGTGATTGGCCCAGTCACAACACAAAATATGATAGACAGTCCAGTCACCTTACATGGGCTTAGAAAAAAGAAAAAAAAATAGGGAGGTGAGACAGACGGGGAGCAGGAGGAGGTGGAGGAGGGGTTAGCTGATCGGCAGTGAACATCTCGTTGGGACTGGATATGTCTCCGTCAATAAGCGTCTGAAATTACAGCTCTCTGTGCTTGTGTGTGTGAGTGGAAAGGGGGCTTTTGGCAAATACTTGTGTGTGTAGGTGTGTGTTTGGGTGTCATGTGAAAGTATTGAGCAAAAGGCTGAGGGTGGGTGTTGAATAGTTAATGCTAGCAGCAGTTTCAGCTAATGGAGTGAGTTAGGCAGCTGCAGTGAAAAGCTATCGCTGACCGATCAGTCTCAAGGTCAATGATTAGAAGCCGATCAAACTGATTGACTCGTTCTTTTATATAAATTATGCTATGAACATATTTCAGCAGCTCATCTTTCCTTTTAGTGGCTCATGAAATGCTTATGTAGCAATATTAAATCTATCTGTTCTTGGTCAATGGAGTCAAATAGCTTTTAGAAAATGTGCCTTTTATGCTATTATTACCCGCCACATACTCACCAAACTTATAGACATATAGAACCTGGTGAGGACGAATTTAAGACACAACAAAAATAATGACATCAAAGCAGGAAAACCCATAAAAAATGTCTTTTGGGGCTTAAAATAAATATTTTCAAACCCACTAATGAAACCAAAGCATGTGTCGGAGATCTCAAAAAGGATGTTTTTAAATTATTATGGGATGGCCACAGGACATATGGCCTGATGGCCATTTTGGGGCAAAAATGTGAAAATTGTGCAATATTCATACAATATTTGAAAAGAAAAATGTTTCACCTTCATGAAATTTCCCACACGTGCCATCATATCACCTCTACAATCATAGTCGAAGTTTTTTTACTTTTGACATCGGGAAGAGGCTACCATCTTGAATTTTCCCATAAAAATCCCCTTTAGTACATACTACAAAATTAAACTCCTCCTTGGGATTTCAATCTATCGCCTCCTAACTCGTCAAACATCATTTGGAAGCTCCTTGGAGAAAAAATGTTGATTTTAAAGTTTTTAGATTTTGAACAACCTTTTTTACCCTAATATTGTGAAAATTTAATACAAGTCATTAGCTTAAGCTGAACCAAAACAATATGATATATGAACATACAGTTTTAGAAATATTTCAAGAGACTATCGTTGCCAAAGGAAACCCAAAAGTTTACTTTTGCCAATTTTTGTTTTTAAATTCAAGATGTTCTTTAGGAAAGAAAATCGCCAAAAAGAAAAGTGTTCCTGTGAACAGTCGGGAGTCTGAAACTCTAAAAAAGAAAATCAGAAATTGTTAAAGTCTGGTTGAAAAAAGACAGGAAGAAAAGGAATTCCTCTCAAACACACCCAGACACATCAAAGCATTTGTGGTGTGGGGGCTGGCGGGTTCATGGCAGTGGGGGGGTGTAAGTGTAAGGCACATCATTAATCTTTCACACAGAGAATCAGAGAGGCAATCTGTTGGCTATCATAGATGATACACGACCGTCTATAGAATTATTCATCTGTTGCATAAAAGCATCCGCTGCAAACATTTTACACACAGACTGGTGCAGATTTATCATTCAGAATCACAGTAATTACGACCAAAGATTTCCATAACAAAAGCCTGAAAAAATGGCAAATTTGTGTGTGTCTGACAGCTCTACATTCTAGAGTAAATCAGTTCCCCAGTGACCTCAGTTTAAAACACAAATAACCTATTTTTGGCTTAAACTTGCTTTCTATTCATGTTAAACTGTGTTAAATGAATGTGTAAACAGTTGAATTTAGCACCAAAAAACTGTAGCTAATTTGACTGTAACGAGTCATACTCAGATATTCTTGAGATGCTCCCAAAAAAGTTCATTTGAACATCCGAGATAGTTGAGTTGCATGTACTCTTTTTATACTGATATAATAAAGTAGATATAGTAGTGGTACAGTAGTATAGGGCTACACAAAATGAGGGCAAACTTGCAGTGTGTGATTTTTGCAATATGACTTGTGAGAGGTTAACAAAAAAAAACAACTAATACATCATTTCCATTTCACTGAAACACTGTTATTAAAATAGTCAACATAACTTCATCTTTACTCTTTTTGACCCTCATCTACATAAGAGGCGGGTATCCAGCATAAAAGAGGCCCATCTGATTGGTGAAATGCGTAAAATGCTCAATTTAATGTGTTAAATTCTTCAAGCTGCCATAAGATTGATTTACAGTGTGTATCACAATTTCACCTTTTTCTTTTGCATACGCAAATACACGAAGGCTGATATTGTGATGACCATCAATATGTGATTTGTTGTGCAGGCCTAATGTGTATTGGTTTAGTAGTAGTATAAGTCGCAGGGACATTCAATCTATGAAAAAAAACGCGACTTATAGTCCGGAAAATACGGTAATTATTGCTTTAAAATTGCAGAATAATGTTGGATTTTAGGTGTAAAAACTAAACAAATCCAACGCACTACTGTCACTAGAAGGAAAGAAATTTTCAAAGTAAAGTGTTGGTAAAGGTTCTCATTTTCAAAGTAAAACTACCAAGTGTTTTTTTTGTTTTTTAGGCTTTGAATAACTGATTTATTTTAAAATTAAAATATAGTTGACAGTTTAGATCAAAAATGTAATGAATATCAAAGTACTTTACAAGAATCATGTGATCACTTATGACAGATCATGTGGCTGTCTCAGGCTGTCTGCTAGCATAGCGGAAAAGCTGTACTGTCTATTAAACGTTCATCTACAGTTTGGGGAGATTTTTGGGGGGGATCTCCGCTAAAGTTGAGTGTATATAACGTGTTTTTTAGAAACACTGTTGTCACTTTAAATGAGAAAATAATGTGAGTGTTTTCTTGTTGTTAGATTGTTATTGCTGTGTCTTCATTTACTATCTTCTTGTCATCGATATACTGGAGTCAGTAAAACTTTATGAAAGTTTGTGGAGAACATTCTTAGTATTTGTTCTAAAATGACCCAAAATAACAGTAGTGTTTATGTTTTGTTTACTGCTTAAGTTGACAGGAAAATTTGTAGTGTGACATTGTTTAAAGTGATAAATGTAATTTCTTTCTTTCTAAATCTTTATATTGTATCTGTTATTTTTTATTGATTCTGATCTCTTGTTCTAAATAATGGTATAATAATGGTGTTTAAATAGATGTTTTTAATTGTATACATTAAAATGAGACATATTACAATCATTCAAATATTTAACATATTAAGTAGTAGGAATTGTAATTTGCTCTGTGAATTGTTGATTTTGATTCCTGAATCAAATCTTCATCTAGGTAACAATTCACATCCAAAATAGCAAACATTAAAAACAAAAGATATAAGTTACAGAAAAAAAATCTGATATTTTGGAGTTTATTTTGCATTTTTAAAAGAGAGCCACCATTCCTCCTATAACAGTTATTTCAAAATAAAAGTATGTTCAGTCGCCCCTTTTGCATCAGAAATCATAAAAGCTTTGACCAAACATAAATTTGATTTATTTTTGAGACATTTTTATAATTTGTTATAATGTTTCCCAACCGCATTACAATATTAGAAGCTTCTGTTTTCATTTATTTAAATACATTTTCAATTATTATGGCCTTAAAAAAAGGAAAACCAGTTTTTTTTCTGTATGTACTGGCTTTAAAGAGACTGCTGGTTCATGGAAAAGCAAATTAAATCAGACCTTAACAGGGTGCCTCTGTGTGTATTTGCAGAAGATGGCCTTTTGATTTTACGGAGCATAAAAATAGCATCGTCTGATCCTCAATCTCTGTGTTAGGCCTTTAAAAAAACAATAAAGTGAAATACAGTCTGGGCAACTGAGGGTTAAAATTGAGGTTAAAAGTGTTATTTATCACAGGTGACACTCTTCAGATGATATTTGAAATGTTTTATGTTTTTTCTTTAAACCTGATACTTTGAGGAGCCAAAAGGTTAAGAGAATCCTCAGCTTGTCTACAAATATCACAGAAACCCTTGAGATCCTTAACAACCGTGTGTTCAGATTAATGAAAGACTTAAAGGCTTTTGACATGTTTGTCTTTCTGCTGAGCATTTCACACACACACACACAAAAAACATCCCTGCTGTTTTAACACCACTGTGAAGGTGCAAAAGAACATCATTTGGATGTTAACCAAGCAAAACCTGTTAACGAATGTTAACAAACAATAAAAAGATTAGAGAGGCACCAAAGCATGACTAACAATCTGTGAATGGGCCTCAAATTGGAGTGAAAATTTCTGAACCTAACCCTGTCGGCTCTTCTGGCTTCGCCGACGCCCCAGTTGAGCCTGTTTTCCTTTTTACTTCCATTCACTAAAGCAGAACTACTCTAGATTAATTTAATATATGCAGAAAGTGATTCATTCAGAAAACTTAATGTGATCTTTCTTCTGTCCTAAATAAATTATTCATGAAATTGCAACAAATGCGTTCGACTGCTGCAGATGTAATTATGCACACACCAAACATGACTGTCAAGCGAGCTGGCAGAAAACACCTTCAGGTGTGGATAAACACGCCAGGACTTTGGTCGTGGCTTTCTTACATTCTCTGAGCACTTTTAGGATCGACTTTTTTCACTCTTGAGTTTTTTGTTGTTAATCCTTTTAAGTGTTGTGTTTTTCTGCTGGACATGTTTATGGTTTGTTACGTTGCCACCTCATATTTGGTTGAAATTCTGGATTTGACTGAAAGCAGGAACATTTTGTAGATCCTTCCAACACAGTTTCTTAACCTGCTGCTTCCCTTTTGGGGTCACGGGGTCACCAGAGCCTTACTTGGCTACTGTTGGGCAAAGGTGGGTTCACCATGGACAGGTGGTCAATCATGACTCACTCACATTCACGTGCACCCAGGGAATGGAGTCATCTTTTAACCGTTGAGCATATTTTTAGACTATTTACTATTATTTATTTTATTTTATTTACACATTTAAACTGAGGAGGGAGGATTAAACCCTAGAGATATGGGAGGAAGCTGGAGAAAACCCATACAACGCCACGCCAAAAGGTCCGGCCTTCTTGCTGTGAGGCGAAATCGCTAATCACTATGCCACCATCCAGCCCTCTAAAGTCAACGGCACAACAAAAACATACATTTGTTTGTTGTGAAAGTGCCTTGAGTCAAATTCAGAACTTATACCAAATATTTTGAAATGATTAAGCTTTACCTTTCTTGCTTGAGTAAGTCTTAGTCACAACTGTCCTTACGGGGGGATAAGGGCTGTCAACCTGTACAGAGCACACAGGTGGCATGCAGGAAATATCAAGGTTGTAGACCACTCAGTGAACCTGTTAAGTGAAAATATTCATGGACATTTTTTTGTCTTCTGACATGCTGCAAGTGAGTGGTCGAGGTGAACACTGAAAGGTTAAAGTTGGAGAGATGCATGCGAATCGTACTGATTTTCCATTCATCCATCCATTCTCTAAACCCGTTTTTGTCCCTTTTGGGGTCAGAGGGCTGCTGGAGTCTAAGACAGGATACACTCTGGACAGGTCGCCAGTCTGTCACAGGGCCACAATCACACACCCATGCACACTCACTTTCACACTTAGGTTACAATAGGTGACCAATTAACCTATGAAGCATGTTTTTGGATGTCGGGAGGAAGCATGCATGGGGGGAGAACACGCAAACTCCACACAGAAAGGTCCCCATTGATGATTCTGTTTCAGGTCCCCTATAGCCAGGACTCGAACTGGGGCATTCTTATTGTGAGGCTAGGGCGCTAACCACTGTGTAACCATGTGTATTAATAATATAATGGACTTTTCTAATAACTAAATATCTGCACGTATTTTTATATTTGATTTGCAAATGTTATAATGCCTTAAATAATGTTGTGTCTATTTAAATAATCATTACTTCATCTTTGTCCTGTGATTCATTGATACTTAAGGATTCTTAATGAACTGAATCTGTGTTGGTAAAGTATAAATATGTGATTAGAAGTTGAAAAATGTATAGTTTTTGGTGAAGAAAATGGAAAATTTAAATTAAATAAGGCAGAGCAGGAGTGGGATTATAGAAGTTTGCTTCCTCCCACTCCTTTTCAAGCAATCTATTGAACTTATTGTGACTATCTTAATACAGTTACATTGTGTCATTTTCTATACACTAAATAACAAATGTGCTTATTTACAAGTAAGAGTAGTAATTGAAATAATTACTCGAAAACATTAGTATTGTCCAATCATTTTCATGGCTAATTATTCTATGTTTGAAATGTCTTTGTATGGATATAAACCTCTGTTCTGTTGTTATTCATGAATTATTCTTACTTTGATTGCTTGAAATAAAACATTTCCAATCCAACCTAAGTGGGGACAACTGCCCCACCAGTAAAAATCTTTGCTCTCCCACTCTACCCTCCAATCCCCCGTTATTTGTCTGGGTTGGGGAGCGGAGGCATCCGCGAATATGCCAAATTGGAGAACCTCGAATCCCCACAGCCGAATGATGTCTGTTAGCGGTCCATACTCATCAAAAACACTTCTGATCATGCTTTGTAAAGCTTTTATTAAATAACATTGGAGTATAGCTCAACATAAAGAGTTTCTGCAAAAATGTGAAACCGCGAATAAATAAGCGCGAATGAGCGGGGGACAATTGTACAGACAAACATTAAAGAAATCATCAATACAAGCATTTTTGAACTTTGAAAAATGCACCTCAACTAAAATACCTACTGTTTTATTTGATAATAATAATAATAATAATAGTAAAACTTGTTTAAATATGTAGACTTGATCCTTTCTTTTGTAATGACCATCCGATATTGGCCACCCTACCAAAGACTTCTGCCCCACTCCATATAAAATGTTCCTGCTCCTTTCTCAAAAATGTCCTAAAAAGACAATTGGGCTTATAAATGACATAAAGCCAATAAAAAAAAACTTGCCCATGAATATGTCCAAATATATAATCTAATTTAAATTGTTAAAATCAATTGTTCTAAATTAGGAGCCACGAGTTTATTTCAGTGGAGTCCCTAGTGGTCTTGTTTGGAAGTGCAGCATTGGTTCTTTGCATCAGCTGATGGAGCAGAGGTGGCGGGCTTGGAGCAAATGAGCCCTTTTTTCATGTGGGATCTCAGATGGTAAATTAGAGTCTTTGTCTTTCACCACCTGTTCACACAGACATGAAGAAAAGGCTCAGCACAGAATCCATGTGTGCAATCTGCACACATACAAGTAAATGAGAGGAAATGTTGCCGTGATAGCACAAGGTCCAATCATGGTGATTCCCCCTTATAGTGATTCAGCTGCAGTGCATTGTGGTGTTTGAACGGGGATGTTTCCTATTCTGTACTCCTCATCTTTTCAAGCCCTGAAAAGAATCACTTCTCTGGTGAAAGTATTACTAATAAACAGAAATGACATTCTTTTCCCCTTATGTATATTTGATTTTTCTCACCTCATCTTTTTAAACCGTCTTCAGCTCGGATCTGTGTTGGTAAATTCCCATCTACGCTTCACCTGGTGAGAGGAAAGAAAAAAAAAACTGAAAGTTTCTGTTGTCGCCTAATAAATATAAAACAAAACCTAACGCTTTTTCTCAGGAGAATCCATCACGGTACACGGCAGGTTCATTAACTCAGCCGAATAGATCAATGCCTCAAGGACAAACGCTATCAATTCATATTTGTGTGTGTGTGTGAGAAACAAAGAGGATTAAGTGGTGTGTTGGGCTTTAAACAGCAGCACAATCCAGAGTTTATCCGAAAGGTGACAATTTATGCCGAGTCAGGCGTCATTACACCTGGCAGATTCCTCCCTCTTCTTTCTTCAGCACATTCCCCCTACAACCAGACCCTCCCTAAAAATAACTCACTTTCACACCAGACTGGCTGTCTGGCGTCTGAGTCGTCATCCTAGTTTTTGATTGCGCATAAAAAGGCTTTTAAATAATTAAGTCAGAATGAATACTTTTTTTTAAATCTAATATCATTTTTTCATCTTTTAGATATCAGTTTATGTGTTTTCTTTTATTAGTGTTGCATTTTCCATCAGCAACATTCTCCCTTTAGTCAGTGCGGTATTTCTTAGGTCGAACATGACACTGTTTTCTGAGAAGCAAACAGCGTTTAAGGACTTCTGGGAATCATGGAGGCAGATATTTGATGAGAGTTTTGTTGAAATCAAACAAATCAATGGGAAGCAGAGGTGATACCTCTGCACAGGTAAACACCAGTCCAAGCCGCAGTGTTTTCCTCCTGCTTGATGTGTGGGTTTGAAACTTAAGTGTTTGTGCAATTTATTTAAATGCTAATGTTCACATTTAATTATATATCCACTCAGCAATAAAACAAGCAGCTAATTTTTGTCAATTCATTTATTTAGAGCTTGTATAGCTCATAAGGTAACAACAAACAAATACAATTACACTGCATACAGTATGATTGTGTACATGTATGTGCACAAACACTTATAGATAAGCATGCATATATATGTATTTATGTACATAATGTGTGCATATACGTAGGTACTAGGGATGCTACAATTCTTAATCAAACCCAAACCCTATGTGGACACCATTACACGGAATTGTGGGTAAAAAGGAATCGTTGCAACCCGACTGCTACTGCGTCACAGGCATAGTGCACAGATAGGGCGGTCTGATTGGAACATTGCTGGTCCGGGTCCCGCCTTGCCTCAGTGTGTGAATGTGTGCATGGGTGAATGGGACTGAGACTGTAAAGCACTTTGGACCTTCAAGGAAGGTAAAAAAAATACTAATATACACCATTTACCATTTAACATACGTATATAAGTACAAATATACATGCATATCTTAATTATAAATTTAAATGTAACAATTTTCATATATTCAGATACACATTCACATAATTTTTTCCTTTTTTTTATTTTTTTACTATTATGTTTTTTATGAACAACTTTTTGAAAAGAGAGAGTGAGGGAAAAAGAGACGTATTTATTCCTACCCCTTATAGAGTCATAAACTAATATAATATTTTGAAGTTGGTGGCTTATTCATATATCATATCAAGTTCTTCATGCCTGAATTTATTTCCAGTTATATATATAAAACATTTTTCAGTGTTTTTATTTTTTTTTAATGTTCAAGGTGATGCTAAATTAAGTGGTGTCCTGGTATTAAATGATGGTTGTAAATTAGGCGTGAAGGGATTTATCTATTTTATATCACTGCTATTTTTTAGTGTCCAATATTCATTCATAAAAATCCCAACAGAAATAAAAAATAAATAAGAAATGTTAAAATATAGAAAAAAATAAATAATTTCTTGAGTTTTTAGATTTTAACACTAAAACTAGAAATGAAGCACATTGGTCTTTTTACTGACATGTGGGTTTGATGATTCAAGGCCAGATAAGGGATCCAACATCTGACTGACGTCTGCAAAGGAAATATTTATACATTAAACAACCTTCACAAACTCATCATCAATTGATGGCTTACTGTCCTCGCTGGGAGATTTGTGGAGACTAAATTGGCCGATATATCTTTTTGACTCTGTTCAACCTTGCATTTCTGTGATTTTTTTTAGCTCTTTCTATGGTCATTATGAGTTCACTTTGGCTTGAAGATAAAAAGAAAACGTCACATTATCTCCCCCCACAGGTCCATTAGTGTAAAACTCTGTAATATATTGAATGAAATATTCAGTTTTGTCCTAAGTGGAAGCGTTTCTTCCAAAAATTCTGTGTTGTGTATTATCTGAGGATAACTTTTAATGTTTTACTGATTTGTTGTCATCATTTGAGAGGTGACCATGAGATATCTGAGTTTATGGTTAATAGTAACAGTAAGTTACTGGTACCAGTGCAAAGACCTTTGGACTGAATCTGAATGTTCTTTTCCTGTGACACATAGCAAAGTCTTTTTTTTTTTTTGACTGGACTGATCCACTTCACATTTCTACAATGGATTTTTAGGAGTACCATAAAAGAAAGACAATAAAACAAAAACAAATATATGAGAATAAAGTCCTAAAATGATGAGAAAAAAGTCAAATTTTCAAGGAAATATGTCATAAAAATATTAGTGGTACAATGATGAAAAAATGTTCAACAAATTACAAGAAGATTTAGATAGATTTATTTTTAAGCAGAATCAGAATAAAGAAATACGTTAATTTCACAACAAAAAAAATGACCAAATAAAGATATGCAGACGTCAAATTCAAAACAGCATTTTCATCACAATCATTTTGACAGACAAAAATGAGTGTCAACATAATAGAAAGTAAACTAGGACCTGCCATTTTCATAAATAACTATCTAAGAAAAAAACATCCAATTATTTAAAAAAAAGAAATGCAACAGTTTAAGGGGTGGAAAAAACATTTTTTTTCCTTCGTCCCACCCCCTTTTGGAGCTGGAAAAATAGTGTTCAGGTAAACAAAAAAAAGAAAAAAAAAGTTCATTATCGACTTATAAGTGTTGAAATGTATGTGTGGGTATAAACACTCAGAATATAGTGCGTAAATGTGAATTTTGTATGGTTGTATTTAAGTGTATATATGTGGTCAAGTTAGCAATAAAAAAGGGAGTTATATAGTTTTGAAAAGAAATCAACAATTTAGGAGAAACAAGTTGTGCAACTGAGAAAACATTTTCAAATACGAAAACAAAGTCAGGCAATTTTTAAAAAAAAAGTACAAGAATGAAGTTGAACAGTTATAAGAAAAAATCAACAATTTACAACAAAAAAGTAGTAAATTTATGCTGCAAATTGTAATTCCAAAAGGAAAAAGTCATGTTTTTTTAAAAGTCAAAAATTAGAAATCAGCTTGTAAAATCTTTTAACAAAGACAATTGGACATTATCTGTTTAACCCTTGAAAACCAGAGATATTGCTGGTGAGACCTGAATGACACACGCTCTGACATACCATAACTCTTTGATTGTTTATAGAATCAACATGAACCACGTAATCACATCACTGCTGTAAAGTGTTCCATATCAGCGTAAAGTTGCTTTTTTACTCCAGAGTCAGCTGGAATTTTAATAATTCCATAAATAGTTGCATCCATAGAGAGATTATCTCTAGCTTCAGTTAAAGAGTTAACTATGTTGCAAACAATTCTGAAAAATCGCAAAGCAGCAGTGAGACAAATCTGGCAGAATCTGCTTAGCTTCTTTTGTAAACGTACACATTTATTTTTGAAAAAGTGTGACATTTTCCTTGCACTACAGCTTTTTTCATCATACATTTAAAATTTTTGTCTTTTAAAATGTTTCTTTTTTTATTTTACAATTGTTTTTACAATTTTATTCTAATATAATAAACCCTTTTCTTTTACATTTACATCATTTTAAAGAAGTTCCCTCGTTTCTTTCCCACTAAACAGTAAACATGTGATGCTGATCTTACTTTGCATCATGATGTCTTCATTTTTATGGACTTTAACAGAAAGTGTTCTGCACTTTCCTGCTTTTCTCGTCCCGGAAAAAGGATTTAAAGGAATTTCTTGTGATTGGTAGAAAGCAAACAGGTAAACGACTTAGAGAGAAAGCTGTAGAGAGCTCAATCACTGGATTGCAATCTGTTTCATCTAGCTTCTGTTCGTTAGAGCTAAATTGGTTTGAGACCTGAAAGACAATTAATCTGTCACTTTTATAGGCATGAACAGAGCAGTGTTGAAAATGCTTAGTGAAACAGTAATTAGCATTGCACATGCTTTACTCAGGAACTGACTTTTAACTGCCTTCGATTGCTGTCATTCTTTCTTTTTTCATTCTCATCTCCCCTCCTCTGGTTTTTTCTTATATATTCTATCAATCAACACTCTGATCTTTTTATCCCTTTTTCCCCAATCTTATCTCATTCATCTTCACCTTGTACTTCTCACTTTCTCCTCTCCAGGTCCCTGTCTGGACGTATTGTTGGAGGTGTGTGGTGGTTCTTCACTCTTATCATCATCTCCTCTTACACAGCCAACCTGGCTGCTTTCCTCACTGTGGAGAGGATGGTCTCACCTATAGAGAGTGCAGAGGACTTGGCCAAACAGACGGAGATAGCCTATGGGACGCTGGACTCAGGCTCTACCAAGGAGTTCTTCAGGGTATGGGTCATGTGACACTAATCACTGTTCTTAAAGGTAATCTGTTTGTAATCCAAAAAGCTGATGTGAAGCAGAACATTTTAATTTCTGTCCAAATCACATAGAGTAATTTACAAAAAAGGTGCATCAGAAATACACCATAGAGTGTGAATTGG
This sequence comes from Oryzias melastigma, assembly GCF_002922805.2. Classification (NCBI taxonomy): domain Eukaryota; kingdom Metazoa; phylum Chordata; class Actinopteri; order Beloniformes; family Adrianichthyidae; genus Oryzias; species Oryzias melastigma. The sequence continues at coordinate 21,700,767 of NC_050524.1, read as the reverse complement.
TTTAAAAAGTTTAAACCTCAGTCCCAAGTGCCCTTACAGATGGATATGGACTGTCTGCGAGTGAAAAACTGTCCACCCTGTACGGGGCACACAGACGGCCCACACAAATTATCAAGGTCATAGACCGCTCTTTGACAAATACAGCGAAAAAAAAATGCAGTGGGCGACTAGTCATAGTTAACACACATACAACACGTAAGTAAAGGGGAAGTAGGCTCTTGTGTGTCGTATGTACACCCTGAGCATTTAGCATTCACACGTGTTCAGCACTAGGAACTACAGTTCGGCATAAACAGCATCACTCAGTGTGTGTAACTTCTTTTATCCTTACGAATATTTCAAGATAAACTTATGACACACACCACAATGGTACGTTCCATTTTCATGATGTCCCCTGAGGTGGCAGCACAAGTATCAAGGGAACTGCAAGACACACCTCCTCCTCTCTTCGACCCTCCACATGCCTGGACAACCTAAAAACCCGCAGCACCCGTAGGATCAACCCAGTTAATGTGAACAAACCCTTTTAAACTGTTTGGTCTGCTCCACTTCACTTGACAGGGGTAAAAACTCAACTGATCTGTGCTACAGACTTAACAACAAATCCTTGTTTGTCTGTAGATAAGAGTCCAGTTCGCTTTAAAAATGAACCCTGGTGCCGTTCACCAATATAAAACAGAATCAAACTAAAGGGTGTGAGAAATGTATGACTACAATAAATAAATAAAATGTGTAGGTGGAAAATCTGTACAAATCATGAAGGGGTTGGAAATGGTCCCATTAGTAAATGTGATCCAGTGAAGAGATTAAGATCTTTTTCATGGGATGAGAGTCAGGGACTAAACAGTGTTCAAATGAATGTAAGATATTCAGTCCAGATGAGCAGATTTTAGCTTTTTGGATAATCATGAACAAGATATCTCCACTTTTGTTTTGACAACACATTCTCCCTCCCATATTGATGTCTGGTTAAGGACCCCTCATTTTGGGTGTCCCCAACTCGTTGTTTTCTGACGTACTGGCTGTTCTTAAAATCAAAGGTCCCCAACCCTTGGTATGTGGTACCGAATGCGGTATCGCACGTGGACTGGTCCTCAGAACACGGCCGGTACCTCGTCTGGTGCCAGGTTAGAGTAACAGTACTTGGTTAGGGTACCTAGACCAGGTCCCGGTTAGTGGCCCGGAGGTTGGGGACCTGAGATTTAATGGGAACAGTCAGCACGTCAAAAAACGACGAGTTGAAGACACCCGGAGAATTAAAAAATGACACGGAGGAGTCCTTAACCAAACATCAATATATGACGAGTTGGGAGTGAGAATGTGTTGGTTTGAAACGATTAATTTGCTCATCTTCTGAACATCCAAATTTCAAACCAAATTTGAAGTTTTCAGAAATCCCCCATGTCCTGAGGGTGAACGTGTCGTTGTCGTAGCCTGACCTGGCACACCGTGATCCCACACTTTCTATACTCTTAAAATAAAAGTCATCAAGTTCTCCAAAAAAATCCAACCAAATCACTTTAAAGTTCAGTTCCATTTATCCCAGTTAAACCAACAATCCAAGCACTCCTCTGCATACATGATCAGGGGAGACGGAGTTGAGGTTTTGCAGACATTTTTTGGGGATAAGCTATTTAAAATTGCAGAATTAAAAGAAAACTTGAAGTTTATTTACTTTTTGAATTTTTCTAGCATTTTGAGCTTCAATTCCAATAATTCTAAAATTACCATAAAATGCGCATATTTTTATGTCTTTGCTCCATTGTAAAAACAATGAAAGTGTGTTTGTGTGCACAATCACTTATATTTTATGGAGATGTGAGCTCAAGTGCTTTTGTGTAGGGGACATGTGGAGGCAGAGGAGGATGAGGAGCCTTGTGGCAGACAGTTTGTGCTCCTATGAGTGGGCCTGGCATCATCAACATAATGAGCAGGCAGAAATCTGTGGAGGGTGAAAAAGCAATTTAAGCTCCCACAGCTGAGGGGGATTCACCACCACCATTAATTATCTTTGCATGTGCATGTGCGCCGTTGTTTGAGCATTTCTGTACGTTTAGTGTATAGCGGCGCGGATTGCCGGGCTTATAATGGATCACTTGAATGACATTTCTCTCTTGGAGCATGGAGATTGTCCGAGTACATTTGAAAAAAGTTGTGGAAGCCTGAAGGTGACTCGCAGCATCCATTTCATCCTTCGCAGCCACACTCATTGTTTAAGAATGTGGAAAAAGTCACATCGCATTGTCGCACATCCATCCTCCCTTCAAGGCTGCAGCCTGTTTTTGTATGTGCAAAGAAATGGCAGCATTACTGTCTCCCGGTCTCAGTCTCTGAGTGGGATGAATGATGGATAGACGGGCGGATGGATGAAAGGGCTGGGGGGAATTATGAGACTCCATGGTAGGCTTTGGAAGAATGAAAAATAAAGTGAACGAATGGAGACACAGGGAGGATGGAATGTGGAGAGGTGGGGCAGATAATGGTTGTCTAGGGTGCAAGTGGCATTATTATGGGATAGGTGTCCGTCGCGCACCATCAACCGCCCAAGACACACACAAACACACACATACACAATATCCCCTAGGTCCCAGTTTCAGCTTCTGATGCCTCGGCTTGTCGTTTGCAGAGTGACAGAATAATACTGGAGCACCAGGAGACAAAAAAAAAGAGATACTTGTGGAGGATTACAGTTCAACTCTTTTGCTTGTTATTTTCACTCATGAGCACACAAACACACAGAAACAAAAGCCAAAACCCAGATCACAAAAGCGCCAGACGGGGACACAGAACGGCAGGCTTACGTGCACGCACGAGGCATATGCACAGTCTAATGCTGCGTGTTGTATCATGCCAGACAGATGTCCTTTGAGGAGCTACCCAGAATTCATAACTGCCTGGCCGATTAGCATGCTACTCTTCCGCTCATAAACTCATTTAAAATAAGACGAATGCTTTACTTGTAAAGGAGGGCATAGTGTTTTATCCTAAATGTGGCTCTAAATGCCATTATATGCCAGAGGATCAGAATGAAAGATGGCGCTCGCGGCTTTCCTCCAGTCATTCTCTGGACAATGAGAATCTGCTGCAGTACTTTGCTTTAGATCATAAGGAACTGTGGCGAATAAACAAAACGCTGTAAAATGTAGTTAGCATGCCCTGATGGGTTTTGCTCAAGTCTGGTGTCAGTGCTCTTGAATTTTCACTGAACTCTTATTTTGAAATGACACTCAAACATTGCTTATGTGATTGACCAAATGTGACTGTTTGATGTTTTTGAGCTGAAGTGCAAATCACATCAACAAATTACTAGTTTAAAGATCAAAACGACAATTTAAAGCAAAACTAATGTTTGAAAAACAGGATTACATTTTAGAAAATAAAATAAAGTTCCAGAAACCAAAACATAAAAAAAACCTATTTTGATTTCTGTCAATATCATTTGCTTTCCGAAATTATTATTATTATTATTTTTTAAACTTTTATCGCGTATAGGGTTGAAGCTACCTAAACGCTGATCTGGAGTTAAAGCTCCAATGTAAAAGTTTTACAAATCTGAACACGTTTGTTAAAGTCCTTTAATATCCTCTTTAGTCGGGCCTTTTCTTAGAAACTCGGGGTAACGCTAGACCCAGTTTTATCTCTTGACTCTCATGTCGGGTCACTTGTATGTTCTTGTTTTTATCATTTAAAAAGCATTCCCAAACTGAGTCCAATTGTATCATGTTCTGAGATGGAGATGCTCATTCATGCTTTTATTTCTTCTTGTATTATTACAACTCCATCTTCACGTTTAGTAAAAAATCTTTAGATCGGCTTCAAGTTGTCCAGAATGCTGCTGCAAGGCTTTTAACCAAAACCTCCAAGTACTCACATGTCACCCCACTGCACTGACTCCCCATCCGTTTCAAAGTGCAGTTTAAAATCCTGGTTTTAGCAAATAGAGCTTTTAATAACCAATCACCGGTCTATATAAAGGACCTCATGCAGCCTACGATCATGTGACCAGGACATGCTGGTTGTTAAAAGAACTCGGTTAAAAACTAAAAGTGACAGAGACAATCCAGCAGTGGCTCCATCTCTCTGGAACTCCTGTCCTCTCGGCCTCAGATCTGTTGACTCAGTGTTTTCTTTTAAAAAGCAGCTAAAAATACGTCTTTCTAAAATTGCTTTCTCTTAATTCTGTTTTCTATCTTTATATCCTGTTTTACTTTGTGTTTTACTGTGAAGGACTTTGTGGTTTTTATCTTGAAAGGTGCTGTATAAATAAAAATTATTAATATTATTATTATATTTATAAAATGTTTACCCTCTTTTGACACAATCTAAGCTAATCCTGAACACAAAAAAGTTGTAATAACAGTGGCTTCACCTCTGAAATCTTGTGGAGTTTCCACTTCCAGCTAATGATTTTCAGCCGCCATCTTGTCTGCCACCAGGTCCTCTTGTTCTGACATCACCCTGTGACCATGTGACATTTTCCATCAAGCTTCTTCCAACTGTAGGTGGCAGACTTACACTAGGAAACAGTGGAAAAAGAAGAAGCCCCTCCCTGCTTGTCCAGTGTGAACACTATGGGCTCAATGTGTGTTCAGAATGCACATTTAGCACGTTTATCAATGTGCATCACATGTCTGGTGTCTGTAGCTTTAGGCTTTAGATGCAGTTGTTAGACAAGGACATGAAAAAGAAAACTTTTGTCACTAATGTACATTTAACTTTTATCTTTGAATAACCATTTCTTTAACTTCTATTTTTCTCAAATGACTCCCCCTCAGAGGTCAAAGATAGCCGTTTATGAGAAGATGTGGTCGTACATGAAGTCTGCCGAGCCGACCGTGTTTACCAAAACCACAGCGGAGGGAGTGGCAAGAGTCCGCAAGTCCAAGGGGAAGTACGCCTTCCTGCTGGAGTCCACCATGAACGAATACACGGAGCAGCGCAAGCCGTGCGACACCATGAAAGTCGGAGGGAACCTTGACTCCAAAGGATATGGCATTGCCACGCCAAAAGGCTCACAGTTAAGGTGGGTGGAATAGTGTGACAATAGGAAACAGTGACCGAGCTGATGCTGTTCTATTGCTGCAATATTCCACTTACCCTGCTGTGCCTTTTATATGTGACCCCGAAATGAACCTGCCACTGCTGCCGAGTGAGGATTTCAAAACGAAATTAAAAGTAAAAGCGCATATAAACTGATGATTTTGTGCAGTCAAACTGGATTTTACATTTGGTTCATCAAATATTATGGAACACTAGGCAGCAATGGCACAAAAATAAGCTGACATGAATGTCCAAATTGTGTTTCATCGTGCTGTCTTGCCATTTTCCTGCTCTGACTTTTAATTTTGTGTGCAATTCCCGCTGCTATCCTGTGCCATACATTCCTTTTTCCCTTGTTCTTTGGTGAATCTTGATAATTTCACCCTCCTTTCACTCTCTCACCCTCATCACACCCCCTCCTTGCCTGAATGCCCCTCTGCTCTGTCAGTCACTCTCTTGCTCCACAGGGGCACCTAGCAGGTAACTCTGTCCATTTGTCTGCTGCCTCATCCTGTTGTCCCTTGAACATTTTGATTATAGAACCCCCATATATTGATGCGATGTTGCCCACGAGGAGGGGTAGAACCTCAGACTGCTGCCAAGTCCTCCAGAGCCCCCAGAGGAAGGGGGAGGTCGTGGACAATTGGGAAAGTAAAGTGAGGAAACACTGAGGGGCCTGGCGAAAGGGGGGACAAAACAATATTTGATCAAATGGCAAATTCTTGAAACTCATGGAACATTTTATATACAGTTTATAAAGTTTTAAGAGTGGCATTTAGCAAACAATGCATAAAAGTTGACCACGAATGAAGGAGCAAGTGACTATAAATCTTGAATTTTTGATTTCAGACGCTTGTTCTTCTCCTTTTTCTAACTTGAGCGTACAGTCACAGTGATTGAAGGTTTCACGAGCAGCCATGGAGATTTATGCTCACATGGCTGTGATAGCAGCACAAGGACGTCATAAAGTGGGAAAATAATTGACCAAGGTCAGTAGCGTTTGACCACCTGCTCCCTCCCTTTTCTCTCTCAGCAATTAGCTTTGTGAAAGGCAAAACCCTAGCAGCACATTGGCCTCGCTTCCTGCTCCATGACCCCCTCCCTCCCCCGTGTGTGGTGCGAAATCCTTCAAATCTCCAGTCCCCTTCAAATCGATCGACTCTTTAAGAGTTTACTACAGAAAAAAGTCCTTTTTTTTTTTCTTTTTTTTTTTTTTTTAAGCAACGTTGTTGCTCAGCGTGTCCACATCTGGCCCCTTTCATTCAGCAGAAAAGCGTTCTTGTGATGCATTCAAGTGGCTGTGAGTGTGCATGTCAGGTGAGCTGCCTCTCCTCATGATGCACTAATTGCAGAGTTAATGATGTTGATAAGAAGCAAACATACTCTTAGCACTAAAATGATGACACTTGTATGTGATTCCCTCTGATCTACTGCTGCCTTTGATGTGACTGTTGATAAGAACCTGTTGTGAATATGTCAAAATATGTCTGCACTGTTTTCATTCAAAACTCCTACGTTAGTGCGATATTTGTGATTGCCCCGTACAACACTGTCTCTTTAAAACTATCAATTGTTAAAGGTAGAAACCTTCATATTTCACAAATCCTAGAAAGAGAAGAATGGATGAGCATGCCTGTAGGCAGCAGCTGCAGTGACCTTTATGTAGAAGATTAGTCTCGTTTGATTGCTGGATCTCACGTTAAAAAAGAACATCAGGATGAATAAACAGTGTTAAAATAAGAACACGCAGTAAATACTCTTTAGGGTAATTTGCCAGAATTTAAGTTGTTTTGTTGGAAGAACGAGACTAAGGGTTTAGGTCTCAATCATATACACCTGTATGGATCCAGTGGGTTTTGGGGATGTCTCAGCCCGTGGAGGGTGGTAGAGAATAGCAGCCACATTTAAAGGGTAACCAAACAGGGAAGTTGGAGGCTGACTCCACCCACAGCGAAATTTAAAAACGGGTGGGGCTGGTGAACAGGACTGTTATCATAACTGGAGCTGCAGATCATGACGTGGGAAATAGTTTGACCAATCACAACATTTTCAAAGATAATACCTTGATTCAACCTGTAGGGGGCAACACACAAACAGTTTTTGACTGTGTTTTCAAGAATTAAACAAGTTTAATTTGTCAAGATTTGGTAATAACCAACAGACAGCACTTTTAAAGCCTAATTTATAGAAGTCAACAGCCAAATAAAGTTAATTTAGGGTTCGGTTACCCTTTAAAGGTTTTTCTTGCAGTTCCCAGAACAAAAGAAAAAAAAAGAAAACGGAACATGTAATTGTTGTATGTAGTGAGTGAAGTATTTCCAAGGCTAATGGAAGTTGCACACATCTACACACATTAACGCCACCCTTGGCAACAAGCATTCAAGTGACCTCCTCAAATGAAGTCAACATAAATGTGCATAAATGAGTTTTTTGGGCTTCCACCTTCAAAACTGCAAATTTATGGGGCCGTTTTTTGCTGTAGATACAAACCAAGTGATTATTGAATGCAAGTTGCAGGTTAAATCACTATAAACTTTTACCAATCAGAGACTCGGAAATGATATTGACACTTGGATAGCGTCCCTTTTTATTCACGTAATTGCCAACCAATTGTAAATTGATCATGAAGGAGAAATTGGAATTCTTTCCCTATCCCTGCAAACGGAGAGTTAAGGAAACCTAGTGTCTTCAAATTCGGACGTTACTCCTGCTCGATGATGTTATCAGTAGTTGTCAGCTATATTAGCTATGGAGCAGCTAGCGCTTTGAAATAGAAAGAAACATCAGTTTTATAACTTTAAAAAGCTCATGCTGAAATGACAAGTCATTACTTACCAGAGGTGTAACGGATCATGGATATATGTTTTAATAAATATGTTTTGAAGCTTTTCCAAAAACGAATTTTAGGCTTTTATCTTGTTGTTTTTTTACTTTTTACTGGTCCAAAAAATGATCCGAACCGTGACCCTAAAACCACGACACGATCCGAACTGTGAGTTTTGGGATCTGTTACACCCCTATGCTATACGTGCATACAAAAACGTGCATCACATGTTCAGTGTGAAGGTAGCATATGATTTAAGGGTAATGCTGTTGTGCCCCGTGTAGGTTTGTCCATTTGTTTTGCCCACTGTCAGCCCTTATCTACCTGCAAGGACAGTTGGGGCTTTAGTCAGACTTTACAGTGAGGCAGGAATGTTGGGTATTTAGCCAAGCGTCCCTGGATTTTGTTCGGAGGTCAGAGAACACTAGTAGTAGNNNAAAAAAAAAAAAAAAAAAAAACGCACTGACTGTAGGAGGTAAGAAAAGCAGCATGACAGGACAAGAGCGCCATCAGCAGGACACTGGTAACATATTTACCACGGGGAGATTTCTGTGAAACTGCTATTAGACTGAAAGTCACAAAAATAAACAGAAAAATCTAAACAAAAATAAAGTTTAGATAATCTTTTACTGTGATTTGAAACTCAGGATCACTGAAAAGTTCATAATAAAACAGCAAGTGAATGTGGAAAAGAAGTGATAACAGAGACAGTGTTGTCGGGTTCTGCTCACCTCTTCACCTTCAGTCATCTCCTCCCCTTTATCCTCCTCCTTCCCTCATCCCGCTGGCTGTGGTTCCCATCTCGTCTGTTTGTCCCTCCATCCTCTGCTCTGACCAAACTATCTTATCTGTCCCTCCTTTTTTTTTGTTTGTTTTTTTGTTTGTTTTTTTACCCAAAGAAACGCGGTCAACCTGGCCGTGCTAAAACTCAACGAGCAGGGCCTGTTGGACAAATTGAAAAACAAGTGGTGGTATGACAAAGGAGAATGTGGCAGCGGGGGAGGGGATTCCAAGGTTAGCCCTCTCTGTCTGCCCCCCCCAGCATAAAGTGACGGGGGCCGCTCACAATCGGAGCCGTTTGCGACGGGCCCCGTCCTGGGAGTTTGTAACGCATCCATCTGCCCTGGAGTAGACCAGCGTTTCCTATAATGATCACATTCAGATCTTCTGCTCTTTCAGAATAAAAGACTTTAAGAATCCATTTTTAAACATTTTAATAAACATTTTTAAATGTTTTGGCATTATCTGCTCATGCCTATCCAGACACTAGAGTGACATAAATGTAATCAAGACAGATTTGACATAAAGATCAATGAATTACTGTGAAGACAGGAATGTTTGCTCTCTGGTGGCAGCTCTGGGAAGAGGATGGAGAAAAATGACAAACTAGTGTAGAGAAAAAGATTAAACACAACAAATAAGACTTTTATCATGAAAATTAGACTGGTGAATTTCCTTTTCCCTCATTTATTCTTAAGGATTCTTTAAAGATGCACTCTGATCATCTATTTTTAAAGAGTTTCCAATGACTTTTAATTATGATTATGTCGTTTTTGCCCAAAAAAAAAACCAAAAAAAAACTGTCATTTTCTAGGACATGGCTTCTGTAGAGTGGCAGCAATTCATTGGAAATTTGCTCTGAATTGTGGCCGGTGTAGGTACCACATCTACTCGGGGTGTCAGAACGGCTCGGGGGCCTGCGACAACTGATGACGTCTCGATGTTTGATTGGCTGTGATGACGTCTCAATGTTTGATTGGCTGTGATGACGTCTCGATGTTTGATTGGCTGTGATGACGTCTCAATGTTTGATTGGCTCTAATGACGTCTCGATGTTTGATTGGCTGTGATGACGTCTCAATGTTTGATTGGCTGTGATGACGTCTCGATGTTTGATTGGCTGTGATGACGTCTCAATGTTTGATTGGCTCTACACCGATTTGAATTTAACTAAATTTTCAAGGTTTTTTGTTTATTTTAATAAGACTTGAATAATTAAACAATGAACAAACCAAGAGAAGTGTGCTCTTTTTTTGTAAATCGATTTTATTTATTATTTTAAACATGTTTAGAAAGGAAATATAACTGCAATCATACCTTTTAAATCAGTGACAAGGTTCTGTAAGTCAGTGTGAAGTTTAAATTAGAATGATATTAAAATTTGGTATAACAAATGACACCAGACATACCTTCAAATTCGAATTACTATAATTATGAGGGAAAAGAACTAGGTTACACAATGAAACGTATAATGAAAACAAATGAATAGAACCCGAGCAGAAAGGACTCGTATAGTGCGGACATGTAGCAATGTCATTTTGGCTGGACATATTCCGTGTGGCCAAAATGCATTTCCATCACCTTTTCATCAGCAAAAATGAATACAATTTGTTGAACCCGAGCAACCCGTGAAAACGCGAACCCGAGCATGAAGCGCCCGAGCACATCTCAACAGCTAAGTAGTTTGTCTCAGTGGGGTTTCCGTAGTGTGACGTCATCACTAGTCGCAGGCCCCCGAGCCGTTCTGACACCCCGAGTAGATGTGGTACCTACACCGGGACTGTTGGAACAGGATAAGCCCGCCCCTCTTTTTGCCTATGAGTGGATGTATCAGAATAGAGCAGAGCAAGGAGCTTATGACCTGCCCAGCATATTTTCTACGCAACAAATATGACCTTTTTCAAACTGCATCTTTTTTGTCTGCTCCTGATTCACAACAATACTTAAATGCAACTTTAATCCTATTTTTTTCAAAATAAATGTCCTCTATCATCCGAAAAATGCTACAAGAGCATGTTAAAAACACTATTTTCATTGGAGTCTTTTTAAACAGTTAAAAAAGAGCAAATCTTCTGTAATTTGATATTTTCAGTTTTTAAATATTTTAAATAAATTGCATATCTCCAAATCCTTTTCCAGCCATACTCTCAGATTCTCAGGTAGATCAAATATTTTAGCTGCTATAATGAGGCCTTTATGAATTATAGAATAAAGATGTGTTTTGTCTTTACGCACAATGCCGCAGTCGCTTGACTGTATCAGACATTTTTTGAAGTTTTAGTCGAACTGAAAGCGAGATCTTTTGTGTTTGAAGTTCCCAAATCAAAAGAAGATGCACAAACTGGTGAGAACGCTGCAACGTGGTTTTCTCTGTGGCGCCCCCATTCCATACATGAACCTGAAGAAGATGAAGTGGGTGAAGAATAGATGGATGGATGACATTTGGGAACCTTTCCGGGGTAAACATATGTGCCAAAACTTCCTATGGAGGAGATGTTGAGACATTTCACTTGTGAAAGCTTTGACCTTTTGAAGGCACAGAATGATTTACTGAAGTCCGTGAAGATCTGTAAAGTTTTTCAACAGCTCTTTTGTGTAGCATTGTTTTTTATTTTACTGATAGGGCCAGTCGTTATTAAAGGTAAAAAAAATGTCCTGCATTTTAAGTTAATGCAAATGTAAGTCCTTTAGCAGAAATTGTATTGTCAAGATTTAGTTTAATGGCTGCACGATGGTGTAGTGGTTAGCACTCATGTCTCAGTACCCTCCATGCTTAACAGGTTAACTGGTGTCTCTAAATTGTCCCTAGGTGAGCATGTCTGAGTGTGCAACAAACAGGTGTACCACTTCCCCCAACATGGGCTAGGATAGGCTCCAGCAACCCCATGACTGGATTGATGGAAGATTTGTTTCATGGGACACAAACTCCTGCAAAGAACATTAAATTTAAATGGAATTTTTAAAGAAAGGATCAAAGTATAAAACTTTTTTTTTTGTTTCAAAGTTAAGCAACCACATGCTAATTGTCAATATTCAGGCACAAATTGGCCTTAAATCAAAACCATGCTTTTACTAGTAAACAATCATAACAAATGCAAGAAAATAGTAAATCTATTTTTTTTTAAAGTGATTTTAAAACAAGTTTTTTGTCTTTGAGATCCGATTAAGAAAGTTTCTCCCTCTTCCAGCCGAAGCACTGAGCTAGCCTGATGCTAATAATCCTGTTTTAACAGTATTCCCCTGTTGTTGACGTGCCACGGGTCAGGGCAGCATGGTTGTGTTACCTTACGTGACAAAGGTGGGTCCCACTCATATGTCTGTAGCTCGCTTTAGCTCCACGCTCCCCCCGGCCCCTCCTCACCGAGCATACACACATGTACTCAGTGGGATCCATGCTAGGTCACCTGATGCAAGCCAACGTTACTATGTGACTGAGCTGTTCAATGCAAATGTGAAGTATTATAATAACATAAAATAACATGACCTATGATGTTATTTATGTTATTTTTACACGCAAAGAACCCCGGTAAACCTTGCAGTTTTGAAACTGAGTGAAGCAGGCGTCTTAGACAAACTGAAAAACAAATGGTGGTATGACAAGGGAGAGTGTGGACCCAAGGACTCTGGAAGTAAGGTCAGTCTCACGCTGCAGCAGCCTGCAAAATGCTAGTCTGATCGTTTTATCCTGAACATTCTCCAGATTTCTGCATTAGACATTTTTGAAAACAGTCCTGTAGCATGCTTCACATAAGCTCCAGATATAAGAAACATTTGATCATATCCTGCAGATATTTTATGATAGTCGCTTCATTTTCTGCTTTGTTTAGAACAACAGGAATATGCTGCAATCCAATTTTTATTGCACCTTTATTGCACCTTTAACATCTAATGGTCAAATTTACCATATTTTTTACAGGTTATTCTTTTAAAAAATCCACCATTAAGAACATTTTTGTGGCAATCAGAAGCTCCTGCTTTCAGAATTATGCTACTTTTACTCTTTTATGAATTAATTAAATCTATTAACAACAATTTCTTGTAATTTTTGTAGAAATTAAATTATTATAAATGAAGCTTTTACTCTGTAAATGTAATTTTAAATGCTGTTAAATAATTATGTCCAGCTTGTAAACAGGATGTTAAAAAAGTTATTTTCTTTATATTAATATTTTAAACTTCCATATCTATGAGAATTAACTGTATATGAGAACTGGACTGAGTGACCCCGCCCCCCAACTTTCCAAACAGGAACTACCCGCTGGCTCCAAGAAGCCAAAATCTCATAGACTTCTATAAAGAAATACATTTATATAAATAATAATAATATTTGTCTGACTAACCATTCTTGCTCTGAAAGCTTTTTTTAACATGTTCTCACTAATCCTTGTTTTTTATTACATAATATTTGTAAATCAGGTTATAAACCAAACAATTAGATGTGCCAATAAAAGTAGGTGGAGCCTGCAGGTCCCCATGTCGAATGTTCAAAATATTTGAGAAATTTTGTACAGCTTGCTTTGAAGTGGTAGGGGTGTGGACTTTCAACAAGCTTGCTCCTGATTGGTGAGAAATGGTTACCATAGAAAAGATAACTCAGACCAGCTTAAACCAATCACTGCTTACTGAAAATGTCTGGCTGCAACACGGTGGCATCTATTTTATGAAAAAATGTCGACTGAATTGACTTTATTCAGTTAGATCTGTAAGTAAACCATTTTCTATGGGTGATGTCACACCCGCTCTGTCCAGTTCTCAGATACAGTCAATGATGAGGAGCCAAGGATCACAAACGAAAAGAAAAACAATGAAAATTTTTACAAAATAAGACAAAATTTGGAGCTTTTGCAATTGAAGCTCATTAGGAAAATTATTCCATATAACTCGCTTTGAACTGTATTTAAACATCAGTCTCACACTAATTGTACAAATGGGAATCTATCACAGAAATGTAATATGTATGTTTTGTAGCTGTTGTGCCAGTAGTTCAAGCTGTAGTTAATACTATTTTCTCTTTGTGAATGTGCTGTGTAATTGTAGTACTAACATGTAGCTGTAGTCTCATTTAGACGTATAGTAGCTTTAAAATACATATAGTTTAACATGTTTGAAACTGACTGCTTATTCATTTTCTGTCTAACCTATTTTGCTTTATTGCTGTCTGCTTTTTCTCATTCTGGCTTCACATTACTCTTTATGTTCTCTTTTCCCCTTCCTTACCACTCCATTTCCTGTCCCCTTTTTGTTGCTTCCTGTTTGTGGTCAATCACCTGTTTCCATCCCTCCCGCTCCCTCCGCCCTCCCTCCACCCCCTGATTTCAGGACAAGTCATCCCAGGCTCTGAGCCTGTCCAACGTGGCCGGGGTCTTCTACATCCTTGTTGGAGGCCTGGGCCTGGCAATGCTGGTGGCCCTGGTTGAGTTCTGCTACAAGTCACGGGCCGAAGCCAAGCGCATGAAGGTGGACCTTAGCCCCCCCCACTGCCCCAGCCCCTCCCCCAGCACCCAGAATCTAGCCACTTATAGGGAGGGGTACAACGTGTACGGCTCCGAGGGGGTCAAGATATAGGGGTAGGATTTAGAGGCTCCCATATAGGTGGGGTATGGTGGTGTTGATCATGGTGGTGGTGCTGTGGAGTTTGTATTGTTTAGGCTGTCCCAGCAGCCCCATGTTCTTTATGTGCCAATACGGATGTGGTCAAGCATTGTGGAACCAATTTAATGTTTCATCTGATCTATTTTCCGTTCTGGCTGCTCCGTCTCATAACCGAATCACTATTTTCTCAGGCCTGTGGCTCACAATTCAGTTTGTGTTTTGCTGTTTGAGGTTAGACTTGTTTTGATCACACATTTTGGTTCCATTGTCTTTGGCTGCAGTGGTGATGATGATGAAGATGACAGCGGTGGTGATGCTCTTGGCTTATGACTTTAATAGGCACCTGCATTGTAATTTTAGACAACTCCCATGAACCACAGATGCACAATTCCAGTTTCCAAAATATGCATTTCAACGTCTGGATTTGTCAGTTTAACTTGTCGCAGCTTCAAGTTTCAGGAAACTTCAGCAAACTATCATTAGGTTGGAGTTTATATGAATATTTCTCCATGCTAAAAGCAGGACTTTGTTAATGCGGTATTCCTTATTAAAATCTGGCACTGCTTCAAGCAACAAATTAATTACCTACAGTGTTGAAAGCAATTATGATGATTTTGACTATGAGATTTTTTATTATTTTTTAAACTCATAATGTGACAGACATCTTAGGAAGAAAAACATCGTTACGATATTTTGATGCTAGTGAACGCTCAGCAGCTTCTCCTAACTAGAGCGCTCAGTGATCCCTCTGGCAACACTGCAGTGTCAGAGAAACGCATGAACATCACTGTTCTGTGCTTGTTAAGAGCAGTTTATACTCTGCCCATTACCACTAATTAAGGGCAAGTCCTGTCATCTGACAGCACACTTTCAGTTGCACTAGGGACCTGTTGAGAGAAGACGACTCTCTGCTGAGCATCATTCATTTGGTCCTGACAGGTAGCATAAAGCCTTAGTCACAAGCACTCATACTGGAATTGACCCGTACAAGTGCTGCAGGTTTTTGGGTTCTCTGGACCTATAGAGGGTTATGAAGAGGAGCACAGGTGTGTCTTCCAGCTCCCTCGAGGCTCACACGGCCGTCATGAGGAGACATCATTAGAATGGAATGTACCATTGACGCCTGGCTCCTTACTGACCGCGCTCAAGAACACTGCACACGGGGTGTACACGAGGGACTTAAGTGTCCGTAGGTTGTCCACGCAAACTACACACCAACTGTCTAATTTTCTTATTTTTAACAGTCAGACTAAACGCAAGAGTGCCCAATAATAAAGTTAACAGCACTCCTTGCACAGTCCGATTCACAAACACGCCTGCATCTCACCTACTTCACCCTTACTTAGCCTTACCCATAAGTGTTCACTAAGACCTGTTGCCTGTAGCATACTCGTAGTAAAAATGTGCGTAAACATTTTCACTCTACAGTCTCACCAAGCGGTCTACGACCTTGATATTTGTCGTGGACCACTTGCATGCCTTGTACAGGTTTGACCATTCTGTTGCTCTCATACAGATCATATCCCAACACATTCTCATCCCCAAGTCGTCACAAATTGTAGCATGGTTTAAAGACCCTTCTGTGTTACTTTTAGACGTGTTGGCTATTCCATTAAAATCAGGGGTCTGGTCGTTTTGTTGGACGTGGTACCGGATGCGGACCAAACCTCAAAACAGAGCCGGTACCGGTACCCTAAATCTAGCCTTGTCCACATCTAGTACCACGTTTGGAACCGGTACCAATCCGTGTCCAGAACCAATCCACATTCAGTACCGGGTTATGGTTATGGTTAAGGTTAGTGCGGTCCACGTCCCGGTACCGGACCAGTGCCAGTTTGCGGCCCGGAGGTTTTGGAATCGTGATTTAATTGGAACAACCAGCACATTAAAAAACGACAAGTTGGGGACACACCGAGCGTCACTTTTTGACGCGGAGGGTCCTATAACTATGCGTCAAAATGTGTCGACTTGGTAAAGAAATTATGTTGCCTATCCACCCACTGTACGGGCAGTTGTGACTAAGGCTTTATGGAAGTGCAAAGGTGTTAACCCTTTAACACCAGAGCTTTAGTTCCAGTGTTGACATTCTTTTGACTACTGTAACTCCTCAACCGTTTCTGCAATTACCGTAACTCCAGTGAGTTCTGAAGCAGAGACAGCAGTCTTGCACTAATATGCCCCACTTTACAGTAGTGAAGTGGTTAAGCAATCAGCACAAATACGCTGATTCTGTCTCAGAGAAAGGTGGATTTGCACTGTTACGCTACACCATGTTAGTAATGTGTTGCATTCAGGTGCAAAGCATATGTGAAAAGCCGCTTTTCTCCAGGTTAGAATCAGTCGATTTATGATTGATTGTTACGGTAGGTTGTCTTAAGTAATATTGCTGGTGTTAAATAAAGGGTTAAACAAGTAAAAGTTTTAAAAGTTGTCGACAAGAGCATTGGTTTGGTTTTAAATGGAGAGAAATACAAAATAAGGGTATACATTTGTACATGTGAAGTACATGCAAACATTTCTTATTTCTTCAGAACTGTCAGTATTTCTGTGTCCCATCAGTCATATTACAAGCTATCAGCAAACTGGAGTTGTGCATCAATGCTGCAGATGTCCCATCCAGACAATTATTTACTTCAAAACCCTGAAACTATCAAAAGCTCAGTTCAGAAACAGAGGAAAAGTTGATCAAGCAAACACTTCATACAGAAATGCTACTCGCTGATGTTAAAATACAAACCTTGTTTTTGACTGATGCAGCAAAGCCCTTAGTACAAATATTTCTTTATTGGCCTGTTTACAAACTTCTTCTGTGATGGAAGACAAAACTATTGACATTTTAAAGTTTTATTTATATTGAAATAACCGGAAGGATCAATATTTAGTATGCAGGAGTGAAAACTGCTAAATGTGAGACAGTATTTGCCCAATCTTCAGGATTTGTGGGCAAATTTGTTTTCCAAATATTTTTTTTAAGATTCAGCAGTTTAAGTATCCTCTACAAGGAAGCAGAACAGCATGAAGAAAGAAAAAGGGATAGTTTTTTTTTTATTGTGTATTGACAAATAAAAAAGAAAGCATACTTGACTATTGGAACATAATAAAATTATTCCTAAATTGTGCATCCGGAAGTCGCTCGACGATTATTAAATCAAGCCTGCTTTTGGAGACAGAAACTTCAGACCAAACAGGCCAATTTTTCTTTCCTGTTGTCATTTAGGGATAATGGTATAGAAAAAACTCCTTCCGAGCAGCCAGTGCTTGTTTTGACAAAAGCTGCTGCACTCCTTAAGATTCTCAGGATCAAATAAATGTCTGTTCTTCTCAGATTTAATCTTGTTATTGTCAGAAATGTGAAAGTTTACAAGGAAAGCTGCTGTAAAGCAAGAGAAACATCACAGAGTAACCTGTTTGTGTGAAGTGTCACCCGACTCTGAGCAGTATAGTCAGAGACTCCCTCTCTATAAATCTGAACCCTTCAAAGAAAAGTCACTCTTTCATGTGCACCTTCTGTTTCTCCAAAGCCCCCGCCTTCCCAAATCCTGTAAAAACCACTGGAACCCAAAAAAGTCACAAATGCATGGTTTATCCAAATGCAGATGTCTACTACCCACGTGTTGTCTTCTCTGTCTGTTTGTTGACTGTTGCCTGCTTTGCCTTCCTTTCGCTGGAAGAAAATGGTGTGGTTTGTGTTGTTGCACAGTGTGTTTGCTCCTCAGAGACGTGAATGTGTAATTTCTTCACTTCACTGGTTTAGGAAAAATTATTTTGAACCTCAATTTACAAAACTGTATGTAATCAGATTACCGTACATCAATATATCAATAATTAGTAAATAATTAAAAGAATATCATAATTAAAAGTCAAACATGTCCTGTCAAGCAAAAACTTTCACAGGTATGAAGAAAAGTACGACAAAAAATACAGTAATTTCTGGATTTTCCATTAAAAGACCCACTTCAATAATTTTTTTATCTATTTTCAAGGAGTAGTATTAGTATATTTTAGTATCATGTCATTTTTAGCCAAAACCAGAAAATGTGTCATTTTCTGCATACCGTATTTTTCGGACTATAAGTCGCACCGGAGTATAAGTCGTAGGGGCCAAAAAATGCATAATGAAGAAGAAAAAACCATACATAAGTCGCACCGGAGTATAAGTCGCATTTTTTTCAAGTAATTTATTTTACAAACTGGTTGAAAAAAACGATATTACATCATCCTGGAAGGTAAGTTATAACATTCATAAGTGAATAGAAAACAGGCTGAATATGTGTCAACACATATTCACATATTAGCATCATGAAAAAAACGAAAAGGTGTAGCATTTATATAACATAACAGTTTTATTTAACTATAGCCTCAAGAACTCATCAACTTTGTATCTTTACTGTAATTAATTGCACGCAATCTCACTCCATATCACTAAATCCGTTAAATTCTTCGTCCTCTGTGTCACGTCTGAATAACTAAAGTAAATAAAGTAATTGCATAGATCACCATAAGAGGGCACTCTAGACTTACGGTCCATATCTCATCATTAAAAATTCGTATATAAGTCGCACTGGAGTATAAGTCGCAGGGACATTCAATCTATGAAAAAAACCGCGACTTATAGTCCGGAAAATACGGTAACTGCAGGAGTTCATTAGAATTTCACCTCTGACTCCCTGACATCCATCTGTTTAGACTCTCTCACTAGCTTACAGCTCCTCACATCCCCAAATCTAACAATGGCGATGCAAAAACAACGGTGGTCGATATTGGTGCAATTCAAGGGTTCAATTTTGAGTAAGGTTCCAACTCAGACCAGAAAAGCAACGAAATACATGGATCTAGTTATCTGCAAGTTGATGCAACAGAATGGAGCTGGATATAAACTATATATATTGCAATTCTGAGCTAGATTTTCTTTATAAATGTTCTCCATCATCAGAAAAATGCCACAAGAACATGTTAAAAACACCCAAAACACCATCTTCATTGTAGTGGGTCTTAAAGTAGAAAAATCTGTGTTGCCCTTTTAACAATATTATAAAAGGAAAATAATGCAAATGTGCTAATTACCACAGTAAAATGCAATTTATATTCATGTTTTAATTATATACCCTCAAAAACTCACAATAGAACCACATATCTGCGTAATTTTGCTTTAATTTTACTGAATGTTTCATTTAAAAAGTTGTTCCCTTTAATCTGTAATTACTTAAGTTTTTTCTATATTAAATTATATATTGAAACAGATATGAGTTTTATTTTGTTCATATTTGAAATAGTTATGCACAAACAATGCAACCCCTTTATTCTTGTAACTGTAGAAAACTAAAGAATTTTGTGACGTTTTTATATAGAATCAATCACTCTTAAAGACATAAAAAAATATATGAAAATCAAAACACCCTATTTCTCCTAGTCTGAGCTAAAACTGGAGAGATGTGTTTTTTCTAAGTTATATACATTTCCAAATTATTTTAGTTATTTTTAGGCTCTGATTCATATCCCTAAGTTTATTTAAATGTATATGAGATAAGAAAATATGTAAAAAGATGGCAAAAATTATGTAAAACTTAAAAAAAATACATTTGTTGAACAAAAATTAGATATTTACCTGCTTAAATCAATTTAGCTTACATGAATTCCTAAAAGATAAAGTTTTGTGTCTCTGTTGTGTGATTGCACCCTTAGACATTTCCTTCTGCATATTTTGTGCACAGGCACATGCATGTGCATGTGTGTGTGTGAAATAAAGTGTCTTTTTGTGAATGAAGTGCAGTTTTTTCATGTTTGTGACTTGTGGAGTTTTTCTTTACATGGATCTACTCTGCTGTCTCCACCTTCCCCAGCTGTCTTTTTCTGAAGCCATGCGGAACAAGGCCCGTCTGTCCATCACAGGAAGTGTGGGGGAGAATGGCCGCGTCCTGACGCCGGATTGCCCCAAAGCCGTGCATGCTGGCCACGCCTCCTTTCGACATCCTGGCCTTGCTGTGGTCTCCACCGGACTGCCCTGAAAACCAAAAACACCAGACGTGCCTTAACGACATGAAACATGGAGACTTCACATCGACATGCAGCCGCTCCATCATCGCATAATGACAGAAACATTATAAGAAAAAAAGAATCCTATAGTTCAAATATAGTTACATTTTTACACTTTTGAATACACAAGCTTCCCATCGTCATTTCACCCTCCTGGGACTTATTTTACAGCAGACGAGTGAACTTAAGCTGTGGAGGGACGTGCGTACGAGAAGGACCGCTCCATCGCACCTGCCTGCAACTTTACTTTTTCTTACTTTGGGAGGGAAATTTCACACAAATGAGAACGCCAGCATTGAAACACATGGATTTGTGCAGGCTCCTGACCCCTCCACTCTACTGTACAACCATAAAAAGGAAGGAGCAAGCGAAGAAAACGGATGGATGGAAGCAAAACGGACTCATGATGACGATAAAGAGAAGGTCACAGCTAACGATGAAAAACAAACAAAAAAAAAAAACAACCAAACAATTCTGCTCCTGCTCTGTTCATATTAAAGCGCAATGAAGCCGTATCCCCTGACGACGCCTTACTAAAACTAAAAATATTGTTTTCATCATCATCATCTTCGTCATTATCATCATTATCACCTTAACCAGCCTGCAACAATTGAGTGCCAGGTACTATAACTCTTAGGAGACCAGAAAACTGTAAGCTTGAACTTTCAGACTGTGCAAACCTGTTTCTTTACCATGAACCCTTCAAAGTGAATGAAAAGGCTTTCTTACCACTCATATAAATGGATTCTTGCTGATGAGTCAGCAAGATAATCAACCATTATAGGCGTATAGTGTTAAAATTGACACAAAAACAAGCAGGGCTTTTTAAAGAGAAACTGTTGCAATGAAGCCCTCCATCAGCAGCAGCAGCATCATCATGACCGTAGAGATCCTAGAACACAAAGTGGTCGTTACCCATCAAGGAGTGGCTAAAGCAAAGTTTAAACTGTATATTTAGTGCTAAGAATTTAAAAAAGAAAAAAAAAGGCCAGCAAACAGTTTCTCAGCCACACATTTTGAAAATAATTCACTAAACAGTTTTTCTAACAAGACAGATCAAAGTTTTCTTTGCAGGTTGTTCAAAACTCGGTAACTCTGTTTCTACTGGCTTTGATGGGGCTGAGAACCACAGATCTATGCCCCCCCTTCCTTTCATTTGAATTGTAAAGACTTCCTGGTTCGTTTTCCAGTTCACTCGAGGTCCTCCTACAGTGGCTGGGGAGAAGCACCATATCAAAATAAAAAAAAAAGAAAAGCTTGCTTTTTAGAACCGTTGTAAATACCTGAGTAGCAAAACAGAGGCCACATGTCTTTTTAATCATCCTAGGTAAGAATTTCATTGCAATAATGAATAGAAAAGAAAACAAAAACGCTTGTAATTAAGTACTTTTTTTATAATTCTACATATTATATATAATGCAAATAAATATATATATCTATACGTCTATAGAGAGCTATAGAAAACATTGATCACTGATTGTTAAAGGCCATGGCATACATTCTGTTATATGGCTGTTTTTTTGATAACTTGAGAGTATTGATATGCCCCGTCTTTGTGTGTCCCACTCCACACTGAATGTCCTCATGGCACTCATAAGGGGAACACACAAATTGCACACACATCCATTGTTGCAAACACAGGGTCAGCTTGGAGTGATCACTCAAGCGCCATTACTTATTCACTAGTTTTTATTGTCTAAAGTGTTTTTATCACCAAATCCTTTTTTTCTGAATGTCTGTATGTGTGCCTGTGTTTAATGTGAGTGTGTGTGTGTGTGTGCACGTGCGTGGGCTTAGAGCCCTCCAACAGAACATGTAAATGCTCATGAGTTCGGCCCACTGAAAGGAAATCCATTTAAATGCAGTGGAAGGGCTGAGGTGACTGTGGGAACAATGGAGCCTGACATTTCGCAAGTCTAACATTTGTGATGTTTTTTTTTTATTTTTTTATGTTGCCTAAGAGTATTTTTGTTGGTTTCTCACAACATAAAAGTCAGCTACAGACGGAAACACGATTCTGAATTCAACAGGGTTCCAATCGATTTGTTTTTTATTCAAATTTGTCACTGATTAGCATCATAATTATTTCAATTACTGATGGCCCTGGAAAAAAAAAGTACATATCATTTGAAAAAGTAGTCCTAATGGACTTACAATACTACCATAATGCTTTGTGGTGGTAATAACTTCAATATAATGAGTTTTTTTTGTGTTTTTGCCCTTCTTATGCTTCTCCCACTGACATTGTTTTTAACTCTCCACATCTCTTGTTCCCAGTTTTGTCCATCATCCTTAACTTTTACTAAACCATCAGCTGCAGAAGTCTCTTTATGCCTCAAATTAAAAAAAAAAAATACATCAAAATGAGCAAATGGGGATAAATTACCAACTTGAAACACCAGGAGACAATCTGTGGTATTTGTAGCTGTCTTTTTCTTTAAGTTGCATTCCTTATGCACTGTAACTTTTTCAAATTCACACAAAATTGCAAATCCTTCTCAACATTAAAACAACTTTTTCTGTTGTGTGGAATGTGAAACAGGTTGGATCAAAGATCAAGGTTCTGTGATGGAAAAAAAAGGTCTGAAGTTGTATTTTGCTTTATTCACGCTGTGAAATGATTGGTTAAACCTCATCATGTGTCCCAACTGTGTACTGTGCATGAGAACTGGACTGAGTGACCCCTCCCCCCGGCGTTCCAGATAAGAAGTACCCACTGGTTCCAAGAAACTAAATTCCCGTAGACTTCTATAGAGAAATAAACAGCCATTACTCAGTTATTCTATTTGTCAGAAAATTCATTCTTGCTCTGATATTTTTTTAAACACCTTTCTGATCATCCTCATTTACATATTTTAAAGTTACTCAAGTCATAAATTGATCAATCAAATGTCTCAATAAAAGTAGGTGGAGCCTGCTGTCTTCTAGGTCCATCTTTAAGATGAGGGGTGTGGACTTCCAACAAGCTCACTCCCTAATGGTGAGAAAGGTTGCCATAGAAACCCAACTCAGAGCAATCAGTGCTTACTGACTCCAACATGTCGGTATCTCTATCACAACAAAAAAAAGGCAACCAACTTGACTTCAATCAGCCATTTTCTATAGGTGACATCACACTCAATCAGTCCAGTTTTCATAGACAGTCAATGGTCACAACAACTGTACATGTTCCTCAAAAATTTGACAGAATAGTAAACAAAAAATCCTACTTTTTTTTTGTCCTCTGTTCCAAACGGCTGACATTTTCTTTTCATGACCTCAACAGCAGTTTCTGAAGCTCTCCCTCTTAGCCCTAAGATCAGTGCAGATACACCTGAAGAAGGTCTCTAAAGTATATTTCCATTAATGCATCAAATCTGAGCAATTCAAATGGTTCTTACGTGGTTCTTTGAGACAGATTTTTGTAATCACCCCAAGTTGATTTCACAGACACAGCAAATGTCCGTCGGCGCTGGCTTTAACACTTTGTCTTTCATTGTCTTTTTTGCCATCATGTTTCTTTTTTAGTAAAACATTAATTCTGAATCTTTGGGCTGTCTTTGTGGTTTTTTTTACTCTCTGGAGTTAAATTTCCTTTTTTTTTGTTCGATAAGAAAATGCATACGGACGGATCCTAGTCGCCTCCTGGGGAGATGATTCAGGCATGTCCTACTGGGCGGAGGCCTGGGGAAGACCCAGGACACGCTGGAAAGACTATGTCTCTTGACCCGGGAACACCTCAGGATCCCCAAAAAGAGCTGGAGGAAGTGGCCGGAGAGAGGATAGTTCGGGTATCTTTGCTTAGACCGCTGCCCCTGTGACTATATGTCTCGGATGAGCCAAAGAAAATGGATAGATGGAAATGCCTCCTCTTTAGATGTGGAGGAGTTTTTAGGCCCAAATAATCTTGTGGGTCATGTTGTTGAGGGTGACTGATACAGACTAAAACTGCACTGAAGAAAACTGCACAGCAGATGAAGAGGGATTCCCAAAAATTCACACACCCCTGGATCCAGAACTCTTGAAAGGTTCTCATCGGTAAGCAGCAACTGACTGGACATGAATGCTCCTTATGGGTCTGACTTTCTACGGCTCATGCAGAACCTTACATATCTCATCCACATCTCTGTCGACCGGAACAACTGATATATCCGTCTAGCCTGTGTCCATCCCACAAGCTTCTCCAACCTCAAGATGCCCAATCCACTGTCCCGTTTTCTTGAGTAGGTCAGCTCGTTAGCCATGGATGGGGCCAAATGAAGCCAGTCCTTAACTGCTATCCTAGTTAAGCCGTCCAGGTGGGATAATGTTAAGATCTGTATATCACAGTGGTTGGCGTGGTAGATAAGTCTCAGCCGGCCAAATGATTTTAAAACCTTCACACGCTGTGAAGGCTTAAGAGGAGCCTTCTTGATCCTTACTAACCGTTCACTTTGTCATCAGATTCTGGGTCACAATGCCCTGCCATGGGTCCACATCAACACCCAAATAACAAACCAATGTCCCCAAGCTCACCAGATAGATGGGTGCTATCTAGCTCCCAAGGCTGTAAGTCGTTCACTACGCCCTCGTCAATGAAAAACCCATGGCACTTCCTGGCCTGAATTCTCACCCCAGTGAGCTGACAGGATGTCTCCAGGGCCTACAGGGCTTTTAGAGGGGTTAGGCTGTTCTTTTCTGGAATCCTCCCAGGTAAGAGGCCATGAGATGTGGGGACTATTTACATTCACCTAATTGGAACCAGAACATTTAGTTTTTTCCTGAACTTTCCTGTACTTTCACTTCAGAGAACAATCCCTGACTATTGTTCACTCGTCTTAACCGGACTACACAAGAATAAAGCTTGGTTCTAAACTGGGCCTGGTTGTTCTTGTTTGTACTGAAGAATTCTAAAGGTAGGGGGGGTGGCTGGAAGCTGGAACCCTGGTTTCCCTTGCGCCAGTCCTACACACAGCCATCTGATATATCCAGGCGTTTAGTGGGGTGGGGGGTAGAATTAAAGTAAAAAAAAGATCAAATAACCTATTCACCGTGGTTAAAAAATGTCTCAAAGTGTGACTTTAAATCAAATCAGGCAGTAATAAATAATGCAAGTTTATTACTGCTAATTATGGCTTAATAATCACTTACTTTGGACCATTTTTTGTTGGGTCTGGATGACTTTTGGGCTGGAAAACCAAGTTATGATTACAGATCACAGCAGAAAAGACTGCCTAAAATGCCTTCCAGATGCATTTCTATACATAGTTGTTGAGTTGGGAGGAGGTTCTTTAAAGACACAAAACACATTGAACAGATTTGTCAGAATGGACTTAGGTGAATATCATAATATCTACATTGTCTGAGTAATGGAAAAAGGAAAGTGTTGTGTTTGATGAGAATCTAAAGACTTGTGTGATTCGTTCCTTGCAGATGAAGATGCACCATCCCCTGCTGTGATTCATTTGAGCTCCTTTTTTCTGTCCTCTGGGACTCGACAGTCCTAATACAGAGCCATCACTGACAAACATTTCCCATCTGACTTTCACAAACACACACAGGCCTGCACTCGCACCACGCAGGGTTATTACTGACAAGTATTTCCCATTTACCCAAGTGAAATAACCATTTTAGAAAATCCATTCTGCCCTTTTAACCTTGCACCTCCTCCATGTGAAACTTCTTACACTTTGCCCTCCAACAATATTTCTTTTTCATTTTTAAAGGAAAGAAAAAGTCTACGTCCTTTGAGCATCTGATTGTTTACTTACTCTGTAATTCTTATCTGCTGATGTGTCCTTTATTTGCTTCCATGTTTTTTCATCTTTCTCATTTTGAGAACTGTGTCAAATCTGAGATCTCTTCCATGAAAGCTGCTCCCTTTAGGCGACCCTCATGATGGGACAGAAAATAAAAAGCCACACATACAGTCAGCAGAGCTCTTCTTTGTTGTTGCTGCTCACTAGTGACACAAGAGTTTTTATTTTGGGATAAGTGGGAGCGAAATCAAGTGGGTCAACTAAGAGAAAACAACAAATAAGGTATCAGTCAGGGAATCAATCAGACTCAGTATAGTATGAATGAACTATTTCCTGCATAGAACAAAGAAAGAGTTGAGTAGAACTGATAAATTATTTTTTGTCAAACTTGGAAAATAATATTAATTTACTGCTAGCGCCTGCTTCTATCTCCTCCAATAAGGGGATGAAGATTAAGATGGGAAATGTTGACAATTTTATGAGTCAAAACCATCAACTGTGTCAGGAGTCAGAGCTCTGTCTCCCCTCTGGTCTCCAGAGCTGTCTCCAGAGTACTAACACACTACATCTCCCAGCCACCCTAGCGCACACTCCCCAGATGCCGCTCAGCTGACACTCATTGACAATCACCCATAAAGACTGCACAGAGCCTCACTCAGTGCGAAGTGTTGTTTGTGCCAGTCTGCCTGCATTACCGAGCGTTTCTATCTGGGCTTGATTTTCTGTGTACCTGACCTGCTTTATCCCTGATTGTCTGCCGCCTGCCCTGACCCTCACCTGGACTCTGACAACTCTAGTCTCTTCTTTGATGATCCCATGCTGGTGACTGTCCCCTGCCTGTCTGACCCTGATTTAGTTTGTGGACTTTTAGCTGTGCTTGGCTCCTGTCTTCCTGCCTGAACTAATAAAGCTGCTGCATGTGGTACCAGCTGTCTGTTCATTTGTGGCAAACTGTATATGAAAACTGGACAGTGTGACCCCCCTCCCCCTTGAGGTTCCAAACTAACTCCAAGAAGCCAAAAATCGCATAGACTTCTGATAAGCTTATGTGCTGATAAACAGTAGAAAAATAAGAAAGATGCTCCTCCCTGCTGATCCAGTGTGAACACGATGGGCTTTTAGCATTTGGTGCGTTCTGGAACGTCACATGCACGGTGTGAACATGGAGTACGGGTTAACATACGTATAAGGCAACATATCAGCAGACCTCCAAGAATTTGCTTGTGTTAAATACAGACAAACTGATTTTCAGAACAGTAACAGATAAAGCAGTACTGTAATGAAAAGAGCCAGATTTGTGGAAGTATAGTGGTATTTTCTGCGACAGCTTAAATTTCTCATGTGTCAGAGGCTGGCAGGAAGAGTGAGAAGCAGTTTGTAGAGTCAAAGCCTGCCTTCAGCGCTGGGACTGAGGGTCTTAGAGTTTTTTGTAACAACACAGAGGATTTTCTGAGTGAGTTTAAACCCAGAGAGAGCTGAAGAGGAGCATTTTATGGAAAGCTTTCATCTCACACAACCAGTATAACCCCAGGATGGAAAAAATAAACTTGTCTTTGCAATTTGATCTGCCTGCCTTGACGACCTAACTGTGAACGCATGTTTGTCTTTGTGCAAAAGCTGAGGAAGTTTGGGAGAAGTCTCTCATTTCAGTCTTTTTGATCATCCTGGTGTTACTTAAGAGTTTGTTGGCTTTCTTTTTAGGGTTCAACACGTGATGCCAAATACTCACATACTGCAAAAACATGTACCTGGTAACAAGCTTTAAAAAACCTAAAAATGTAAAAAATGTTCCTTAGATAAGCAAATGAAAAATCTGCTAATAGGATAAAAAATGGAATTCCTAATTGCTTTTTTAAATAACTGAGGCATGTTTTCTCAAACTAAGGTTATTTTGCTATTGAAAAACTATCTCGATAAGATCCTTTTTTTTTTGCAAGAGAGGAAATAAGACTTTTTTTTTCTTAAAACAAGAGTTTTTTGTAAATTCTTCTTCATTGATACATTACTTTTTCCCCTCATTTTACCTCTACATTATTTTAGCAATAAAAATTTCAGGACTTCAGAAAGATGTAATACATTTATAAATGGTAAATCATACAATAACATGTGAATAAATTACATTATTTTATAACTTTTATTGTAATGAATAGAAAGCAATAGAAAAGAGTAAAATAGTAAAACTGCTTTATCAGAACTCGAAAT
>NC_050524.1:21668057-21672312 GCF_002922805.2 Oryzias melastigma | reverse complement strand
TAAAAAAATGGAATTCCTAATTGCTTTTTTAAATAACTGAGACATGTTTTCTCAAACTAAGGTTATTTTGCTATTGAAAAACTATCTTGATAAGATCCTTTTTTTTTTGCAAGAGAGGAAATAAGACTTTTTTTTTTCTTAAAACAAGAGTTTTTTGTAAATTCTTCTTCATTGATACATTACTTTTTTCCCTCATTTTACCTCTACATTATTTTAGCAATAAAAATTCCAGGACTTCAGAAAGATGTAATACATTTATAAATGGTAAATCATACAAAAACATGTGAATAAATTACATTATTTTATAACTTTTATTGTAATGAATAGAAAGCAATAGAAAAGAGTAAAACAGTAAAACTGCTTTATCAGAACTCGAAATAATAATAAAACCATTTTTAATAACAACATTTACATCTCAAATATACTAATTTAATGAATCGTATTGACATCAAAAGTGAAGCATAAATGAGAACATTATTATGTTTAGCTGCCCTTTATTTCAGTGTTATTGGGTCACTGAAGAGGTTATGAACATACTTTTTTTCTCCTCACAGAAAAGCTAAGATTCACTGAAAAGTCACAAAAATCCAGACACAAAGTACATCCTCTTAGATTCGTATGTTTTCAGCTGCCATGCGCCCTCTCTACTGGGCTTGTTAAAAGTAAAGAAAAGAGAAATGAATGTGAGGAATCCGCAGCACCCAGGAAACAAACTTTTCACAACACTCTTCTGGCAGGAGGCTAAAAAATCTGTTTCTTTCCTTCATAAGCCTGCCTCAATGTCTTTGTGTTTATTTTGTGTATTTCAAACAGACCTGAACCCATCAGTTTGTTTATTGTGTTACATCAAATTTTATTGTTTGTACATATTTAAGGTTTTCTTTAGTTATAATAATTCCTTTATTTTAACATATTTCCCTTCTATTATCTTCTGTTACAGAAATACTGAAGAACTGTAATTAATCATACTTCTGGTCTTAAATTTTAGCTTAAAAAGTCCTTGTTTTATTTATTTTTTTTAGCACCAGTTTGTTATATTCTGTGTTTATTATGTGGATAGAAATACATTACGAGTAAAATCATCCTCAAGTCCTAAAATCATGCAGTTAAACCATAACAACCACATTCTTATTAAAAAAAAAATACTTAATTAAGCCTTAAGGTAAAACAAGTTTAGAGACTCTAAATCTAGAAAGGCTTTTATGTTTGTATAGTTTTAATGTGCCATACGTTAAAATCATGAAAAGACGGAATAAATTGTAAAAGTTAGATTTATAAAAAGATCTCTTCTTATGAAAAGTGTGAAACAATAGTTTTTATCACAGCATTATCTATCATCCGTTTGGATTTTATTTGTTTAATATAAAACTTCATGGTTCTTGAACTTAAAGTCCCATTCCAATCATCTAATAATCTATTCTAAAACAGTTTCTAGTGGTCTTTTAAATATGATTAGGCTGTTTTGGCCGAATTAAAATGGAAAAAACTTGTATCCTTTTCTCGGACATAGTTTCTGCAGAGTGGCAGTATTCATTCATTCATTCATTCATTCATCTTCCAAACCGCTTCTTCCCTTTCGGGGTCGCGGGGGTGCCGGAGCCTATCCCGGCTACTGAAGGGCGAAGGCGGGGTACACCCTGGACAGGTCGCCAGTCTGTCGCAGGGCCTCAATCACACACACATCCACTCTCACATTCACACCTAGGGGCAATTTAGAGCCACCAATTAACCTATGAAGCATGTTTTTGGACGGTGGGAGGAAGCCGGAGTCCCCGGTGAAAACCCACGCATGCACGGGGAGAACATGCAAACTCCACACAGAAAGGTCCCAGCCGGGATTCGAACCGGGGCCTTCTCGCTGTGAGGCGAGAGCGCTAACCACCTGCGCCACCGTGCAGCCCAGAGTGGCAGTAGTTCATTATAAATTCACCTCTGAGTCACTTTACTCCCTATTTTCCCTCCCCATTGGTTACACTCTCTACCTCTAGTTTACAGCCCTCACAACCCCAACCTAACATTAGTGGTGCCACAAAAATGATAAAAAATATTGGAGCTATCCATCCGTACAGTTTTGAGTCAGATTCCAGCTCAGACGATAAAAACAAAGACGCACACAAATCTGTTTGTTTACTAGTGGATGCATCAGAATGGAGCGGAGCAGAGAGTATGTGGCCCACTGAATGTAGTTTCTACATAAAAATAAGCGCTTTTTCAAAAGTCATTTTTTGTCTACTCCTGAGTCTCAACAATTTGAATAAATTAATACACACATATGTCATTTTAAGCCTAATTTTCTTTATTTTTACTTTATCATCAAAAACTGCCACAAGAACATGTTAAAAACACAATTTTCATTAAACGGGGTCTTTGAATTATCGCTTAACTGCTGAGAATTTGTCACACTAGTCAAGTACTTTTTTCTATTTCTACTTAAAAAGTTTTTTTTAAATCTTTTTTTTAAGTTTTGCTCTCTTTTTTATTGTTGGACCAATTATATCTCCTTCTTTATCAGAAGACATGTTTTATCATAAACATGCATGATCTCCAAATTCAGAGGATCCACATCCTGAATCTTTTTTCTGCTGATGAAGATGTTAGGATGACGTCACGTAGTCGTCCTCGTTTTGTTCAAATCAGCCTTTTACTGAATGACCGTCTTGCAGCTGCATCCTCTCTTTTTCTACCTGCAGACGCTCTCGTTCGATCTGCAGTCTCCCGCTCTCAAACTTAAAGAACTGCAGCCTTTCCTTTTCCAGATTAAGCCTCTCCTTCTCCAGGTTGATCTTCTCCGTCTCCAGATCCACCACTGACATCCACCCTTTGCTTCCCTTCACCCCCTGCCTGTTGCTACAAGAAGATAAAGATGAGGAAGAGGATGGTGGGCCTTGCTGGGAGAAGTTGAAAGAAGAGTCGATCTGCTCCGATTGGCCAACGAGCAGAAGCCTCAGCCGATCTCGCTCCACCTGTAACCTCTCCCTCTCCAGGTGGAGGCGCTCTCTCTCCACCTCCACCTGGTGGAGTCTGTCCCTCTCCACTGCTAGACGCTCTTTCTCCACAGAAAGGCGTTCGGCCTCTATTGCCAGCCGCTGCTTCTCCAACTCCAAGCGTTGTTTCTCCACAGCGAGGAGAATCCCCGCTCGCATGCTGTCGGGATGCCCAAAACCATTCCCAGACGGCTTCTCCATCGGGCCTCCGTCGAGCAGCACCTCCCTGCTGGCGGTGGACGTCTGATCCTTGGAGGAGCCCAACTCACTGTAGGTGTAGGTATCACCGGCGTGACCCTCTGGACGGGACTCAATGCAGCCGAAGAAAGGAGGGAAGTCATCTTCATCGTCGACGCCCCCGTCCAGCTGGAAGGGAGAGAAGAACTCATATTGAAGAAGAATTGGGAAATATTTGATGAAAAAAAAAGAGAGGTCAAGTCTTTGTCACAATTAGAACTGCTCTTACGAGTGGGTACGGGACGTCAGTGGGTGAAAATGATCAACTCTGGGCACGCAGGAGACCCCGGCAAAATTTTAGGTTTGTAGAACCCAACATGCTAGGGTAAGACCTAACTGATTAAATGAGAGTAAAAGGTTTAATCTCCTTCCAGAGTGGTTTATAATTAGTGACATTATCTTATTGCATGTTGTACATGTATAGATTTTAAGATAATTTGGATTCTACACTAATGTTGTCATGTTTTTATTCACTAGTGAAAGAAGAAAAAGGATAAAGGAACACAAAAGTCAATAATAGAAAATCTCATGTGTGTTTTACTCTGAATTAAATTAAATCTGCGGCAGCTGGAGGATCTGATTAAACACAGGATGTTTTATTTTGAAAGGAACTTGAATGTGCTATTGTCAAAAGTGAAATAACTTACATTTGTTATAGATAGAAAAACTCAATTGTAGAGAACATATCAAAGCTATATTTTATAAATAAGCAGCTTAATTGCCACTTTGTACCGCGTACAAGTTTGAACATTTTTCATCCATTATTGTGACAATACATTCCTGAAAACTACAGAATGTTGTATAAGGACACTATATGAGCATCACCTGTACGTCATAAGATTGTGCAACTTCATGTGAGTAAGACATACATAAGGCTTAGAAAATGGGCATTAGAGACTTGCCACTCCAGTCATTTAGTCTTCATGATTGTATGTTGCAACATTTCATCTCCACTCCTGCAGAATATAGTTTCATTTATATTTGGGGGGTTATGGAGTTTGAGGATCCTCCTCAGGATCTGTCATAAATATCAG
>NC_050524.1:21651003-21667607 GCF_002922805.2 Oryzias melastigma | reverse complement strand
AGAGCCCGAATGGGTCAAACCCCTACAGGTGCATGTGAGTAAGACATACATAAGGCTTAGGAAATGGGCGTTACAGATTTAGTCTTTATGCTTGTACGTTGCAACATTTCATCTCCACTCCTGCAAAATATAGTTTAATTTATATTTGGGGGGTTTATGGAGTTTGAGGATCCCTGCTCAGGATCTGCCATAAATATCAGGAATTCAATTCTATCAGTCTAAGAAAAAACATGGTTTAGTATGTAAACATGCTTTACTGCATTTAGTAAACTGTCCGATTTAAGTCTTTAATTAAACATTCTCTCAATTGAATATGTATAAAACCTTTGAACTCCATTGCAAACCAGAGAAGAGCCAATCGACCTGCATGAAGAGCTGCTTAGGCCCTGTGAGTTTTAAAAACATCTGCTAATGATGATATTAATTTACCCAAATAAGGAATTAGGAATACTTATGTTTACATTTTCCTCTTATGAGGTGTTTATTAAAAGAAGAATGGCTTTGGAGAGAATTATTTTGACCTTATTTAGAAGCAGTAGTGTGTAATGAGCACTGCTCTGCTGGAGGATTATTTTTATTTCCTACTCTGCTTTCACTGATGTCCTCTTCCATCTTCACGTCCAGAGGGGTCATCTCACTCTGCTCGCCCAGGGTCTCCAGCTCCGGCCAGTCTTTGGGGAAGCCTGACAGGTCCAGCAGCTGATCACAGCCAGAACCCAGAGAGGTGGCTTCCAGCTCCGGGGACGACTGGTCATATTCCGTCTTTATCGTCAGAGACGGGGAGGAGGAAGACAGCGAGATCTCCGTCTTTAGCCTTTTTTTCTTCATCAGTGCACGCCAGTCCAGGTAACGACGCTTCACCTGTACGACAGTCATCAAGTATAGACATTAGCATTCAAAGAGCAATTTCAGTTCAACAACTTTACCCCACACATTTCCAGTTCACAGGTTTGGGTTGACAGAGCTGCGATGGAAGAACCAAACACTTCTTGTATTGGAAGGTTTTGAAGGAACAAAATAAAGCAAAATAAGAAATATTCAGTTTTTTGTTAAACAGTCCAGTGAAAATTGTGTTTTTAACATGTTCAGAAAAATGTACTCAAAGTTGCTTTTCCGAGTATTTCTTTATTCAAATCGATAGGAATCCGGAGCTGCAAGCCCCTTGCTCTGCTCCATTCTGATGCATCCGCCTGTAGAGAAATAGATCCATGAAGGTCTTGTCTGAGCTGGAATCCGGCTCCAAACTGTACAGCTGGATAGCTCCAAATATTGCTCACCATTTTTGTTACAGTGGTGATGTTAGGTTGGAGGTGCTGTAAGCTAGTGGGGGAAAGTGTGAACAAAGAGCTTTCAGTAGCGGGAAGAGGGGGTGGGGTTGCCCCACAGCAATAGTCCCATTAGGACAACCGGGAACACTTTGAAAATAGATTTAAAAATGTATCGTAGTGGGATTTCAACTTCTTTGGGGTTTATTTTATAAATATGAAGGTATTTGTGCATATAACATGATCTTTTCAGAAAAAATAAGTTTTGTTCAGTTTTTTTGTGTTTCCTATTACATAATTCAGACGTCTCAAACATCAGCACAGGGATCCTGGGACTGGAATTAAGATGAAAAAACTGAACAAACGGGTGTCTTTGTATCATTTGTGTGTGGAAGTATGTCTCTATGGACACGCCTCCTCACCTTAATATAATGTACTTCTACATTTGACAGTAATAATGATAAATCTACAGCAATTCGGTACCTCTTTTTATAATTCCTCCTATAAGTCCGCCTCCAACTTTTCAACCCCCTTTTTTATTTTGTACCCTCCCCATCTCTAAAATCCCACTATCTCTCTCTTCTCTTCCAAAAAGAAATGTGTAAAAACATCATTATTAATTAAGTTTAGCCTCAAATACAAAAGGGTTTATACAAATATACCTCTCATGTGTCAGCGGATTCATAAACCCTTATTGTAACAGTGAAATGTGTCCAACACAATAGTCTTTTAGCTGCTGAACAAGTTAAAAAAAGAGGTAAAACTGTAGTTAAGTGTGGTGAGCACAGGTAAACACACCTCAGCAGCCGTGCGGATCTCCCCCTCCCCCAGCGAGGTCACACACTGCGCCACTTCCTCCCATGCCCGCCTCTTCAGTTCATTGACTGCTGTGTTCTGTTCAAATGTGCAGAATAAAGGAAAACATGAGTTTCTGACACAACATTACATAAATGATGACAGTCTCGTTGCTGAGTATTCTCCTGGACCGCTTTCTTCATGGTGGAGAGTTTGAATCTGACTGATTACTTTAATAGCCAGGTGTCCTCTATAGGTGTGCTCCTAATTTCATTACACTTTTAAAGGACATTTTTAAGACAATCTGATCTTATTGTAATGATCTGAAATCATCATTTGATGTTTTGTCTTTTGAGACAACCTTAGCTCTAAACTATTGTGTTACAAATACATTTTAATTGTTTTGATTTGACTTAGGAGCAAGAAATTTACTGAACAATGAAGCTTTTTGTGTTCATTAAAATTCAAATATTTCTTTTTTTTTTAATATATTTTTTGTGATTTTTAGTTGTCATTGTTTTTTTCATTTTAAGTACATGTATTGGAATCAAGCTTTATGAAAATAAAAATTTTCTTCCAAAAAATTCAAAAACAATAATATATTATTTAACTTTAGTTTTGAAGATAGTTTGTACTGCAATTTATTCTCCACAGCCTGATCAAAAACAACAATAATAAGCAGAATCTCTGCACCTGCTGTCTGGAGAACAGCACCTCTCTCCTCTTGTGGATCTCGCTGATGAGAGTCTGTGTTTCCCTCACGCTGTAGTTGCTCTTCCTCTTCCTCTTCAGATGCTTAACCCGCAGAAAATCCAGTTTGGCAGCCGGGAAGGAATCAAACGGATGGAAGGAGAGGTTTGGAATTGTAGAAAGAGAAACACGTTTGGCAAAATAGGAAGAGAAATGAAGATGCTGACTGAGGTGATGAACAGATCACATTATAAAGTAAAGGAAGGGCTGAGTCCTCAAACATGCAGAGGCATAGATGTGTACCGGCATCTTCCCCTCCACAAAGGATTTGGGTAGACAGTGTGAAGTTTTTTGGCTTCCTTATGGAAAGATTCCAGCTGTTAAAGGAAAGGAGGCTTCTACTGCACAGAAACGTGTTGAGAGCAGAGATCCCAGCAGGTAGGCTGGAAGAGAGCAGCATCTGAGACTTTCCTTGCTCTCAGTCCGCGTGAATAGTTCTTTTTCATGACTCGATGGGGCTCTTATTTGAAGCAGCTATAGTCTCAGGACTTGCAGGGGATTCAATGCCTTATTTCATGAAACCAGAAGCAGCCAGGTGAGTCGAGTCATACAGGGTGTTGTCATCCTCCTGAAACACACAAACATATGAGTACCACTAAATCACGAGTCACAGTTAAGGTCCGGGGGCCGGATCCGGCCCTGCAGGTAATTATATCCAGCCCACCAGATCATTTTATTTTATTGTTATTAATAGAACGATATTATCTTGCACTGATTTCTACATTTTTATAGTTTTGACAAAATATATTTTTATGAGGAATAAAATATTGAAAGTTATTTAAGGTTTAAGTTGATTTATTATGGAATAATATTCCTGCCTTCATAATTATGTTAAAAAGTTACGGTTTTAAAGTTTAAAACATTTGCATTCTGTGAGCTTTTTTGGCTATTTTGGCGCTTACTAAGATTTTTTTAGGCTGATTTTGGAGTTTAGCTAATATTTCAGCTACTTGCTAGCTATTTTGGCTAATTTAGGATTTTCTTTTAAAGTTTTGCTTTAGGCTGTTTTGTTTTGGTGATAGGCTTATTTTTACACACTAGCTTTTTTGGCTAATTTTTGACTTATTTAAGTTTTTTAGGGTATTCTGAAATACAGCTATTTTTTCAGCTACCTCCCATAGCTGTTTTGGCTTTTTTAGGCTAATTTGGCATTTAGCTAATATTTTAGCTGACAACTTCAGCGTTTTTAGTGATCAATTTCAGCATCTTCAGCGACCAAGTTCAGTTTACAGCATTCACACTAGCATTATGGCAGGTAATGCTATATATCTAGTTTATGTCAAAAAGTTTACATGGTCATTTTTTTTTAAGTGTGAAATTTGGCAATTTTCACATTTTTCCACAATGTCGGAAAAGACAACTTTTGTTTGAGCAATCTTCACAAAATTTAACACAAACAATAATCTTTGACAATATCGATGACCTTTGACCTCAGGTAAAGGTCATCATATTGAATTTTTAAAAAACAAATCACCTTCATTGCAGCTACAAATATGAGCTTCTCCAAGGGATTTTAATCTTTTCCAAACTTCTCGAGATTGGACTTCTCGAGCATCAGAGAAAGAGATGAAGAGTTAAGGACTTCAGCAAATGAAGGAAGGGGTAACTGGGGACGGCGAGGGCATGTAGTACATGTCACTTGTGGCTTTAATTTGTTCTTATTTTTACAACTAACTTTCAAAAAGGCAATAAAATCTAGTATGTTATTTTTTTTTCTTAGCTAAAAAAATAAATTATTTTCAGTAAACTACTCTTCTATTAGTGAAAATCATTTTATATTGTTGATGTGAGTGAGATGAATCACTTTAGGCTTTAGATCATTTGGAAACAAATAATAGTTAACACTGCATGTGTGTTGACACAAAAACAAGAGGATTATTCATATCTATGGAGGATATAGAAGTAGCCACAAATAAAATACTACCACAAAAATACTACTACTACTAATTTTGGTGGTAAAAATAAAACAATCATCTTATTGGCTATATAATAGAATGACATATGTCGCATGACATTTTTGCATGCAGAGTAATTTTGGCAAAAACGTTTTCTTAAAAATAAGCAGGCAAAACGTTTGCATGCTCTTGGTAGTGTTGTTTGTAGATACATTTCTAGAGGAAACAGCGTTTTATTCGAGTATTATGGTGTTATAGAAATACTGCAAGACCAACACACAAACAAATCATTAAATCTAACAGTCGAATGTTTTATTAATCTAACATGCATTTCCTGCAGCGCTTTTAATGTCACATACAGTGAAAAGCACTCACCTCACGCACAAATGGACCGCATTCACAACATCGTTGAAATACAATTTCTCTGGTGCTTTCATGATCCGTCGAAAATTGTTGACAGTGCGGAACTATTGGTAGAATGAAGCTTTACATTCGATGTAGATACATTTTATTCAGTGAGATTTATAGCTTACTTTTATTTACAGCTTTAAACAAAAATGTTGGTCATTTTATTTTACTGAAATTGTTCTGTTTTATATATGTACACCACAATTGACATAATTTAGATAAAAATATGGTTGATAGTCAGTAGAAATACCATACTTCCTGTTTATTAACCTTATTTAGTTTTGTAGGTTTAATTGTGGATATTTCTAGCAACGATTTAATGGCTTAAATGAAAAAATATGTCAGACTAATGGTAAAATGTTCTTATTTCTAACATTTTTGGCAACATTTGAAGGCATCGTGAGTGCCGCACAAGTTCAGCTGCTCCTATTGGTCAGTCCTCGGCCGCGCCCACCTGACGACAATACGGCAGGCGGACACTTCCGGTTCGGGGGACCCAAACAACAAACTACCATACGGCCAAATGTGAGAGCACGCGCGTCTCCATCCTCGCGACTGGACTGTTCTTAATGTTTTCTCAACTGCGGCTGCGCAGATGTCGATTGTGAAGTTTTTCTTTGGTAGTTTAGCTAAAGGCTAGCTAGTTGTCAATGAGAAAAACCCATGTGAAAAGAGAGAGGAGATGGGCTCCGTGCGCTGGGCTTTCCGCTGCAAATCCTGGACACCGAGCAGGTCTGACTGGCTGTTCGCTGCTCGCTGCGTCCAGCCGGAGGAGAAAGAGCGGATCGGACAGTTCGTCTTCACCAAGGATGCTAAATCTGCGATGGTGAGTTTGTTGTAGTCCCCCCGCTGGAGAACTTCCTCACAAGTGACGGAAGTCAACACCCCGTCTGCACCTGTCAACCTCCACAGGTGGGTCGCCTTCTGCTCCGGAGGTTCGTGTGTGAGAGGATGGGAATCCCCTGGACAGAGATCCGGCTGGAGCGATCCCCCCGGGGGAAACCGTACCTGGCCGACCCGCCGAAGGTGAACTCTCGCGAGGTTTCCCTTTTTCCAAAAGGAAGCTGAAGTAGAAAGTTTGACAGAGTTCGGGAAAGAAAAGCAGCCATGAGGTGTCGTCATGGCTGTCTAGAGGATTTACTTGACCGACGATAATGAAGAAAACAATATTAAAAACTTTTTCAAAAAGATCAAGTATGTCTGGGGCTCTAAACTGGGGATGCATAGTAATAACAATAGTAAGTATTAAAATAAACACTCAGCAGGCTGCAGGAAGTAGATTACACTAAATAGATGATGACTTGTTTAGGTCTAGGTGTATATAGAAAACTCATAAGAAGGCAAAGACAGGAAATATTGCAAAATTGTGAACATTTCAGTTTATTGGATTATTTTTGTCTAATCAAATTGAATTTATTGTGTGCTTTTAGCTGAAAAGATTGTATAGAAATATGTTTAAGGTATGTACTTGAATATGGAAATGTTTTTTGAACTCATCCGGAAAGTAACACTATAGATTTAATCAAATAATCATGTGTAATATAAATAAACTGTTGTCATCCTTTAGTTTATGACAGTAAAACCCACAACATTCACAATACAGAAATAAAATAAGAGAACAGCAAAGCAAAAAAAAGTCGGACTGAAACAAATGAAATATTTGTTCTATTAATATTTAGTAGACGGAAAATCAAAACAAAAATGGAACAGCAATTGGATTAGTTGATCATAACTAAATATTTGATTTAGTCTCATCAATTTCACATTTTTTTGTGATATCTGTAGACTTTTTTATGTGATGAGTTTGTCTCCAGGTTGAATATTTTTTCCACTTCTAGATCAGCCCACATTGCGATCGGTCCTGGAGTTTCAACATCTCTCATCAAGGGGATTACGTGGTGCTGGCCGCAGACCGGGGCGTGCAGGTCGGAGTGGATCTGATGAAGGTTTCCATGCCAGGTAAAAGAGGACAGCATTTTTTCTTTAATTACTATTATATTATTTGTTTTTACGTCCTAAAATTCTAATCAAGGGTCTGGAACCTGTTTTATTATTTTTTTTATTCTTGAAGAAAAAATGAGTTTTAAATTTTGAAGAGTTACTGTAAAGTAAAAAGTAATTAGTAAAGTAAAAAAAGTAAAGGAAAGTAGGTCAAACTTTATTCAACTCATTCACAAAAAGCTATGTATCACAAGTTGAAATAAAATATTTTGACAGAATTAAGGCGCAATATCCCTTATTTATTTAAAACAATATATATATTTATGGTAAGGCATATTCTCTATTTTTTTTTTACAAATTCAGGGATCGTAAGTGCACCTTATTGTTAAAAAATACACAAAATTGGCTCTGATTTGATTTTATTCTGTTAACAAAAGGCTCTTAAAATGTTGACATTTTACACCTAAAAAAATGCAAGTTGCTGTAATTCCTCAAACCATCCACAAGAGGGCAATATATCCTCATGAATGCGTTTAAAAGTCTTAGACATCACTCTTGTGTGTATGTTATTATATTAAAATGCTCTTATTCTGAAACATCCTGTTCTTTTCTCACGCTCCGATTCTTCTGCCCTCTCCACCTCCTTCTACCTTCTTTCCCGCCACCTCCTACCTTCTCCAGGTAGCAGCTCTGTGCCGGAGTTTTTCCGCATCATGACTCGTCAGTTTACGCCGCATGAGTGGAGCGTCATCCAGTCAGCCGGCTCTGAGCGAGAGCAGCTCGCCACCTTCCACCGCCACTGGGTAACCATGGCGTTCACTCTGGCCTGTCATCATATTACATTGTCGGATGGTGTTTTGTGAGGGGAAAAAGGAAGAAATCTGCAGGAGCACATGAAAAAAACACAAAGTGTGATGAATATTAGGAAGTTTGTGTCAAAACACACTTCACGTGTGCAGGTGAACTCTTCCCACTTTTTCTTCATATTGTTAACTTTGTTTCTCCTCTTACTTGCACACACATGGTTGAGATAAAGCAACGGCGGATCTAAGTAAAGATGTTTCAAGATTGAGAGGGTGGCACGACGACGTCAAGCTCTGATATCACCGCCACACTGTTGACTAATGGCAGAGCTCAGCGGTTGCCATAGAGATTAGCCCTGTAATAGTGTTATTGTGGCTTATTGGCTGTCAAGCAACACTGCTTTTGGCAGGACACACACACAAAGTCCGTCTTTTGTACAAACAGGGTTTACCGTGTGTGCACGGATTCCCATCTGCTGTTCTCTCAGCTAAAATCAGATCCTGAAAATGAAGAATTCACACTGTACTGTTTTTTTTCTTGTCTTTGCTTGTTTCTGATTTCTTGTCACCCAGACGCTGAAGGAGAGCTTCATCAAGGCCATCGGCACGGGTCTGGGCTTCAACCTGCAGAGGGTGGAGTTCCACCTGTCACCTGAGCCGCTGAGGCCGGGCTCGGTGCTGCGCCAGACCAAGATGCTTCTGGACGAGGAGCCCGAGGAGGCCTGGATTTTTGAAGTGAGGATTGTTCTGAACTGATGAAGAGGCATGAAATGTCCAAACAGAAGAGCAGCTCTGCTTCTCCTACATTTCTGTAAAAACATGAAAATGTGTCAGAAAGATGTCAAGTGCAGCATGAGGCTTCGCATTCCACCAGCACTCACAAAAAAGCAAACACCTCACGTATCAGACGGATCATTGTTGAACGCCAGAAATCAACAGATTGACCTGCTGGATCCCATCATCCTTTTCAACAGGGGGCGCTCATGACCTCTGACTCCCACCAGTCACTCATTTCTCACATTTCATGGTTTTCTTTAACCATCTTCCTCAGTTTTTACTCTTTTGACTAATTTAGAATACATTTAAATGCAGTTATTTCTCATGGAAAATGAGTATTAAGCTTAAAAAAGTGAGTTTTCTGCCTTCCTGTGCTGCTTATTTTCACCTGTAGTGTTCAGACAGGTACTTTTTAAAAATAAAATGTCATATTTTAGTTTAGAAAAGTTGGATACCTTACACTCGTTAAATATTTCCAGCATTAAAATAAAGATTAGATCAATAAAACATTTAATCAATGAATCCAACTCAACCCCCATCCCCCAATAATGATATTCATCCATTCACACAAACACAGGATTAATGGAAATTGCCGAAAAAATAACAATAATAAATACAATTATTTATTTGCTATTAATATGTCAAATTAATTAGGTTTTGTTTTCCAATTTTTCCTTTTTAAAACTGAGACTTTACAAAGTAAAATAATGTTTTTACAACATTTAAAACATGATGTTTCATTAAACAAAATGTAGATTTCTTAATTTAAAAAGGTAATAAATGTCTAAAGCTGTAGGTATAATCCATAATACCAGAAGAACAGGAAAAATGCTTACATAATCTATATTCAACCTTAACTCTTCTGTACTTCCAGTATTTTGTGAAAGTTGGAGAAATATATACAAAACACATTTTTGATCCAATAAATAAAGTTTAGAAAAAGTGCAGTAAGTCATGAATAAAGTTGTTTTTTGTGAATCTAAAACATTTAAAAAGTAAAAAAAATGTCAAAATTTGTGGATATTGTACATGTAACTACAAGTATTTTGCAGTCATGTCATTTTTTAGAAACATTTGGCATTTTTTTTTCTAGTTGTCAACCTGTGATTACAGAATACTCTGTGCAATTTTAGGGTTTCTTATGACGTGATACACCATGGAATTGTGAAAAAAAAAACTTCCATGGGTTAAAATGCCAATGTGAGACTCTGGAAGATTCTGATGATTTACCTGCACTCAAAGACAGAACCGTCCATCCATCCAATCACATGTATCTAGACAGAAACAGCAGAATCTGTTTCACTTTCTTTGTGCTCAAGTCTAACTTCTGTAACTCTGCAGACACACAGTGACACAGACTCTCATCCTACAGGAGCTTGATTGAGGTTTTATTTGTAGAGGTGTTGATATTTGTGTGATTTGACAGGAGAGCATGCTGGATGCTGACCATCACGTTGCCATAGCGATGGGACCACCGGACGAAGCCCGCTCCGCAGTAAGAACGCTGCACATCTGTGCTTATGTTGGTGGACGGACAGAAGTGTTTATGATTTCAGAGGGAGCAGGAATTTACTACGTTCGAGCGCTTGCCTCGAGGATTTTCCGAAATATTTTCAAAACTTTCCATATCCAGTTTCTGTTTTGTCTTCCAGAGTTTGGCCTCCTGGCTTGCTCCT
Organism: Oryzias melastigma; assembly: GCF_002922805.2. Lineage (NCBI taxonomy): Eukaryota > Metazoa > Chordata > Actinopteri > Beloniformes > Adrianichthyidae > Oryzias > Oryzias melastigma. The sequence continues at coordinate 21,657,297 of NC_050524.1, read as the reverse complement.
CCTCCTCCTCCTCCCAGCCCGTTCACGCTGCTGTCGTTCAGTGAACTCATCGCCTCCGCCTCGCCGCTGACAGAAGAAGATCCTGCCTACTGGGAGAGCTTTAGGATGAAGGCTGAGGCTCCACAGAGGCGCAGAGAGGCTCAGGCATCTGCATAACGGCCTGTCTCCGGCTGACAACGCCTGCCACACACAGATGTACACACACGCACAAACGGTGTCGTCTGGAGAAAAAAAGAGCAAACTTTGGCGTTTCTAAAGTTGAAACACAAACAGACTTTAAAACAAAACGTCAATCGCAAGTGACGTATTTAACAGACTAATGCAGAAGATCCGGTGAAGTTATTTTCTAATAAAAAACAGGAAAAACTAAAGTTTTATTTATATTTATTTTATCTTACAGTACAAAGCTTTTATTTATTCCCATTTCATGACATTACTTTTGCCGTCTCCTTCCCTCTTTTTCTGGTTGGCGATGTTCCTCTCAGAGATTTTTCAGGCTTGAAGATGTCTGCGGCCGCGGGGAATCGTTTCGGGCCAATAAACATTCAGGTGTCAGGTGCGCTGACGGCTTCCCATTGAAAAGATCTTTTTTGCTCTTTTGGGGTTTATTTTCCACCCTCCCTTTGCCAGGGTCATACTTCTGTTTGGCTTTCTGACTGTTTCAGTTTCTGCCTTTTTTTAAACATGTAACAACACAGATTTTGGTGATATAAACTCTGAATGATGTATTTGTGAACATAACTGCAGGTCCTTTTGCACATCGTGCACTAACTAAGCACACATTTTTGGTTGTTTTGTTTTAATCAAGTTCTTAAAAATTAGATTATTTAACTGAGAGAATCTCACAAAAGGTGCAAAAATGTACTTTTTGTAAAGTAACTTTAGAGGAATGGTCACTTCTTTTGTTTTAATTGCTGCAGTGATTTAACTCTGACAGAAAAGCAGCTTTTCGGTGTTCTTTGTTAGGTTTACAGATAAAAAGTGAGGATGAAACGGTTAAAAGATAAAGCCTGAGAAGGTCCCAGCCTCTGACTCCAGCTGGAGATCTGTTTCCTGCAGCGTCTTCGGTCCTAAACCTCCATCCTGCTTTCTCTGCAGCAGAGAAAAGGCAGCAGGTCAGACTGGAGTCACACAGGCTTTCCTTGAGAAAAGCCATTTTCAGCTGCCTCCAGTTTTCTGCCACAGAACCCAAAGATAGACTTTTTTCTTCTTCTTTACTAAATATAAGCCAAACACTAAAATGGTTTGGCATCTGACAGAGAAAATCTGGAGGTGAAAGACAGGATTACCAGTGAATGACACTTTCTCTTTCAAGAGGAAAAGAGATTTTACTCCAGATTTTTTCTTTTCCTGTCACTATTTTAACAATGTGTTAACCAAAAAGAATTTCTTTTGGGTTTTAAAAGTAAATTTGACAAATTTTTTGTTTGTTCATTTTGGATAGCAGCAATTAACAGTAGCCAATAAAAAAAAAAAAACCAATTTGAATTAAAATACAATTTGAAAAAAACTACATTAAAATTAAACTAAATTAAAATTAAACTAGATTCAATTCAATTGCAATTAAATAATAAAAATAAACTAAATTAAACAAAATTGAAAAAAAATAAAATAAAGAGCAGCCAAATTTGACAAATTCTCACCTGTTGTGAAAGTCCGTGTTTATGGTTATGTTTATTCTTTTTGTTTTGATTTTCTTTATGTGTAACTTGTACACATAATACAGGTCACAAAAAATAAATAAGAGAAATCAAAAGCAGCAAAATACAATTTACAGCTTAGATAAATGGTACAGGCTTCCCTTTGTTGAAGAAAAATAGTTTTTTCTTTCCGAAGTTGTAAAAACCCATCCCTTAATTTGAAGAAAAATGAAATGGAGTTCTTCCATGACTTGAAGCCTCTGGTCTGAATTAGGGGGGTGCATTTAAAAAAAAAAATCCTGCAGACTATATACCGGCCCTCGAGGTCTGGAGTTTGAAACCCCTGATCCAAACAGAGCCCTGTTACAAATCTCTTATTTCTTTTTTTTTATTTTTTAAAGTTTTCACAAAAGGAAGTTACCTCTACAAATGAAACAGATGACATGGTCTGCTGAATTTAACATTTATTGCTTCCTTGCTACTGACAAAATCTAAGAATAGTGACAGGTCAAAGGCATCAAAAAAAAAAAAGTGTGAAATGACTGAAATGTCATTTTCAGCTTCAGCTCTAACAGTAACGGCCAAATGCAGCCTCACATATTAGCCCATCTGTAAACTCATAAAGTCAAGATGCTCCTCAGCGGAGAACTGGACCAGTACTGAATTATGGATGCATATTTGCAGAGCCAAGTGCTACTTTGATGAATTCATCAGCTCGGGGTGGGAAAAGAGAATGCTGATTTGAATTTTCCTGAGAACACTGGGATTTAGTGCTTTTTAACTGAACGTTCTGCCTTTAGACCCATGTTCTGTGATCAGTCCTGACTTTAAAAAGTTATTTTAAGCATATTTACATCGTCTTTAATTAGCACGTCGGAGAGGAAACAAGGTAAAACTCATAAACCTTTCAAAAATACTGAATATCTCGATGCTAAAGCAGGGACTGTTTGTTAAATCTGAGTGTTTTTAATTGGTGTGCTTCCAAAAGTGTGAGTGCTTGTGTGTCCTGTTGTAGAGGCAGGTGCTTTGTGTAGCCGAGATTAGGAAGTCACGCTGCATTTGACACAATTAATCAAATCCTGAATTCCTGCGCACACACTGTACACTGCCACAACAAACACACAAATAGCAGGCAGATTTGTAAAACCTACACAACCCAATCAGGAACATTAGGAAATGTTTACACTTGTTGGCTCGTTCTGATTGCGGAGTCATCCAATGCGGCTGTCTGTTGTACGCCTGAGTAATTAGGTCTGTCCTCGCTGTTGGAACAGGACTTTACCCAGAAACAAAACAGACTCTCCTGTGTCTGAAAAGGGACCACACCAGTTTGATGAAAGCAGGACGCTTTGAGTTATCGACTGGAAGACTAAAGCAGGCTAAATAAATCACCTTTACACCTTTATTTTTGTACGAATTTGCAATTTCCAATCCACTCCTGTTTTCCATCCACAAATCTGTCCATCCATTGTCTGAACTGGATTAAAGTTCCACTCCAATCATCTTTTATCTCTTTTTAAAGTGTTCCCGGTGGTCTTTTAATTATCTTAGCCTAAACAAAAAACCTGTGTTGTTTTCTAGGACATATTTTCTGCAGAGCGGCAGGAGTTCATTAGAACTTTACATTGTGGGTGGGACTTTGGGCACTTCCCGTCACCCATAACAGAGAGCTCTCAGAGCTATTGAGCAATAACAATTTGAGTAACGAAATACTTAAAAATGCAAGTATATATATATATATATCAGAAAAATGCCATAAGAATGTGTTAAAAACACCAGAAACACAGTTTTCATCAGTGGGTCTTTAAAGAATAAAAAGGCTTTTCATGTTACACATGCACACATTTGCAAGAGCGTAGGTGTAACACTTTCTGTACATACTAGACCAGGGGTGGGCAAACTTTTGGACACATGGGCGACAAAGGTCCTAAAATTTGAAAGAGGGGCCGGACTTAAAGAAGATCCATGAAGTCTTAGGTGATCCACCTCATTAAAGAAATAATTATGGAATCTGGACAAAAACCTGCTTTAATTTTGATTGGAAATTGCTATCAAAACAGAATATTTAGATTTTTTATTTATTTATTATTTCGTCCTCATTTTTGTGCCAATTGCACAAATGAGTTGATGTCCTTCAGGGAAAAATGCAAACTAAGAGAAATGCATTCTGACAAATGTTCATCTGCTACAGATTTATAGAACTGGTCTGAGTATGGAAACAAAAAATTATAAAAAAAAAAAAAAATGTAGCTGGAAGAACATCCATCCATCCATCCAAAACCCAGCAGTGTAAGACTGATGCAGACAAAGAAGGGAAAAATAACAAAATTAAATAAATGAAATAAAAATAAAACAGCATTTTTTTAAGTAAGGATTACTTAATTAGCATTTATTTAATTTGGTTCAATGAAATTTATAAATTGACAGCTGAGGTGCACATAGAAGATAAACTATGTAGGTTTTTACATCCCTGTTGACCTGAAGACGTCTTGTTTGAGCAACGCTACCTCCAGAATGCACAGACTTTATTTGCAAAGCAAAGGTAAAAAGTTTGATCTTTTATGAGTTTATCTTATCCTGAACAACACTGGTTACTAGCTGTCCAGAGCTGCACTGAGGTGATCCTGATACAAAACAGTTTGTTACTCTTTATGTGTTTGGTTGCCATTTTAGATAATAGTTACTGTGGATGGCATAAATATTTTTTTTAATGGACAAGGAAACGAATGGCTTGTGACAAGATGAAAAAGCTTACACTAATGCTAATGCTAGCTAGCTCTAGCAGTTGTTAGCTAAATTGGCCACAAGGAAATCGCTGTCTTGTCAGTCTATGAACTATGTGTCTTTGTTCTTTTCTTTCTAAATGCTACATTTTATCATACTCTTCCTGTTATACTTTTTTTTTACAAAAACATATTAGATTAAATGTGTCTAACCACCGTAAAGTTACCAGGCTTTGTCTTCATTTAGTACTTACAGTTTAAAAAATGTCCACAGATTTTTGCCTATTTTTGATCCCCAGATAAAATGGACTACATAAAAATCCTGTTACTGCTGTTTACTCCCTGTACATGACTGAGGCTATAAGTTATAACGTGAAGCAGTTTTATTGCATGGGTACATGTTTACTTACTCTTACACTGGTGGGTGAAAGGATTTGACATGACGTGAAATGACAAATGAAGTGATTCCAAACTGATCAAAGTGAAAATCTGGATGGAAAAGAACAAAAAAGTTCAGCCCCTCCCTGGAGCTGTTGCCAATACAAGCTCCAGTGGTTGGGAGATTGATAGCTGGGCTATGGAAAGAGTCATTAACACACCAACACAGACACGTGAAACCAATAAACTAATCAAGCTGAGCTCGGGGGTCGGCCTGTGACTCTGCAAATCCATTCACCTTTAGGCTGGGTCACACAGCGCTCACGTCACTGATGATACATGGGGTTTGGACACCTACTATATTTCACAGTGAAAAGACAGAAACGTTTGAGATAAAAGCTTTTAGGAGCAGGAATCCTGAATCTGATGAGGTCCATGATGATGGAGCATCATAATGTGGATTTGTGACGTGGTGGTGGATGGAATGAGCTGAAGGAAGCTGGAAAGCAGCCGCTTTCTGGAGCTGCAGAGTAAAGCTGCATTTTTCAGAGAGATCAGCACTTGAGGGAGTTTGATTTGATTACAGAAGTCATGCACAGGCGGAGGCTGCCTATTTACCTCCAGTGGTACGCCTCCAACAATGATCGCTGATCTTTGATTGGCGGCGCTCAAATCTGGTAACAGTTTTTGGCTCGACTGTGGGGTTCGGATGCTGGTGTCTTCGGTGCTGAAGAAAGAATCAAAAGGTTCAAATTTCTCTTGAAATACTTTGAAGATTTTCCAAGTTTGCGGAATCTAAATCCAGCCGCCCGTCAGCTGAACATCTTTGTTTCCACACGTTTAGGCGAGCGCTCAAAGCGCAACAGCTCCTTGACATGCAGACACACAAACACGCCAGCGTTTTCCATGTGTGTGTGCGCCACTGTGAGCTGGTGTGATGTGTCATGCCCTTTCTTTCCTACCCCGGGGTGAGGTTTATTTTTGGGGGGAGCCATGACAGTTTGCTCCCACAGCACACTTGTACTGTCAAAACAAATCACTCTGTGTGCGTGTTTGTACCCATAAACGACGTTTGGACCAGAGATTGGTCCGCTTGCTATTTTTTTTATATATATATATCTCAAATAAATTTTTTTTTTTCACCCCCTACTGATGGTTTCTCACCCATATTCCATCTCAGGTCTGTCCTTTCTGGACTGAATTTTTTTCAGGGATGTGCCGCCATTTTGGGGCTCCCAGTGTTCCGATCACCACTGTCACCTTCTTCTTTCAAGTGTTCTCCAGGTCTTCCAATTGAAAGTTGCCAGAGATCTTCACATCTTTCTTGAAAATTCAGGTCATACTTGGTGATTTTTGAACAACCATGAGAGGTATACTGCTCCTGTACTGCCATAAATGTAAAACAAATAAGGAAATGGTTTTTGCTTGTCAATTTTATAGAATGAACATGAAACAAAAGAAAATCATTAAGCCTCAAACTGGAAATGACAATTGTGTTTTTGGTGATTTTAGCATGTTCTTGTGGGATTTTTCTGATGCTGGAGGGCATGAAA
>NC_050524.1:21647099-21650579 GCF_002922805.2 Oryzias melastigma | reverse complement strand
AGTTGAAAGTTGCCAGAGATCTTCACATCTTTCTTGAAAATTCAGGTCATACTTGGTGATTTTTGAACAACCATGAAGGGTATAATGCTCCTGTACTGCCATAAATGTAAAACAAATAAGGAAATGGTTTTTGCTTGTCAATTTTATGGAATGAACATGAAACAAAAGAAAATCATTAAGCCTCAAACTGGAAATGACAATTGTGTTTTTGGTGATTTTAGCATGTTCTTGTGGGATTTTTCTGATGCTGGAGGGCATAAAAATAAATGATCTAAAATGCATTTCTGAGGTTTTTTGTATCCAAATTGTTGTGAATCAGCAGCAGATGAAAAAAAAGTGTTTGTTAAAGATTGTATTTGTGACAGAAAATATGCTGGGTGGGCCACAAGGTCCCTGCACTGCTCCATGTGGATGCATCCAGTTGTAGATTCAATTCAATTCAATTCAATTCAATTCAATTCAATTCAATTTTATTTATATAGCCCAATATCATAAATTCAATTTGCCTCATTGGGCTTGGATGACTAGATGACTAGATCCATGTACGTCTGCAGAAACGACAAAAAAAAAACTCTGTTTTGTTTTTTTCTTTTTGTTCAAAACAGCAAAATCATAGTTAAATATCTTTAGGAACACTTCTAAAATCAGCCAAAAGATGATCAGAATGAAACTTAAGTTTTGAGCCTTGAACATTTTCAAGTCCAAGTCTCCATCTGGAGCTTCCATCTTTTAGGTCCGACCAGGACAGGAGCTGCTTCTCTGTAGTTGTGCTGAATTCTTTTCACTGTGTTATCAGTGAAACCATGTTCCCACGATTCCCAGCTGTCTTTAGGGAAAACAAGGAACCAAAGATGTGGCGATAAGGCAGAATCTCAGTAAAGTTGAGTTTCTTGTCATGCTTCTGCATTAGTTAAGATATGAATCAAGTGGCTTGAAGGGGTGAACAGCAGTGGTCTCTTTGTCAAAGCGATGTTCAAAGTCATTGAAGGACTTGTTTTATTGTTTTGTCATTTTTTGTCTTCATCCGTGCTTTTTGTTTCCTCACGACACAGTTTCACACTGACAACTTGTTTATCTTTACATTCACCTATAATTACTGAGCTGCTTTATCCCAAAAAACAGATGATGCGATGATCAAACCCCCGTGATTGGTTGAAATTTGTTCTTATTTCTACATTGGGTTCTTTTTCCTATTATTTATCCTAAGTGTCCTAAATATAACACATTATTATTTAAATGTATTAATGTTTACTAATGTCTAAAAGGATGTCAGAAATTAAAAAAAACTCAGATGACCTCAGAATTCTCCTCTGTTTACATTGAAAAGACTTCTCTGTATCTTTAATAAAACAAACCATTTGTATCACTACAGCAAAGCTAGGATTTCTCTCAGCAGCTGGAACGAATTCTTTCAGATGCAATAATCACACAGGAATGTGTACTTGTGAAGGTGCAGGCATTGTTGCAGATGATGATGATAACAGTCCAGTGCCGCTGGCTGATTGCTCCCTTCTTTCTTATTTTTTTTCTTTGTTTAAGGAAATCAAAAGCCTTGAAAACATCAGCAGCATTCCTGACATTGTGTTGTTGCCTAAAACCGACTGTTTCCCAACAAGCATTCGTCTTCTTCTCACTCTCTCTGACCACCAAAGGTTGAAAAATCATCAAAACACCAATCAATTCCCACCCGCTTCTTAGTTTTTATCCCCACATGTGCGTACATGCACGTACACATGGCACAATTCTCACACACAGACACAGCCGCGGTTGTTGTCTCAGCTGAAGACGGGAGCGTGAACAAAACAAGTTCACAAAGGTCAGCTGCAGAACAGCGGGGGGGGGCATGCGTACTGTTCAAATGATGCTTCTGTAAACATGCAGTGAATCTGAAATGGAAGGGTCAGTTTGACCTGTTTTTATCTTAAAAGAAACACAAGCGGTGACAGCAAAAGGATGATGGGGGAGATAAAAACATAGTAATGCACTGAAGTCACTCTCATCCTTTTATGATTCATCAATCACGAGCCATTTAACTGGTTCTGTGAAAAGACTGTCAACTAAAAGTATTTATTGGTAAATTTATGATAAGGATTTTACTTTATGTTTGTATTTTATTGTTGTTTCAGCTTTTATTACTCATAGATGATCAAAACTGCCCTTAAAAACCCATTGTGTATACTTGGTCCATGATTTCTGCCCTGTAGTTCATCATCATTCCACTAGGGGCAGAAGAAGGGCTTTCCTGCTCACTTCAAAATGGCTGCTTTCATGAAATCTCAAAAGCACTTTTAGCGGGAAAAAGTTTTGCTACATTTCTAAACTTTGTGGAGAGAATAACTCATCTATTCATTTTTCAAATGACTATTTGCTATATGGAAATAAAGCACAATTAATTCTTTATACTGCAGTCACACTATGTTAAAAATGTGTGGATCACATTTGAGAAGGCGGATGAATAAGGTGCATTTTCATGATCATCAAGTGGACAAAATCTTATCAAATTACCCAATGTTTCATAATTGATACTATCTTCATTTCATTAAAATGTGATGTTGCAAATTTGATGCTGTGGGCTTTGCAGAGTTGAAATATTGATTATTTCAGTAATTACCACAGATCTTTTTAAAACAACTTTTAAAAAAACAGAATTTAAAACACAGGTAAAAAGTGAAAGTTTGACTTTATGTTACGTAAAATTCAATTTTTACTGTTTGGATAACAGGGTTGATCCATTTGACTTCATCAAGCCAAGAACTTCAGCCTCGAATAAACCATGGATCAGTCACTTTAATTATAATGAATTAATCTGTAAAATATACAAACAAATTACAAATTAAAATATATGGAAATTATTGGATAAATTACTGGAACAAAGCTGGTAAAACTACAATTACACATATTTTATTTCATTGTGTCCATAATCTTTACATGTTTTATTGGTATTTTAGCATGTATGAAGGCATATGTTTGTTTTTGAGGTTTACTGCTCTTTTAGATACTTAAACTACATGTGATAGGTTTGCAAATATCTTCATCCTTACCTATTATTTGAAGATATTGGGATTCAGACAATAGACAAACCTCAGGTTTTTAGTTAAATAGCAAACTGCAGAAAAGTATTTTGAAAAAATGATTTGAGTTCTTTAATTTTTGCCCCTAAATCTCCTATTTTATAAAACATGTTGACAACCAAAATGTCTCAAAAATTGAAAATATTTCTTTCTACATTTTTTAAATAATAATAACACATTAACCATAAACAAACTGTAAAATCTTAAAAGCAAACATTTATTTCAGTAATTTGTTACCTGGTTTTAATTTTTTAATGATGCCTCCCTGGGCCTGTATTTTTTTAAATAATGTTTTGCTTATTTCTAAATTAAATAAGGCTAGCACCATTTCAAAATCTTACATTTCTGCTAATGTTTAAAGGGACGATGCAGGAATGTCAAATGATTCTCTTTGAATGTGAGAACAGTG
>NC_050524.1:21644877-21647014 GCF_002922805.2 Oryzias melastigma | reverse complement strand
TAACATTCCCATGAGTCACACGGTTCTCCAAAAGGCTGAAGGACGTTCAGGAAGCATAAGGTTGAGAGTCAGTGCTTCCTTTGAATAAGCTCTTAAACACATGTTCCTTTGTTTCTGCTTTAGTACTGTGAACGCATCAAATTTAATCTAATGATGTACGGTGGTTTTAATAAACTATTTTATTCTAGGTCAAAAAAATGTTATAATCATTAAAAAAATTTAGGAAAAACTTGACATGAAAGAATATAAAGTTACAAAAACCTTTTGAACAAATTAAATGAGATGCATGCTTTTAAAGGAATGTATTGAGTTCAAATATAAAAGCAAAATTTTTCCCCAAATATCCTGGTTTCTTTCTGCATTTGTACAAGCCTGATGTATTTTGAAAAGTCTTTGACTATTGTTGCTGCAGTAGAAAGAGTCAAACTGAAACAGTTTGTTTTTCAAGGACTTCTCCTCATTTGAGCACCAAGGTCAATCCCAATAAAAAAAAATAAAAAACTTTATTACTAACATGCGACCATGCCAGAGTCAGGTACAAATGTTTAACATTCGATTCGTTTTTTTTTTTTTTTTTAGTCTCTTTCATGGTCATGTTTCTCTAAAAGGTAAAAGCCTTGAAACCTGAAGGTACAGTTGCAACTGAATTTATTGATGTTCTGCAGCTTCAAGGACAAATAACAGGAACGTAGAACCTCATCAAAATTGCTGTTTCTTTTTGTTGGAAAAATGTATCTAAATGTGCTTCCAGACGAACCTTTGGTCATCAGGACATCTCAAACAAAGACAATACAAATAGATACATTTATGTTGTGTACATGTACTGTATGTATACATCAATATGTGTATGTGTATACATATTAATACAGGTATTTATAGAAAGATTATGAGGAACACTTAATTTTAGAACATGGAAAAGCTTAAGTTAGGATTATAGATATATAAGTATACATAAATATAGTATACATAAAAACAGCCTATACCTCAAGTTTGACTTTAAGTCGACAATATTTAGACAAGTTTGCTGAATGAGAAAATCTAGAATAAAAAAACACTTTTTTACTTTAAAAGTATTGTATTTAGACCTAAATTAGTTCATTTAAGATTATAGATTAGGATGAAAATTTACAGCTATTTCACACTTAAAGACCCACTCTGAAAAAAATTGAGTTATATGTGTTTTTAACATGTTATTAACTTGTTCTTGTGCTATTTTTCTCATGGCATCTGGCTCTAAACTGTACAGCTGGATGGCTTCAGTGTTGCTCACCATTTTTGTTTCACTGCTAACGCAAGGTTGGGGTTGCAAGGAGCTGGAAGTAAAAAGAGTGTGTAAAAAGATGGATGGTGGCAAATGGGGGCAGCTTTAGCCCACGCCAACAGTCCTCACAACTCAGAGGTACATTTTCTATTGAACCACATCTGCTCTTCAGAAACTATGTCCCTGAGAACAACACATTTTTTGGGATTTGGGCTAAAAATGATACAATCATAATAAAAAAACATTTTGAATACAATACAATATATAACAAATGATTTGATTTGTAAGACTTTCAGTTTTTGTGTTAAATGGACCATCTCCCATGTCTGGGTTGTTTAAAAAAAGAGAGGACAGTTTAAGGGCCAGGGTCAAACTGGGAGGTCCCACAGACAAAAACCACATTTGGACTAAATGCGTTTTCTTTAAAGGCCAGAACCATCTGGAACAGTCTCCTGTCTTTGTAAGGGAATGTTCTACATTAAAAACCTTTAAAACGCTCCTTAAACATCGTTTGAAATCAAATCAGTCATAGAAACATTGATTCTTACATTTCTACTATTGTATTGTCAAGGGATGTGTTTTAATTGTGATCTTCTGTCCTACCTAATCGTTGTGTTCTTGTGTTATCCTGTCTTGATCAGGGGTCTCCTTCCGGAGGCTCCACTTTTATCCCTTTATTGTGGTTTCTTGAAGAAAAATGCCAACAATTTGTGTGGATTTTAGGTAAGAAATTGGACCACTGGTTCTTTGAGCACTTTACATCATTTTCAATGTGTCATTGGGTAAAGTCTCACATGTCCCAGGAATGGGTGGAGCAAAGGGCAAGTCTCCAGAGTCATTATTATTTTTTTTTTCTTCTCAAATTCCTAATTTTTT
>NC_050524.1:21538969-21644592 GCF_002922805.2 Oryzias melastigma | reverse complement strand
AAAAAAAAAAAAAAAAACATCCCAACATTACTCTTTGGGGGGAATCCTTGGGACAGATTGACATCCACAGATCTACAGCATCTCCACTTGGACTGAATACAAACGTAATTGATAATTCCTCATAACAACACAACTGTACAAGTGGAACATCCCCGCTGCAGCTGGAAGCCTGTTGGCTGCAATAATCGACTTCTTTCATCATTTATGTGAAATGATTGGATTAGTGAAATCTGATTGGTCTAAATGAGAATCTAATAAGAGCTTGCTAATGAAGTTATAGGATGTTTCCAGGAAGTAGTGTTGCGAGCGTTTCCTTAAACCTCCACAGCAGGCACACAGACTTCAGCAGTCTGTTCAACTGATTTTTTTTGCCACTAATTCTTTTGGAGGTTTCAAACCTTCACGCAAGCCCAATTTAAAGATTTTTTTTGTCTAAAATGTTACTATAAAGGGTTAAATCTTCAAATATACAACTGGAATCTATTATTTCTGATGGATCCCCCTTATATGAGCACATCAGTCAACAGTGACATCAAATATTTCGGTTTTGGCCCACAGAGCACGTGTCTTTATGCTCATCTGATGAGGACTGCTCTTCTCATTCTCTGGCTATAAGCACAAATGCAAACAGCAGTTCTGAAGCACAATCATTTGGGGGTGGAGGCGGTTAGAAACACTCCGAGTGAGAAAACTGCCCACAAAACCATACAGATTGACGCAAAGGGCAGAGTACTCGCACGGCCTTGCGAGGCTGCCTCTGTGATCTTTTAATTTGCATGGATCAACACTAATCTCCATTGCAGCTCATCTCCTCTCCACTACACTGACCCTGGTGGAAAATGTGAGAGGCAGGCAAAATTACGAGATGGTCAAGGTTTCCATGCGGGTCATATACCTCTCTAAAGCATATCTGAATTTTTTTAGGTTTAGGAGGTTCTATCTGTGCTTATTTTTAAGGCACTCTTGAAAGGCCCACTGATGGAAATGTACCATGTTCATGAGGCCTTTTGTATGATGGAGGACATTTGTAGGGATTGTTAAGCTATTTCTGGGTATTTTTTAATTCAAATCACTACAAATCGTGAGCAAATAAAAAAAGACGTTTGAAAATTTGTATTTGTGATGTAGAAAAGCTTCCTACTCCACTCCATTCTGATCCATCCTCTTGGAAACAAATAGATCCATGTCCGTCTTTGTTTTCCTCGTCTGAGCTGGAATCTGGCTTAAACAACTATAGACAGGCAAAACTCTTGATTCCCAAAACAGTCCACCCAGAGAGATTTGTCAATTATTCAGCCCACCAGATTTTAGGCCATGTACACACGTAGGTGGGTATTTCTACAAACGCATATCTGCTGATCTCTGTTTTATAAAAAGTGTTGCGTCCACACGTGATCGTTTTAAAAATAACTCCATCCACACGTCCCCGCATACTTGCGCTCTTGGACGCGGTTATGAGCTTGCCAGAACAGTAGTTGACAGTGTTTCCATTAACACTGAAATTTTGCAAATTGGAATTTCGATAATAAATTCTCCTAATGGAAACACCACAATTTCGAAAAAACTCACATTTTTCGAAAAAAAAAGTTTATGCGCTTAGAGGAGGTGGTTTCCGCAAAACTGTTTTGGAAACACTTTTTATCATTAAAAAAAACTGATATTTGGTCAGAGCGCCGTGTAAATCGCTTTGACATCCATAAGAACCGGAATTAATCCAATTATAAGGCACAATATCGTTTTGTGAAACAAAATCAAGATTGAACAGGTTTTGCTTTATGAACAAATAAAAACATTTTGGAGCAGCGCACATTTCCTCCCTACAAACACATTTTAAAGGCTTTGCTCTAAACAAGTTATTTGTTTGCAAGATTTTTTTTTAGAATTTTACTTTTTGGAAATCTTTTTTAAACATCGGCTTTGGAGACTTCTTTATTTTTACTTTGAAATTCTGCTCTCCCGGGTTTCCAACTTCCTTACTGTGAGTAAATCTACACAATGATCACATCATATATATATTTTAACTAATTTAACTAACTTATTGCGAAACTATATTATATAAATATCTGTTTTTACTAGTTTTTAAGGGCTGGAAGTTTTCACTTTTCAGTTTAAAAAGGTTACAAAAATAAAACATGGACTCAAAACAAAAACATTCATGCACATTTTTTCCACAGGCTTGCTGTTGATGATAGGTTGTAGCAAACACTTATACAACAAGTAAAGGTAAGTAAAGGTTAAGCAAGTTATACGAATTAAAAAAACAATTCTATCTCCGTAAAATCCTGAGCAAGGAGTCATTTAGTCCTGATCATGTGGTAAGAGTGTGCTCCTTGTGTGCAGCTTGACTTAGAAATTAGGAAATTAGACAGATTGTGGTTTGTGTGAACATCCTACGGGCACTTAAGCATCACATGTACACCCTGTGTAAGCAAGGAGCCAGTACTCGCACCTTACTAATAACTAGTGTGAGGCATAAGTGCGTTGAACTTCCACTTCTATTGTTTAGGGCTTTGGGTTTGAGTCAATTTCCGAAACAGAGGCGGGTGATTGGTTGATACCCATAATCTACCAGGTGCCCAAACTGTGGCTTTTAAAAAAGCACAAATCCACAACCTTTTTTTTTGTTTCAGTGTTGGTGAATGTTAAAGACATAGGGTTGACTTCTATCAGCTAAGTCAGGTCTTTCAAGTGCAGAAAAACAGCCTATTAAAGTGTAACTTCTTAAAATATTGGCCCCCAATTAGGTCCCACCACTAGAACTGTGCAAATTTAATGACCTCTGCATGTGTGACGATCCGTCATGGCTCGTATTCTCCTGCCTGTGCAGTGAAGATGCTCTACGTGAAATATTCACACCTCACAAAGACAGTCATTTTTAATGGGGTGCATTTGCATAAACAGAGGATCAGTGCACGAGGAGCAGGAGTGGAGGAGCAAAGGGTTGAGCAGAGATGAAAATGACCAAACGGAGTCTAAGGTTTAGAACGCAGGGGGGGTATGATTGCAGGACTTTTGGAGTTACAGTGAAGAAAAGCTAGAAAGAACGGGAACAACCCATTTAAGAGAAGCAACAAAGAGAAAAGCAAACACTGGAGTTTACATGGCAACCGCTTTCTATTTGTATCTCACATGCATCCCTGGCACAGTTAAGAAACAACCCTGAGTGACGTTAGTCTGTTTAAAAAAGAAAGACAAGAAAATTCAGTTCAATAAACCCATAAAGTAAGCATCCTCTCAGTTTTTGCTACAAATACACTTAAATATCTTCTCATTGATATACTAATTCAGTTCTCAGATTTTAACATGATACCATCATAATTTGTTCTTACAAGCTTCCATTAATTAAAGCTACACTAAAATAGCAGCTAGCTGCAGTAGTGTTGCATAAAACATCCATTTCCATCTTCAGGCTGCAGCCTCCATGAGGTGGTAAGAACAACAACAAGGAAAAATTCTCTTTTAACAAGGAAAGGATCTGCAGGAACAGCAGGAAAAAAACATGTTGACATTAATCAGAGAGAGCAGGAAATAGAGGACAGACCGCCAAGAAGTTCACATAAATGAGTGTAACGTGACCAGATCTAAAGGAGATTTTTATGTTTGTATTTTTTTATTTTATGGAGTTAGCCCACCCGGGTTTTTAAAGCGTACAGCTACATAAGTTTACACATTCAACAGACATCCATTCGTAGACGCCTGCTGATCTCACTGCAGAAAACTATCCCACAACTCACTATGTGGAGGTCCCAACATGCCTTTCATGTCAAAGTCACTAAACGATATCATACAACCCTTTAGAAATCTCCAAAAATCTTCTTCATCAGAAAACACCCAGTCAGTTCAAGGGGGTAAAAATGTATAACAGTACAATGCACTGTGGCTATGAGATGTATTTTGTCCTTACAATTAAATACTAAATTAATTAAAATGTATTTAAATTAAAAAATAATAAAAGTAGATTGGATTTTTCTGCAGTTTTCCAATGCCACTATTGCATTAATTCTCCTGAAAACTCGTGCTAATTTTATATACTAACCTAAAACTTTATTTAAATTAAATTAAATAAGAAAGAATAATTTATAAGATACATTAATGGTGGTTCTGTGAGCTTCAGAGGCCATCTTTCAAACTTTTGAAGGAGGACAGTTTTCATACAGATCCTTTCAACAAGATCCATAATGTGGATCTAATAAACCATGAGGTCGATCTGGCATAAAAACAGGATGGCTTTGGGGAAAGTGACTGTTCAAAGTAAACTTGTTCAAGTACATCTGCATCAGTATTTTGGTTGATTTCGACTTGTCCACGTCACACATGAAGACGCAAACAGATGTTGGATTGTTTTTGTTGTTTCGGAGAGCTGTTAACATCAGGTAGATTTCAGCAGAAATGTTTGCTGCTTCTTGGAATGTAATATTTTGTGATTAATAGTCTGTGAAAAAAAATCAAAAGTACAACTAAGAGTAAAATCACATATAAGTTTTGCTCAGACTTGCTGTGGAATTTACTTTAATGTTACTGTATAATTTGATTGGTAACATAATGATTGTTGGATTGTGCTGAAAAACACACAATAGTCAGGAAAATGTTCAAGTTTCCTAGTTTAATTGCATTTAAAAGATTCTGTGCTTAAATAAAATCTCCCTAAATGTATAGTCACACTAAATAATAATACAAAGCAAATGACTGGACTGGTTTTGAGAACATCTTAAAGTATAAAATTATTATTATTATTATTGTTATTGAAATAGAATTATAATTCTATAATCTATTATAATAAATTATCATAAAAAACATTAACAATGTTATTTGCAGCTACAAATGTCTGAATGATTTATGTTTTTTGAGATGTACAGTTTAGGTGTTAAATGTTTAAATGTTCTCTGATATAATTTATAATATCTCATCCAGAAAACTAATTTAGATTTTATATAAAGGAAGTCACAAAATCTGTGCAGATCCTCCTTAACGCTGATGTTTTTTTAGTTGACTGATGTCAAATGATAATTATTAATATTAACTGAATTCTCCAGATTAAGTTAAAATGTAAGAAAGTAAATTTAAAAAAAAACATGAGTTTTTACACCAGCAATTATATTATAGCTTTATCTAAATAAAGAAACCCATTGGATGGAATAGGATCTTTACAATAGATCTTGTAGTTTCTCCATATGTTTAAATTTTTGTTCCTGTTTCATTCTACTGTAAATCATATATCAACAGTTTAAAATAGGTGGGATCTCATTTCCAGTAAGAGCCGCAGACGTTCTTCCTTACTAAAGATGCTCGTGTCTCTTTATTTACATCATATAAGACAGAAGATGCGTCCTCGACATCAGTCAGAAACCAACAGCTGTCGTCAGGCCCTCACATACACAACAAACAGAAAAATCCAAGCTACGCGCTGGAGAAGAAACCTCGTCAGGGGTCGACTCCGACGGATGAGCAAGTTCTGACAAAAAGAAAAAAAAAAAACCAACATGTGATCCAAAGAACAGAAGCAGTTTGAACTGAAGAGTTTGCAGATAAGAAAGGGAAGTGTACAGTCTGGACATTTTGTTTTAGACTGTTCTTACAAAACGTTTGTTTGCACTAACAGAGTCTAGTTTCTCAAAAACAGAATCTCAGGTTAAAGTTCATCTTGGCAACAATATAATCACAATCCTGCAAACACATAAATGAGTCTTCTGGAAGAAAAAAAGGTTCATGTTCAATAAGTTGAAGAGTTTATTAATGTATGACTAAAACAAAAACTTGAACAAATAAAATCATTGATTATATAATCAATGAAAAACAAGACATAAACTGTGATTCTGTAGATCTTGGAGACATTTTAGGAACATTTGGGGTAAGAAAAAAAAAAGAAACCAAAGTGAACAGAAAAAGGTAAAAATTGTTCAGTGGATTTTAAATCACTTGTTTTTTCACATATCAAACACAAAATCTGATACAAATCAATATTTCTGCCAAAATATCCCAATATACAGTGTTGGTACCTCTCTAATAAAAAATAACAAAATAAAAGACTGCAATAGAGGGAAAAAAGCATATATCTTTGTAGGTTAGTATTTTCTAACCTGCTCACGTTGAATTTCACTTTATGCTGCATGTGCTGTGTCATGGGCGTGTGAAGAGCACGCTTGTAACCCCAATTTCAAAAGAGTTGCACCTTTCAGAAGAGGGGCAGTGACCGCCTTTGCATCATTAAACTCTGAACAGAGATCTAAACGGGTCCTCCGTCTCCTCCCTCTCCATATTCATTTCAATAACGCTGTGAGAAACTGCATTAACCTTTAAGGGAATGCTGTGACCCCTTTGATGTCTGAGATTCCAGCGTGGAGGTTAAGACTTCTACTGATCACTGCATTCGGAAAGCACTTTAGGCCAATCAGAAATGGAGAGATGGGAAGCAGCACAACATCCAGCGTGACTGAAAGACTATTTTCATTCAAACGGAAAACTGGATCACTTTTGTTGTTCTGTAAAGACAATTCAGAGGGTGATTCCAGAAAACTTTAGGACTGCCGACTGTGGAGGATAAACCATGGCGAAGGACTTTGCATTCTCAATCAAAGAAGAGTTTGTGGAATAAAAACTTCTTTCAGGTCTTGGTAGTCACTTCCTTTTTAATCCACTCGTGATTCTTATCATTTTAATAAGTCATGTGT
Organism: Oryzias melastigma; assembly: GCF_002922805.2. Classification (NCBI taxonomy): domain Eukaryota; kingdom Metazoa; phylum Chordata; class Actinopteri; order Beloniformes; family Adrianichthyidae; genus Oryzias; species Oryzias melastigma. The sequence continues at coordinate 21,637,924 of NC_050524.1, read as the reverse complement.
CTCTAATCCGTGGAAAAACCTGGTGTTGTAAAATCCTACGAGGAGTTTTATGGAGTTCAAGGAGTGACTGGTGGAGACAATGGAACATCCACTCAGCACAGTGACTGTTTTATGTGTTCCCAGCATCAGGCGAGTTTGATCTGCACTGACATAATGATGTGGACGAAGACGCTCATCAGAAAAAAAAAAATCAGAATTTTGTGAACTCTTTATAGATCGGATGAAAATAGGGTTTTTGGTTTTTCTAACATGTCCTTGTGACATTTTTCTGACGATGGACGACAAAATTAAGCTCAAAATTTCATTTCTGCACATAAAAATGCAGTTTAAAAAATTGTCGGTGTGACGTAGCAGCTACGTCTTTGTTTTCCTCGTCTGAGCTGACATCTGGCTCCAAACTGTAAAGCTGATAGCGAAAATATTTCTCACAAATTTTGCTGCACTGCCAATGTTAGGTTTGGGTTTTGGGGAGCTGTAAGCTAGCTGAAGATATATGGATGTCAAGAAGTAGGAGCGGCCTTACTCCACAACTGAAGCTTAGATTTTTAGTGAACTCCTGCCACTCTGCAGAAACTATGTCCTAGAAAACGACACAGGTTTTAGACTTTGGCTAAAAACGACATCATCATAATTAAAAAAAAACACTGGGAAAACTTTTTAAATAGATTAATAGAAGATTGAAGTGAAATTTTAATGAGTTTTGCTCATATTGTGGAAGTGAAATGTATGACAAAACATTGAAATGTTTGACCAACATCAACATTCTGTGAGTTTGGACCAAAACAGACTAATGTTAAAAAGTCATCTGACAGAAGCTCAAAAAGAACTTTAGAATACTGATATTATAATTATTGTCTTGTATTTTGTCAAATAAAACTATTAAATATAAAAGATTTATTAAAATTAAATTACCCATTGAGTTATTTACTACTTTTTTATTGTAATATTGTTAATAAATAGATCTGACTAAAAAAGTTGCACCAGACCAACAGATTCACATCTCTATCTTTCTTGGCACAAACGTCTCCACTCATCTAAAAGTGTTCCTCTAAAAAAATCTCTAAAAAGTGCTTAGATGTTTTAAACTTTAAAAAGCAACACAACGTTCAAGAATGTTGATAAAAATAAGGAGAAACACAAATGTATATCAAAACCAAAAACAGAGTTTATGTTCTGCTTATAGTTTTAATGTGAAGTTTATTGTCATTTAAACCAAATGAAACTTTGAGACATTTTCTTTATTATTGCATTATGTTGTTATACAGTGAGGTATAAGAAGTATTTGAATAATCTGTGATTTTGCAACTTCTCCCACATAGAAATCATGGGAGGGTCTGAAATGTTCATCTTAGGTGCATGTTCACTGTGAGAAAACATAATCTATAAAAAAATCTATAAATCACTATATGATCATTTGTATGCTACTGCTGCAAATAGGTATTTCAATCCCTGAGAAAATCAATGTTAATATTTGGTTCAGTAGTCTTTGTTTGTATCAAATGTTTCCTGTAGTTTTTTACCAGGTTTGCACACACTGCAGGAGGGATTTTGGCCCACTCCTCCACACAGATCTCCTCTAGATCAGTCAGGTTTCTGGGCCGTTGCTGAAAAACCTACATATTGAGCTCCCTATTTTCTATTGGGTTTAGGTCTATAGCTCATTCCAGCCTTGTGGAGGTCTACAGTTTTGTCTGTGGTGTCTTTGGACAGCTCTTTGGTCTTGGCCATGTTAGTAGTTGGAGTCTTACCAATTCATTCATTCATCTTATTGGCCGTTTTGTCCCTTTCAGGGTTGCGGGGGTGCCGGAGCCAAACCTGGCTACTGATGGTGGCGGGGTTCACCCTGGACAGGTTGCCAGTCTTCCATAGGGTCTCAATCACACACTCACATTCACACCTAGGGGCAATTTAGAGTAACCAATTAACCTATGAAGGATGTTTTTGGATGGTGGGAGGAAGCCGGAGAAAACCCAAGTGCTAACCACTCCGCCACCATGCAGCCCATGAAGTTTTACCAATTGTATGTGATAAACAGGTGTCTTTAGGGTCTTTAGGTAGCTAACAACCTCAAACAGGTGATTCTAATTAGTGAAGTGGAAGTAGGCTATTTAAAAGGTCTTGGAGGGTCAGAATCCTAGCTGATAGACAGGTGTTCAAATACTTATTTGCAGCAGTAGCATACAAATACATTGTTTTTAAAAATCCTTACAATGTCATTTCCAGATTTTTTTTGATTTCTCTCACAATGGACATGGACCAAAGATGAAAATATCAGGCCCCTCCATGATTTCTAATGGGAGAACTTGCAAAATCACAGGGTGTTCAAATACTTTTTGTCTCCCTGTAGGTTTGTTGGAGATGTAGAGAATTAGTTCTCCCATTTGGGAGTCATTATGAATCATCTGCAGTAAAGTTTACATAAAACACCCCAAACGGAATCATTTGAATTAGAAAACTCTCAGACACACAAAGCGGTGGACAAACACCCAAATGAGTCCCAAGAGTCGTGTGTGGAGTGATGAATGAATAAAAGACGTGCACAAAAAGCGCACAAACACACAAAAATCACAAATTCTATGAGTTGGACAAGAAAAATGCAGAAAAATCCATCAAAAATTGACTAAAAATGATGCTACCAGGGACTTCTCATCCAAAACAGACAATTGGATTGAACTTTTTTTTCATTTGGGACGGACCATTGACTGTATCTGTGAACTGGTACGAAGGGTGAGTGTGACGTCACCCATAGAAAACGGTTTATGTCCAGCTCCAGCCCAATGAAGTCATCATTTTCTGGTATATGGATGTCACCGTAATGGAACCAGAAGTCATCAGTCAGCAGTAATTGGTCCGAATCGGTCTGGCTGAACATTTCGCCACGAACGTTTGATTTTTGCCAATTATGTAGGCTTGTTGGAAGGCCCCTACCAATTGAAAGAGTGCTACTCCAAATCTGTCAAACATTTCAAATGTTGGATGTGATGAGGGCCAGCAGGCTCCGCCTACTTTTATTGAGACATCTGATTAGCATGTTTATAACTTGAAAAAATAGAAACAAGAGAATTATCAGAATATGTATGGTGATTCTGACAAATATAATCACTGAGTAATAGATGTTTGAGGGTGGGGTCACTTACTCCAGTTCTCATATACAGTCAACAGGACTGTCTGACCCCCTCACTTTTGACAGCATCATCATATTTACATTAGCTTCAGCTCTGCTCCCACTCTTCCTAACTATTATATGAAAGACTAGACCATTTGCTCCACGAGAAGGAGGGCCACGACTACGAAGAGATCCGGTACCTGTAACCTCTTTGCATCATAAGGTAAAGCTGCTGGTCAAACGTCCATGACTGTATATAAAGAGTATAGTCTTGAGCAGTGGGTGTGTGTTATGTGGGTGTAACGCTGGCTGGTTTAACCTTAAAGCAGAGGCCAGGCACCACTGAAACTGAGCGTAAACAATACCTGCTCTATCTTTATGCTACAAGAGCTTAAGAAAGGAAATCTCATGAATGCATACGGTCCACTAATGCATATGTTAGTGTTACTACTGCAGAAACATTTATCAGACAGAAAAACGAGATGCATTCAAGAGCAGCTCTCTAAAATGTGCCTACAAGACAGTTTTCCCTTTTAGTGTTATGGAATTTTCCACTAAAATGTGGCATCTAGTACAAAATCATGTTCATGAACATTTTTATAACATTTGAGTTTAACTTTTAGAATATTTTTAAGAACTTTACCCAATTGCTTTGCTTATGTGCTGCCTGTAGTTTTACAGATGATTGTTAGGAACTCCTTTGTCACAACTTCAAACTCTAGTTGATTTGTTTTAGTTCATTTTATCAGCAGAATCCAAAACCTTTTAAAGCATGTTTTGTTCAGAGCTTTGTTCCTCACTGATCTGTCTTTATGTTTAAATATTGGAGCGGTAATTACTTTATTAAAGTTGCTTTAATGCTGAAGAGTAGATATAAATAAAAAGTCTGCTAACTGAAGCAGGTAAAGGTGTGTTAATGTAGCTAACAGCTGTTTCTTTATAATTAGTTTTAAAAAAATAGCATAAAACCTGTTTTTTTAATACTTTACTTTTAATTTTTTGTTTCTTATAGTTTCTTGGCAATATAACTTTATATGGCAAGTGTTTTTTAGGGCCACATTTTTATTAACAATGGCACTAAAATAAGGTTTCAGAAGAAAAAATCATTATAAAGGCAAAATTAAATTCAAGCTTGGTTCTATTTTTAACCTTTCCACCCTAAAAATCCTCAAAGTTCTGTAACTTTAAAAAAAACAGGTAGAAGATTCAATCTTTGATCAACTGTTTTAACATTTATAACATCATGATTATCAATAAAAAAAGTTTTGCTTAACTTTTCCTATCATAATCCCAACGATTATGAGGTTTAATCTGCTATAAAAAATGTTTTATTTATTTTACCTTATTATTTAGACTGATATTTAGGGTTAAATTATACAAAGTGATTCTCCTACACGGAGGTGTTCTGCAAAAACCAAAAAAATTATAAAATGGTGAAACCCCTGTATTGTAATGCTGGTCTCAGTCTTCCCCCAAATTCATCACGTTTACAAAACATATTCTATTTGCCAAAGACTCAATAGCACATATTTTTTTCTGATTGCATCTCAGAGATTTGGTTCTGACCTTTTAGCTAAATCCACACACTTTATTCCAGCTTCCAAATTCTGCTACAAGGTTGTCATTTAGCAAAAATATGTTCAGACTTCAACATGTTTCCTGTTCGTGGAGATAAACACAAATGTTGGCAAATACATCATTTTTGACTGTAATTACTGTCTATGACATTAAAAGGGGTTTGTGTCACACAAAGAAACTAAAGCATTCCTGTTTTTTGAATAATCAAGATCATTTCTGAAGCTAGACTGGGGTTAAAAAAAGGTTCAGACAGCATAAAGTATCTTTACTGAAAACTATTTCCTGTTTAATGTAGTTTTCTGTACTAAACAGACTCCTAGTTTTTGTTTTACTAATTCAATCAATTCTACTTAGCATTTGACCCACACAAGTCTGTAAAAAAGGTTATTCCAACAACCCATACATGTCTTAATTTTATGTTTCCAGTTCATACATTTCTCTTTTCTTAAGGCGGTTCATGGATTTTGCTCATCAAGTCTCAAAACAAACTTCCTCTGAAATGTGTTATTTTAGTTTATGAAGGGGAAACACATTTATATTTACAATTAAGACATGACATTTATTATCCAAATCTTTAGTAATTAAAAAACACATCTATAAATTTGTGTCAATTGTGCAAAGACGGGACAGAAATGAAGAAATGTGAATAGAAATTGAGATCTGTGGAGTCTTAGAGAAGCATGTGATTCTTATGTCAGCAGAAACTCTTTTTAGAATGAAATCCTCAAAAAGCTGCTACCCTTAGCTGGCTTGAGGGGTTAAGGTGCTTCTGTGAGAAGAACAGGCTTCCTGTTGTTTTTTTCATCTTTCTGGGAAACCAAAAGAAATCTGGAGAATTTCAGCGTGTCTTCCTGGTTGATTTTCTCTGAATAACTAAGTAGAACCACCACCTAATTTAGCTGAGAAAGGCACTGAGTTGGGAGTTATTTTTAAGCGTTTTAGCTGTAAATAAAATGGATTACTGGTCTTACTTCGTTGTGGATTAGCAGAAGACAAAAATGTAAAGTAGGGCAGATTCTTGGCGTCTGCTTTTTGCTGATAAATTTTGATTTTGCCTCCAAAGTTTTCCCTCCCTTCAACTCCAAACTGGCCAAAATGTGAAGTTTGTGAGAAAACGGATGTTCCAGCTGTGGGAGGAAGGGCATGACATGACCTCAGCACACAGGAGGAGGCGATCCCCGCATCGCTCTTCGTTTGTGGTACAAAAAGACACGATGAACAGCAAACATTTATCTCCCAGAACTGCATTCAAATCCAAAGCTCAGCACCCACGTTAGAAATGAAAAGTAGATTTGTTCTGGTCGCACAGTTCCATGGCTAAGGAGTGGAACCCCGGTCGCAGACCTGTGGGCTCCTTTTCTCCGAACATCGTTCTGACTGAGGGAGTCTAACTCCAGGTCCGGAGCGCAGACATCCACCTACATTTGAAGTCCTATATTAAGGTTTCTCTGCAGATTGATTGAGCCGGTTCAAATCCTTGGGGAAAGACGGAAAACTGGTGCAACTGCTGTTCCTCACGTCTTCCCGAGTGATGCTGATGAGGCGAAGCGGCTCTTTTTCCATCCATGAGTGCGAGAGTATTTCTCTATCCACTATCCACTCAATCTATCTGAATCCACATTTACACAGTATGCGTTTGCATATCCAAAGATCTCTGGACTCCTGCACGTTCCCAAGGCTCAAATCCCGGCTTGTGTGTTATGTATGCCTGTGCAACATGGTCTGGGTTCAGATTTACAAACTTGTTTCTCGTAGGAACATGGTTCCGATGCTGTAGGAGACCTTCCTCATAGAGGCGGGAGGAGCCGAGCGCGAGCTGGTAAGGGAGGCGTGGCTGTGGGAGGTCCCCGCCTCCAGGAAGTAGCACGTCCCTGGGATCTCTTTGGGAAAGTTTTCTGGGAGGTCCATCCGTGAACGAGGGACGAATGAAAAAGAGCGGTCGTCTTTCAGCAATCTGGAGATAAAATAAAAAAGATTAGAAGGCCTGATGGTGACAGGTTTGTTGATTTTGGCAAAAAAAAAAAAAACAGCATAATTATCATAAAAAGATCACAGGGAACGCTTTGAAAATAGATAAAAAGATGATCGGAGTGTGATTTTAAAGAGCATCAATGTGTCTCTGGTAAAACATGTGAATGAAGGCGCAGATACTTACTGATATGTCGTTGGACTAACATTAATGCATCTTGGATGGCTCCCCGATTCAAACTTGCTGGCCAAAGTGACATTATTCCCAAACAAGCAGTACCGCGGCATTTTGACCCCCACCACACCTGCCAGCACCGAGCCGGTGTGGATTCCTATCCGTAGCTGAAGGAGAGCAGGATGGAGAAAGGAAGAAGAAGGGGGAAAAAAAAGAAAAAATAGACGTCAGAAATGTGTCAAATGTTTAAGTGTGTAAAGCAACACAACCCTGAGCCATAAATAGGTTACTGGAGTGTGTAGAAAAAGTTATATAAACAAAACCCGTGAATTTGATGCTTTCATGACCTGAGAGGTTAAAATAATATTAGATTATAATAGATTTAAAATAAGTTTACTGTGATGTCTAACCATTTACTATATCTGGGAACTGGATGAAGTGAGTTTAATGGTTTATGTCTGGTTCCAACCAAATGAAGTCCTCTTTTTTTGCAATACGGTCGCCACCATGTTGGATCCAGACGTCGTCAGTAAGCAGCGATTGGTCTGAGGCGGTCTCAGTCGATGTTTCTACTATAACCTCACCAATCAGGTGTGAGCTTGTTGGACGGACACGCCCCTACCATCCCTACATGAATTTGTCAATCAAATGTTTTGAACAATGAACGTGCGGCCAGAGGGCACCGCCTACTTTTATTGAGGTATCTAATCGGTCAGTTTATAACTTGAATACCTTGCACTACAGAAAAAAAATATTTAAAAATGATGATGAATTAAAGAGCATGTTTAAAATGTGTCAGAGCAAGAATGGTTATTCTGACAAATAATGACTGAGTAATAGTTGTTTTTTTTCTCTATAGGGATTCTGGAACCAGCAGGTACTTCCTGTTTGAAATGTGAGGGGAGGAGCCACTTACTCCAGTTATCATATACACCTAACGCATCTAATACACTGTAATTTAGAGAGACAAATGTTTTACAGTCTTTATTTATAAAGTCTCTATTTTTTAATATGAGTTATTTTTCCTTTTCTATTTTTTTTTCATATATTTACTATTTTGAACTATCCAAAAAAAACAAAAAAAAAATCCAAAACAGTCAAACAGGAAATTCTGTGTTGTGACAAATTTCAAATTAAAATATAACTAACTTTAAGATCAAATATAAAATATTAAACACTGTTTAAAAAAGGTATTTACAATAACCAATATAATTTGTTATTACATATTGTAGCAATAAAAAATGTGAAATTTACATAAAAAACTTTAAAATATTATCCATTGATTTGAAAAAATCCAATAACATTTTATTGATCAGCTACAGACACATTCATTGTCATTTTATAAATACACATCTTAAACCATTTTTAAATAAAGTGGGGATTTTAGGTTAATGACAACAGACAGAATTCTCCATCTATTTAAAAGGTCAAGTTGACATGGCCGGTGTTTTATGATGCTTTTATTTTCTCAAATCCTCAAAAACATTGACAGAAAATTATGATATAGACAAAAAAAGGTTTTGTCTAGATTGTCTTCTGACATTTTATTGTGAAAATGTCGGAGACAAAATAGACGCTTTACTCAGAGATCACTTATAACCTCCTAACCTTGACAACAGCCGACCCGGTGCACTTACTTTCATGCTTCATTCTGCAGAACACAAGCTGTCTACTGTTTTTATGTCTGCACTTGTCCAGTTATCAGAAGAGGTTTTGCAGAAACAAGCTCTCATGCTCCTGTGGATGTTTTCATCTAATCTGATATCCGGTGGCAGCAGATTAAAACTTGCACCGTGGGGGGGTAGATGGAAATGACTGAAATAAATAATTGATTGGCTCTCTCTCCCCTTTGCAGCAGGTATGAGCCAGAAACCCAGCGCTTGTGTTCAAACCAGGTGTGGGGCGATGCTGTCAAAGACACACAAATTGTCACAGTTGAACCGATCAGGGAACGACACATTTAGAAGATTGTGGACTAATTACTGGGTCATTCGTTTTTTTTAATAGACTCTTTATCCAGCTCAGTAGTGAAAGAGGGAGGCGGTTTTGTCCCCGCTATCATGAGACAACAAGCATCCTGATCCCTCCATCACATCAATTGATGTCATCAGTATAAACAGAAAATACTAGCATGCTGTACGTTTTCAATTAGATAAAAAGTGGTTGTAATGCATAGAAGCTGCTCAGCTGAGGTCATGCTATGGCTGACTGATGAACGCATTTTACTGCTTTAACACACACACAAATCGCTGCAACCACATAGATTTCCAATGATCATCTTCAGCATTTTAACACCTCTCGATGGAGCCAGCATTCCAGCACACTGCATGGTAGCCATGGCAACAACGGCTGAAAGTTGTAGCGAGCCAGAACGAGCGCAGACAGACAGAAAGACAATGGCGAGCAAGGAGGAGAGAGGGGGAACCTATAATTAGATGGCAGGACCTTGACAGCACAAGAGGGGAGATAAAGAAAATGAAACAGACAGCGAAGGAGAGCAGGCTGGCAGGTGCAGCCGCGCGTCCTATTTCTGCAGCTAAACTGCTTACAGATGGTCATATACTTGTCTGCCTCTACAACAGAAAACCACTCGCAAACAACCACTCAGAGATGCACAGGCACAAATCTACATCTGTGCCCACTCTCCTCTACATTTGTGAGTCGGAAAAAGCAGACGCAGCCTTCCTTCCTCCCCCCGCCTCGCTGTGAGTCAGCATCCAGGGCGCATGGCCTCCATGGAGCCCCAGAGCAAACAGCAGCAGAACACGCAACCAACCCCAAAGTGGCCTCCAGACCAAAGACGTTCAGATGAGAATCGACTCGGACAGACAGAAAGCTTCTATTCTATATGTTCTTCAGTTCATAAGATGTAGTTGAGATTAATGTATAAAAGATACAAAGCATTGGAGTTCAATTATTCCACTTAAAGGCTAAACTCCCACTATAATGTGTGACACTCCCCTGGGGGAGTGGTGAGCTGCAGACACAGCCGCAGTCAGGAACCATTTGCTGGTTTAACCCCCAATACAACATAAACGGATAATTATCAACTTATCAAAACTCGTGACTTTGGTTTTAATCGTGTGCATTTTTTAAAGATTAGGTTAATAAGACAAAGATTTTTGACCACATGAAGGTTAGATTTAGGTTTAGCAGTGAGACTGCAGGCTAAACATGACTTTAAGTCAAACGTTTCACCCGGAAAAGTATTCAAGTTCTTATCTCAACTTCTTTGTTTGTAGGTTTTTGACAAAGGGCAGAACAGTGTTCAGAGTAAACCAAACCTTTACCCAATGGTAGCTGGATAAGATTCAGGAAACCCTTTGACTCTGAACAGCAATGATCAAGTAAAAACATAGATGGATGCGTTAATAAATTAATGGATAGATGCGTGAACAGATAGATAAACAGATGAATACATGGACAATTGGATGGGTGGACGGACGGACTGATGGATGGATTATGGATGGATGGTTGATGAAGGGATGGATAAATAGATAAATGATGGATGGATCGGTATATGGATAGATAAATAAATGGATGAATTGATGGAGTTTTGATTTCATTTCATCCCAAAGGCTATGTATGGACTGGAAGTCAGATTCAGTTCAAACTATTTTTCCACAGAAACTCAGTCAACCTCGTCTTTATGAACCTTCCTTTCTAAATGTTAGTCATATTAGAATAGCAAACCACTGTCTCAATTGTATTATTACCAAGATGGAACAATGAGTTGAGCAGAAAAGGTTCTTAACCCAAACCCTCACTGGAAAAAATCCTCATCTGCTTCTTTGTTTACTGTCATGTCTTCAGATTTTGGATCTGGAGAGAATTAAGGACGTTTACAGACTTCTCCAATCACTGATCCTGCTCTAAAACCACATGACCTCTTCACTCTGTGGTTTGGTTGTTGTTGCTCCTAATAGCTGCGTCATTCCTAAAGTACCACACTCAGCCTGGTACTGTTGTGTTGACTGACCATCATACTGCAAAGGTAATAACATTGTTTGGTTATTACATTCACAGTATTCATCATACTGACATATGTTGCTTCATTAATCTCTGTAATAAGACAACGAATGGCTAGAAGTTTGGTTGTGTAAGCCAGTAGCAGTCAAAGTGATTACAATTCTTCGTTTCAGTTTCTAAAAAGGTTTGTCCAAATACTTTTTTTTAGTATGGTTTTACAATTTCACAAATCTAAAAAAACAATTAAAACAATGTTTAATCAGTAATTCTCATAGTAGATATATGTGGCTTTTTGTTTTTTATTTATGTCCAGTTCCCAGTGAAACAAAAACAATCCAATTGGAGATTGTAGTGATTTAATTCAAACTATTAGCTGATAACTCATTGGAAGATGCCGTGTAAGAATGATTGATATAAAATCAACTATTTCAACACATCTCATCCAGAATATATCTTTACTCTGAAACTCAGAAATCCATTGTTATTTATTCTTACTCAAAATGGGAATGCTGGCATGCATGTGTAGTATCCACTGACAGCAACTGCAATATGGACATGTTGTCAGAAAAGAGCAGCTGTTTTGGGCATAACAGTAAGTCCCTGACCATATCAGCATCCAAAATCCTGCAGACACTGCAGATGGCTGATGGTCATAAGCTCATAGGAGAACAATAATCTCCTGACAATACAAGGCTGCTCTCGTGAAATGAGCATGTGGGACAAACAGTGTCATTTCTGATGAGATTGAAGAAAAATACTGACATTCATAATGAAAGAGAAACTAGCTCACAGATAGAAACAAACTCATATATTGAATCGTGCATGGCCGTGCCCCCCATGGACACACTAGATCTTGTCTGTACTGAGAAACTAAGCAGAGTTAGGGTTGATTAGGAGACCATCTGAGACAACCAGGTGCTGTAAGTTACTGCAACCACATGAGGGCACTCTCCAGGGTTTCCCTGTGTTTGTCTCAATGACTGTATATGAAAACTGGACTGAGTAACCCCTCCATGGTGTTCCAAACAGGAAGTACCTTCTGGTCCCAAGAAACCAAAATCCCACTGACTTCTATAGAGTAATGAACAGATATTACTGTCTTTCCCTTTTCTAACAGGTTCTTGGTGTCTATTTTTTATAGTGCAAGTCATTCAAATGATAAACTGACCAATCAGATGCCTGCTGGCCCCCACATCTAACGTTGAAAACTTTTGTGTGACACATTTTGTGTACCCCGCTTTCACATGGACTTACAACAAGATCACTTGTTGTTGCCATAGAAACTTAAACTCAGACCGACTGACCAATCCTACTCACTGATGACTTCTGGTTTCAACATGGTGATGGCGATTGAATTAACTTGATTTGGTTGGAGCCAGAAGTAAGCCGTTTGCTTTGGGGAACGTCACACTCACTTGGGTCAGTTTTCACATAGTCAGTGGTCGGTACCGAGTCCGAAGAGATGAACACAAAGGAATCAATATCCATAGTAAATAAGAAAGATAAGAAAAGAAGAAGTCTAATTACATGAGCAAATTTTGGTTGGTTCTGAGAAGCCAAAAAGAAAAAAAATAAGCATACATTGAAGCAATGACATGAGTAGAAACATCCTAATAGATTTAAATGCAGCATGTTTTTTCACACCTCACTCTTTTTCAGTTTCTGTCTCCTTGAATAATTACGTTGGTCTCTCACCAAACGTCCTCTCCCGCAGCTCTCGTACCAGTTTGCATAACAGCGTAACATTTTGCTGGAGCTGAGTGCACTCACTGAGCAGCGCTTATCAGGATGAAGTGGAGTATCTCCATAACTCCATTTTATGCAAACATGAAGGAAAAACCAAAGGTTTGAAAGCCGGAATTGAAGAAGCAAAGAAACACGACAGAAGCTAAATGGAGCGGGAGGTGGGAAAGAAAAGAAAGGCATGAAAAGGGCGGCAGCGGAAAGAGATTAGGAGGAAGAAAGACACACATGTGAGCGCGGTGCAGCAGGCCGAAAGTGCTTGGCAAGGCTCTTCTATTTTGAGACAAATGGACAACGTCCGCAGCACAGCGTTGCGCAGAGGACTGTCTGTTATTCAGCAGCTTCTCTCGGACAGACGATCTGTCACTTTGGTTGCAAGCACATTTTCAAATCACAGAAGAGTCAAGTGGGCAGCAGAGACGGCGTCATTCCGTCAGATTTTTTAACAGTGCTTCACTTGGATGGACAGACAAGGAACAGATATGAATTTCTGTTCATATTTCGTGAAATTTAGTGCAATTCTGGGTCTTGAAACACTTGTAAAATCATGTCACAAGAATGAACCATCAAGAACAACCAAAAAAATATACTGGGTAAACAGAGCAGAAAAATACTTGACAATATTATGCCTGTTATAAACTATAATGAAGTAAACTGTAATTATTATAGTTTGTGGTTTTGAGGGACTAACATAACACTGGAAATGAGCCCCCCAGGTTGAAAAGCTGCATGCTTATGTATGATGGGTGACCTTGACCAACACTGGACAGAGGACGGACATTAATAAATCATTTTCTGTCATCTGTTAAGCTGAGTTAACATTAAAAACTCTCTGATGCTTTCCTTTGTGTCTACATTCACATTTTCAGTCAAACTTCTCTGAAACAATGCCTAAATGATTGTTCTAAAAGTACATGCCGTTTGAGTTAAAGACAGTTTAAAAGCTTGGTCAGAGCTCCTCACATTAGCTGTAAATGAGTCAGTGAAAATGTTCATTTTTCACCAAGTTGATGTACATTAATGAATATTTCCTTTATGCTGCAAACCTCACATGAATGAATATGCCAATGCTTTGTGTGCACACAGCTTCTAATATGTTTTAGAGAATAATTCCAACAAAGTTCTCACCAGAAAAATCTCATGTGTAAAAAGTAGTGTGAAAAATTATTTCACACAGTATGTAGTAAATGTTAAAGACAAAATGTATACACTTATTTTTGAAAGTTTAAGGTATTGGGCAATAAACTTAAAATTAGACATTATTTCAGTATCATCTGAGGTTTCCAGAAATACATTTGATCAAAAGCAAACGGGCCACCTTAAGAACATCTAAAAATACTTTTGCAAGCCATGTTCACCTTTCCTCAGAACATCAGAACAAATCTGAGAACGGTTAAATTGAATTAGCTGTGTCTCAGAACGCAGAGCAGACGTCCGCAAGAATGAAGATTGATGGCTTAGACCTTCACAGCGTACACATCTTCGTGTCATTGGAAGAGACAGCCACAGCGCTGATACTGCAATTGTTGCAGTGCATGTGTGAGACGCAAAATGTACATTAAAAGCTGACCCATAATGCCCAGAAGGATTAAAAGAACAAGATTAATTTTGCACTTGTATTTTCAATGATCATTTAGATTATTAGTAATATACACATCTGTAATTAGACCTCAAAGGGGAAGTAACAGATTTTTTTAGAGTATTACCATTAGCATTGAAACATTTTAGTTTTAGCATAATTATCAAACATGATATTCTGCCATTTAAAGATTTGCTGGACAAAAGGAAATATTGGCATCTCCTTTTAAGCATTTTAGCATATGCAAAGTGTTCCATCCTTGACAAACAGTTTCAAGACACTGCAGCAACTCGGTTGTTGTGGTGTTCAGCGCATCACAAATGCAGTAACACAGTTACTGCCATGAAATAAAAGGGATAACACACTTTTACTCAACTTTAGCACAATTCCTGTTAGCCATAACGCACAGTAACACTGTAACACACTCAAAGTCAACAGTAAGATAAAGAGTGTCTGTTTTTACACAGTTCAAGTCTGCAGTAACATATTATAAGTCTTCAGTAACACAGTAGTCTGCAGTAACACACTAGTCTGCAGTAACACAGTTCATGTCTGCTGTAACACACTATGAGTCTGCAGTAACACAGTTAGTGTCTACCGTAACACACTGTAAGTCTTCAGTAATGCACTATAGATCTGCAGTAATACAGTTACAGTCTGCTGCAACACATCATGTCTGCAGTAACACAGTTACAGTCTGCAGTAACACAGTTACAGTCTGCTGTAACACACTATAATTCTTCAGTAACACAGTAGTCTGCAGTAACACAATTGCAGTCTTCTGTAACACACTATAAGTCTGTAGTAACACTGTTACAGTCTGCAGTAACACAGTTACAGTCTGCTGTAACAAGCTATAATTCTTCAGTAACACAGTAGTCTGTAGTAACACAATCGCAGTCTTCTGTAACAAGCTATAATTCTTCAGTAACACAATTACAGTCTGCAGTAACACACTGTAAGTCTTCAGTAACACACTATAAGTCTGCAGTAACACAATTACAGTCTGTTGTAACATACTATAAGTATTCTGTAACACACTATAAGTCTGCAGTAACACAGTTACAGTCTGCTGTAACACACTGTAAGTCTTCAGTAACACAGTTATTGTCTGTTTATACACACTATATGTCTGCAGTAACATAGTTACAGTCTGCTGTAACACACTGTAAGTCTTCAGTAACACAATTATTGTGTGTTTGTACACACTATATGTCTGCAGTAACATAGTTACAGTCTGCAGTAACACAGTTACAGTCTGCTGTAACACACTGTAAGTCTTCAGTAACACAGGTATTGTCTGTTTATACACACTATATGTCTGCAGTAACATAGGTACAGTCTGCTGTAACACACTGTAAGTCTTCAGTAACACACTGTAAGTCTTCAGTAACACACTATAAGTCTTCAGTAACACACTATAAGTCTTCTGTAACACACTATATCTGCAGTAACACAGTTCAAGTGTGCGGTAACACTGTATAAGTCTGAAGTAACACAGTAAGTGTCTGTTTATATACACTATAAGTCTGCAGTAACACAGTTACAGTCTGCTGTAACACACTGTAAGTCTTCAGTAACACAGTTATTGTCTGTTTATACACACTATATGTCTGCAGTAACATAGTTACAGTCTGCTGTAACACACTCTAAGTCTTCAGTAACACACTATAAGTCTTCTGTAACACACTATATCTTCAGTAACACAGTACAAGTCTACGGTAACACTGTATAAGTCTGAAGTAACACAGTAAGTGTCTGTTTATATACACTACAAGTCTGCAGTAACACAGTTAGTGTCTGTTTATACACACTATATGTCTGCAGTAACATAGTTACAGTCTGCTGTAACACACTGTAAGTCTGCAGTAACACACGTCCCTTGCCATTCTCATTCAATCACATACACCCCTTATGCAAATCCATGCAACTAAATTGTCAATTTTTATATACCAGGAGCACACAGACAGACGAGCAAACAGACCACAAGTATTTATATACATCTTTCTTCAAGTATTAGTTTTTAAACTGTAATAGAACATGATAGCCTTACCCATTTAGGGCGATCATTTAACCCATAGCATTCATATTTCCAAAAAGTCATTCTAGGATACAATAGGAGTGGATTTAAAAAACTAAGCAAAACAAGGAAAATACTAAAATATAATGAAAGTAAAGTTTGGATTCATTTACAAAAAGGGTTTATGTATTTAAACTCATCATATGTCAGGAGCCACATAACCCCCCATTGTAACAGCAAAATCAGTCCAACACAAGAGGCCTTCAGCTCTGATCTGTTTGCTTGGCTGCTACAGGAGAAGATTGAACAAAGAAGTAGATTGGCTGCCCTTTGGCAGACCTGGTTCCAGCCAAAGAATCGGTTAGTCCTTTGCATGAAGCCAGAAAATTGCAATTTACGTTGATGCCATTTTATGGTAAAGACACAGATTTCTTATGGAAACCATTTGACACAGAATGAATTTATCTTGTATATTCATAAACTTTGGATGGTTTCAGTGCCCAAGCTACAAAATTGCATTTCAACTGTAATTCACAGAAAGGGTCTGCTTTAAAACAATGAAAATACCACTCTAACTGTTTGTATAATGAGGTTAAAAACCCGTGCAAAAAGCAAGAGGAAGGAAAGACTCACTTTTATCGGTTTCCCATCCGGGGTCAGCACTTCCTCCGATAGTTCTATCATCTTCAGAGCCATGTGGGCGATTGGCTTTGCATGACTATCAACCTTCTTATGAAGTCCTCCAGCCACACAGTACGCATCACCTATTGTCTCGATCTGGTTGTGGGAAAAAGATACGTATCACCTTAATAAACAGCAATCATTTCAACCAAGAATTAACAGCATCATAAAGACTCCAGAGCAACTACAAGGAACAATCATAAAAATCCAGCCCTAGTAAAAAGATTTAACCTTTGATGTAAGAAAAAAATCATAAGATCATAAAAAGTGCATTTAGCGAATCACTTATTATTTCTATTATTACTACATTATATATGAGGGAAAAAGTTATTTTCATGCTGGTATTAATAGAATTCTAAGAGAATCATGTGAGACATTTAGCAAAATATGCTGCATAGGCAATAGCTATTTTAATCCTAGACAGTAAAAGAAAAACATGAAGTGTTTTTGTTCCAGCTGATTGCCAAAAATAATCTTTCTACTCTGAGAAAAGATGAAAAGATCTGTCAGGTAGGGGATCATTTGAGGCTCATGAAAGAGACTGCCTGAAAAATAGGTCTGATTCAAAACTGAGAGAGGTTAATGGTGGGCATGACAGGTTCAACTCGCCCAAATGTACCTGCGCTGTTTCCTGTATTTATTATGAGCTCAAAAACAGTTCACAGGGTAAACAGTACAAACCCTGCTCTCATAGTGCAACACTTTGAAGGAATTTAAGGCTTTTTTTCTACTTCTTCACAAATATATTCCAATATTCTGCTGCTAGCTGGTTTGTGATGACAGAAAAAAGTGTTTTATGAGGCAATTTTGGAATATTTGAAGATTTTAAGGTGTGAAAATGAAAAGCTGTGAGCTCTTTGTATCACACAAATCAAACAGACAAACTTTCATTTTTTTTAAAAGCATATTAAAAAAAAGCATATGAAAAAGTTGTATCCAAAGTTGACATAAAATGATTAAATATAACTACAGTATCATCAGATTCTTTTCATTTCCCCTTGAGGATTCATATTTTTCTATTTGAACTGAATTGCCAACTTTCCTCTCAATAAATATAATGCATCATAGTCAGACCACTAAATTAATCTAAAGACCAAAAACTGCATCGTACGTGTCATTCAGACTGAGCTCATAAAAAACCTGCAAAAATAAAGCTTATTTGGGTTTTTGTGTTAAAACATTACTTAATAGAAAAGTAACCTCTACAAATGTCACAAGGAATGATGACTGTCTTAAATAATTAAAATATGATGTAGAGATCAACAAAAGCATTGGTTAAAAAAACTGCACACAAGAAAGAGTAACTTTATTATAAAGTTTAAACATTTGAACATGTCTGACTAAAAGTCTAAAACATCCACCTATAAACAGACTTTTGGGGAAAATCAATGGGAGGTTGGATTTTTACTCTGGATGTATTTACTGTAGGTAAAGACAAACTGATACACCCATAATGTTGAGCAGTCCAAGCTAATCCAGTTGGGTAGGAACTCAGAATACAGTCTGTAGTTATCTGCAGATACAGGTGTGTATTGTTGTGCATCCATGCAAATCAATATCACAAATAAAATAAACATCAGCTAGATGTAGGCAACCAACTGTGGCTGAGCGAGATAGCTGGTTTTAATTACAAATATATATAAAAAAACAGTGCAGTGGAAGGAGTCTAAGATGTTACAAAAGCGTCTAAAATGATGGTAACTGAAAGTATGGGATTTTCACTCTCTAACTCTGGCTGAACAGTATTTTGATGAAGCAAAGTTCAGGAGGTCACTTAGCAAACTGCAATTGGATGCTTTAGAAAAATGAGACGGTGAACGTCGGCCCCCAGACTGCAGCTGACTGAAGTAAAAACCCTAAAAAGACTAAAAAAGAAAAAAAAATAGCTGCAGAAAAATCATGATGTCAGCAACCTTCATGCTTTAGCCAGCTGGAGGGTTTAATAGATGGATTTACTACTTAAAGGTAAGATGTTTGTTTTTTTTCCAGAAAAACTAAATAAATAAGACAGTTTTTTTATATTTTGGTCAGGAATCGGCAGGAAATTTGGAGATACTTTTGTTTCTTCTGACATAAGAACTTTGTGATGAGCCACAGTGCTTGTGGACTTTCAAACAGGAGGATGAACTCGTCAAAACTCAACAGGCTCGGTTTGATCAAAAGTACTGGGCCACTTGTTTATGGTAAATATATACTTATATAGCGCTTTACTACTTTCTTAGAATGCTTTAAAGTACTTTACAGTCAAAGTCCCATTTACTCAAGCCCACACACATTGATGGTGGCTCTGCTGCTCAACACTGGTGCCAACCTATAACCACCAGTAGCAATGTGGGGTTCAGTTTCTTGCCCAAGGACATTTTGACACATGGCTGGGTGCTGAATCTGCAATCTTCCAAACACAGGCCGACCGCTCTACTTCTGCACCCGTTTATGGTTATCAAAGCATCCTGTACCAGAAATCAATGCTCTGGTAAAATTTAAATATGGAAGCTGCAGTTCTCCAACCCAATTAGAGAACTAAACCAGAAGTTTTGAGTATTTTGAAATGATCCTAAGATTTTTTTTTTGAGTTTGCAGTGGTCTCTAGTTATGTAACTTTCTGAAGATTTATCATCACTGGTAGAGCACACTGAGCTCACATTTTGCATAAATACCACTTTAGAAAGAACCTCCTTCAAACTTAATGAAAACCCTGGTTTTAACACTGATTAAAAAAAGCAAAAGTAAAAAAAAATCTTTCAATACTTTGATGTCAAACGGTTCTATGACAGAGTTGGTGAAGAATCAGGAGGACATTTGATGGAGAAAAGGAAAAAAGAAAAAATTGGACGGCATTCTGCTCTCATTAAATCCTAACCCAGTTTGCAGGTAACCATGACAACGGTGACAAAAAGGTGACTCAATCTACTCGTCATGTCCTCCTGTCCCTTCTCTCTGTTTGACACACAAAGCTGCGTTCATGGAGGCATTACTCTCCTCACCTGGGAAGCCACAGTTCTGACAAACAATACGAGAATTACTACCTTAACAAAGAATGTTTTAAAGATGCAAACAAATGACGATGCAAAAAAAAAAAGAAATAAACGACTGAAAATGGCGATGAAAAGAGGAAAAGAAAACAGGCGGTGGAGATGACGGTAACCAGGCTCAAAGCCAGACTGTCAGATGGACAATATTGACACATCTTTGTTAAGCTCTCACAGACGGGCTATTAATCACTTACTTTTTCCACAACAAAAGCCCCCCCCCCTGCACATACACACATGCATGTGTATACAGACCTAGTATGTGCAGACAGTGTCACACAAATAGGTTTAGCTCTGACTCAACAGTTTAAGACTCTCTACAATCCAAAATATTACCAAAAAAATCTGTATTTTTGGAATATTTGTTTCTAGGTCCTTCACTCTGAAAATGGATTTAGAGACGATCCTGTCAGACTATTACTGTCGGTCTCAACAAAAGCTTTCCTACCTTATAAACATCCAGGATGCCACACTGGTAATCAAAGCGCGTGTAGAGTTCGTTCAGCATTGAGATGACCTGCATAGGTGTGCAGTGGGCGCAGACTGCAGTGAAGCCCACAATGTCGGAGAACAGCATGGTGACGTCGTCGAACTTGCGAGCGGGCACGTGCTGACCCTGCCACAGTTTTTGTGCCACATCACCCGGAAATATGGAATACAGCAGATCCACTGTTCTTCTCTTCTCCTCCTCCAGCGCCTGGTGAGTCCGCTCTAATGTGGCCTGAGAGCAAACAGAAGGACATTTAGAGCTTTTATTATTCTGAGGACGTGGCCGAAATGAAGGCAGCAGCGATGGCCGCCAAATGAAAAGATGGAAGAACGCTGCTGAGGCATGAAAAGACGTTTAACCTATTTTTTTCCCTAGTGTTTTGTATCTGTGCATGGTTGTTTCTACATTCAGCTTGCATGATACACTTTGATACCACTGTGCATCCAAACTAGCTAAGAAGAAGCTATTTATAGCTGTAGCCTGGAGGGGGGAGACTGATGCAACAAGCAGACTCAGAGGATTGGGTCAAAACCCAATCTCCTGCTAAAGGATGCTTTAAGAACCAATTATAGGAGCAGTCAGCGGCCACAATCAGCATTCCACCACACTGGAAATAACCACAGTTCAGATGAAGGTTGTGTCCGAATTCCCTCCCTAACCCCCAAAAGATTACTCAGTCCAGGACTGTCTTGAGCCCTGGGTTTTAGAATAATTCTGATGCATCATTTTTTTAAATCTCCAAATATGACATCACCCATTTTGCAGAGTAAAAACCTGATAAACAAAGACATTCCATGAAACATATTTATGAATCCACTGTTTTTTGTTGATGAAAATTTGGGGGATTTATAAAAATAAATCTACAAAAATTTTTTTTTTTCAGTAGACAAATTGTTCAAACACATTGCATTGTGGTCTATATTCATCGGTCTAGTGAGGACTGGGTTCTTGCAGAGATGTCTGGGAAATTTCCAGGAATTGTAAATTCGGACACCCTGAAAAAGTTGTGAACACCCCATATAGTGCTTTGACTGGGGTAGAGAAGACACTTTTATTTATTTATTTATTATTAGTTTTTTTTTGTATGTTTTTCGGTAACAACTACGTCTACCTTTTTTTCCGTTTTCTTGTGATAACGACATCTACTATCTCATTATCACAAGCTTTTTTCCTGCAATGACGAAACCATGAGATAGACACGCAGTCCTTCCAGCCTGCACGTCTCCTGCATTATTCCGTAATAATGTAGACAGTCTGATCCCTTTATTTGGTTACTAAAGAAATTGAAAACAAACGTAGGATCAGAGACCTGCAGCCGCCTGCGCAGCTGCAGCCGGGCCAACCTTCCCCTCAAATGACAATGACTGATTTGGACGCTGTTTATGACCAACAGCATCACCACCAACAATCTCCACCTCAATTAGACAGCCGTTAAAGGAATCAACAATCAATTGATCAGTTCTTTTGGTTTTTTACGTTTTCCCCAACAGTCTGTTTTGTTTTGCTGCGGATTATAAAAAAATATTATCTAGTCATAACCAAAAATCTGCTATCTCGTGATAACAACATCTACTATATCATAATCACAAAGAAACGTTTGGTCGTTATCACAATGAAACTAACAATACAGTAGTATACCATATAGCGTACTAGCCGGGGAGTAAGGAGGTAAATTGAACACATTTTAGTTTTAATTTAACTCATCCTATATAATTAATTTAGCCTTTATTTTTGGTCCATTTTGAAAAACCACCAAAGAAAATTAAAACACTCAAGAAAACAGCAAACCAATAAATTATATTTTAACCAAAAATGGTGTTTACATCAACATTTAAATTGACTTGCACATTATCAAGCTATAAAGTCAATTAGAAAGAAAAATATCTATGGCCTGTCTATTTAAAAGCAAATAATTAATCAAGTTTAAATACAGTAAAGCAGGTTCTTTTAATGGCAACATAACATATCTATTTGTTTACCTTTCTACTTATCCCTGCAGGGGTCCCCACAGCACTTCATCTGTTTTTCACTGATCGCACAGGTGGTTTGGCAGAGATTTTATGCCAGGTGCCCTTTCTGACCCAACCCTGTTTTTATCCAGGCTGGGGAACGGCACAGGGAAGCCCAGATTTAGCTTTACATAGTGATATAAAGGGTCTTGCCTAAGGACCCACATTGGGTAAACCCTGGGAATCCTGGGAGCGCTGATTTCCTCCATGCCAGTTCCACACTCAACAAGCTGAGCTATCCAGCCACTTTTTGCAACACAATATATAGAACAAAGCAACTAAGCAGCTTTTTTTATTCAAAGGAATCATCTGAGCAATCTGTGTCACTCATTAAATTTTAATACCAAGTAAACGTTTGTTTACAACCGAGCGTGTCTTTGTTTGTGTGTTTCTGTTTATTCATTTGCCCCATGTAGCAACAGACTCGTGCTTTAATGTTCTTTAACTTAAAGTTTTTTAGGTCTCATGCTTTTTGTTTTGTATTTATGTCAGGAGGTCTCTGTAATGAATGAATTTAGCAAGGTGAGCATTACCTTCAGTTTGTCCATCCTCTTCTTCAGGCCGTCCTGCGCCTTGGCCTGCTCCCCCACTAGGATCACGTCCCTCGTGGCGTCGTGGATGGGGATGTCCGACAAGTGGAGGCCCCTGCCCATCAGCTCCTCCAGTTTATCAACCCGCGGCGAGCCCAGAAACATCAGCGAGCAGGACTCTGGCACGTGGATCATCTGACCCTTCAGCTCCATCACCTGCCGGAGAAGAAAAGCTGCAGGTTACTCCGAGCTGACATGCTAGCCCGGACATGCTACAGCGTTCAGCGAAACAATAACCAGTGAAGCGGAGTAGCTGATGCTCATTATTGACCTGATTATTGACTGTTGCTCCCATGACCTGTTTAAGCAGCTAAAGATGGATGGAAGTTTTCCACATGTGTCAATGAAAACATGAGTATTTGAAAAATATAGTTTTAAGGATTCCCGGTGAGTGGAGCACTCAGGCCTTAGTCACATTATCCTGAACGGGAGGTTGACCCATATGGGTGCTACCGGTTCTGCGGGCTCATGGAGAGAGGAGCAGCCACATCCTCAGGGGAGCTCGGGTGTGTCTTGCAGTTCCCTTGAGGCTTGTACAACTACCTCAAGGGACGTACCATTGGAACGTACCATTGTCATGTGCGGTATGGTAAGGCCCGTTGGATGTCCCCACAAACAACACACGGATTGTCTAATTTCCTCATTTCTGGTGGTTCTTTGCAGAGTCAGCAAGAATGGAGGCGGGGTCAAAAAAAGAAGAAAAATATGTGCCAAAGTCTCTCTGCTCCGCTACAGTTCTGATGCATCCACGTGCAGGCAAATAGATCCATTAACATCTTCATCTTCCTTGTCTGAGATTCAAAACTATCCCAGGCCAAGGGCACTCTCCCGGGCCGAACCAAAACAAATCCACTGAAAATGCGATATGCAAAACTGGGTGTCATGGAAACCCACATTCCTACCCTCTCCACGACCTTTTCCCTGGTTGGTGAACTCTTGCTGCTCCCTCAGGCTGTGTCGTGATGCTCTGTGCAATAACGCAAGGCTGCTAAAAAGGCCTAGCCTGGCATGGGAGCGCTGTCTGTGTGGAAATTTTGTCTTTGTGAATTAAATGATGATGTATTTTTTTGCTTGTACATCAGTCTATGCCGTTTCTACTACGACACGGGTCGAAGATGCTTGATTTTTGACATCATATCCATTCCTACCTCATGTGTCTTTTCTGGGTGATTGGCGCTGCCTGACCTGAGCGGCTGCTGCCCACCTCTGGGCAACTTGTCTTTAGATGTGTTGCTCTACCACCAGTTTCTCTTGGGATTAATAACGTTTATTGTCTTATCTTATTAAAAATTTGTGGGTGAAATTGTAAACAAAGGGCTGATGGGAAATTAACAGAGCTGACTTTCTTGCCAGTAGTTCCGCCTAAAACCCAGATGTGAATTTCTAATTAGCCCTTGTGCCACAGAAAATAGGTCTTAAAAAAATGACACAGCCTTTATTATTTTAGTCAAAGACAGCATAATCATAATTAAAAGATCAGTGGGAATGCTTTTTAAATAGAAAAAAATATAGTTGGATCAGGATTTTTAGGTGTTCATTACGACCTGTCGTCTGCAGCATACCCATAAAACAATCTGCATGAACATTTTTCTCTCTAGGGACTCACTAAGTGGACAATGATCTTAAAATTTCTTGCTTGCCACTTACAGGTTTGCCCATTTTGTGCCCACAGACAGCCCATATTTACCCATAAGGGTAGTTGGGACTAAGGCTTTAGACAGTATGTGGTCAATATGTGTTCTCCAAGAAAAAAAACATGAAAGGCAGTTCTGTTACCACAAAACTCAAGTTAGTTTTTCTAGAAATCTCTGAAACGAGCAGAAGCCACATCCATGGTAACCATGAATTAGATAGAAGAAAGAGTTATGTCCAGAGCTGCCTTCCTGCGGCATGTCGGGCGCGTTCCGTTCATTTAATTTGTCACTTAAATCATCCCAAAAGATGTAGGAAGGAGGCAGGGAGATTGGTGAGGCTCTGTGGTGATACCGCTGACAGTATCTGGAAAACATCAGTAGGATTTGTTTGGCGTGCTGCTTCACATTCTGTTCTGGGGCGCCGAGATGAAAGGTATGTGCAGATCCTGTTAAATGTTCTCAGTGCAGGTGTGAGGAGGACAAGCAAAACAAGCCTCCCTGTTCAAAGCGGAGAAGAAAGACTGAAACAAACACACAAGCCTGCAGAAGGGTGTGAGAGGAAAGACATTAAAGGCCTTTCAACGTCACACTGACTGCCATCGCTACAGCGCCTCGGCTTTATTTCTCCTACTTAGTCCGTTTCCTTACCCAGTTTTAGTATCTGGTTTTGCTTCTTTCTGCATCATTATCTGTTTTTAATCCTGCTCTTCACTCCCTGTGTGCGTTCCCCCTCCAACTCCTCCATCCCCGCCTTTCTCTCCCTTTCTCCATAGTGTCAGAAAGATTATTCCGCCGGTGAGCACATTGCAGCCCTGTTTTATTTATAGCACATTCTCTCCTATGTCTGCATAATACATACAGTCTACATCTGCACACGCACAGTATTTCCCTGTACGCTTCCCAAAGAAAGACGCGCATGCTGCCTCCGATTGTCTGTTATTCCAAAATAACGAGTCGCATGCGGCGTATCTACACATGTGCGGTCTGCTAAAACTCTCAGGTCAAGACATGTCCATTTGACAGAAACCCAACTATTGATGAATCATCCCATCAAAGATGCAATCTTATTTATTGAATTTCATTGTTTTATTGGTTTCAACAATCCAGAATTAGGCACTTAACATGAAGGCTCTAGAGGCCTACCTTTACCAGAAAGAAGGAACTTTTTAATTTAAAAAATAATAGACATATCACACCGCAACAGCACAGATTTAACCCAATCTGAGCCAAAAAAATAACATCCATCAAATACTATAATAAGAATCAGTGTTCAGTTCATCTCCAGATCCTCCAGCATCAGAAAGTCAGGAACATCAGCACCAACCATAGAAATGTTTTTTTATTGCTGCACCTCAATTCATCTTGCCTGCAGGTCAACGTCCAAACTTTGTGTATGTCATCAGTACAGAGAGGAAAAAGTCCGTCCAGAAGTGAGTCCAGTAATTGTCAAAAACTTCTCAGAGCGAAAACAAAAATATAATTAAGTCTGACCAATCACAGGACCACCGTCAACATGTCTCTCTAAGCGATCAAAGTGGAGATGAGTGTAAGACATGTATGAAATGTGTTTGTTCTAAAGCAACAGAACCTTTGCAAGATCTGTGTTTTTAGACAAACAAGTTCAAGTTCAAGTTCATTTTTATTAGTTATTTATAAGGCGACTTAAAATGACAGCAGTCAAACAAGGCGCTAAAATGTACGTAAGACAAATGTAAAGCCATCATTCAGACACAGTGGGTGCCTTTTTACATTAAACCTTACCCCGGGCTCACACTGCATCCGGTCTGGCTCCGGTGAGGACGCCGGAGTCTTTATGTAACTTGACAAGGACTCACACTGAATCCAGTCTGGTCTGGCTTTTTTGTTGGGTTCACATTTTGCCAGATGCCAGAGCCGAGCCGAAGCATTTTTTTGTGAAGTTGGGGCTATTGATGACCTAAACCGGAAATCATGCGAGCGAGTGTAAAGTGGATCCAGTACATTTTTCACAACAAAACCTATTTTCCGCTGTACTCACTGTTTTCACCGTGTTGTAAACATTACATCATTGTGACAACCAACCCTGTTCTCCCCTACTTGTTACATAATACGTGAAGCCTATATAAGACAAAAGTACTAATAATAGTTCTCATTCAATAAATAAGAGTCACACAGAAAAAAATGCTGTGAATATAATTAAAAATCCCGGCGGAGTGAGGGTTTGTTCTCTAGTACTTCCTGTATAAATGCCAGGATATCATGTGAACCTATATGAGTTCAGAGTCTTGCAAAGTTGGCAGCAGAGCCTGTGGCTGCAGCAGGACCGCAGCCATCCGTAGCCAATGTGAGTCATCTGCCGTAGCTAGACCGCTCCGGCGCCCAGAGCCAGACTGGATACAGTCTGAGCTCGCAGTTAGTCACAACTCGTTTACACTCTCTCCTGCTACCTTATAGCACCTTACAGGCTTAAGCTAGCATTAGCGTAGCTTAAAAAAAAACAAAACAACGAGCAATATCAGATCTATCCAGCCGTACAGTTTTGAGCCAGATGGCAGCTCAGACAAGGAAAACAAATACGCTTCCGAACTGTAATATTTATCTACTCCTGATCCATCATGATTTAAATAAAGAAATACTCAAAAAGTAGTTTTAAACTTAAATTATTTTATACATGTCTTCCATGCTTCATAACATATTAAAAACACAATTTTCATTGGAGTAGGTGTTTAAATAACACATATGGGGAAATAATGCCTGACCTTACTAACAACTAGAATGTACAGGGGTTGACCCATACGAGTAAATGTGCCCAAGGCTTTAGTTTCATGCTTTGTCCTCAGTTATGTTTTTGCTACAGCTGATCCTCTTGTTTTCACTCCTTTTGGGTCCATCCCTGACAAAACATGTAGCAATTGCTCAATCAAAGACCAAATCTTAAACCAAATGAGAACTGTCACAAACCCCAAGAGTTATATAAAAACAATTGCTGAAATAAATCTATCTACCACCATTAAAACTGCCCTAAACCTCTAGTTAAATGATGGGTCTACAGGCTAAAGAATCTGTCCTCAGTTGTTCCACAACCACAACAATCACGTCTTCTCCATGAAGCTGCATTTACCTCGATTTAAAGACCAGCTTTCATGTTCGGATGTGTTTTTCTCTTTTAGACTTGACTTGTCGGGCACAGGAACAAGTGGCGGTGTAATCTGCTGTTTAGTGCGGTTGTGTCTGACCGACTGGGAAGGCCCACACGCTTGACATGCTAACAGCTATCTCCATGGAGACTGTGGAAAAAAAACCAGGGACAAACACAGAATGAAAAATGTGCCCTTATGCTGCTTTTGCAATAGTATCATCTGCCTCAACGTCGACTTCTCATATCTGCAAACAAGCAAACGTCAACTAGTCTGTAAAAATGAGTTTATAAATCAGATGATGACTTGACTTCTGCACACAAACATTATTTCATTTGATTCTAATTGAGCAAAACGCCTCCTGGTTTCAGATCACAGCTTTATTTATTTACATCTGCAGTGTCAGAAGGACAATAACTCCTTTCTGAGGGATCGACAAACCAAACAGCTTCAGGAATCAGACCGCCCTGCATTTACAGGATGTGTACATTTAATTATGGAGGCATGATTTAAAGGTTGCCAATACATTACTGGCCGATAAGCAAGACAATCCAATTACTGTTATTGTTCTGATAATAGGATGTTAGCCAATAATGGGGCAAGCTCTCCTGTTTCCAACCAGGCTGAGTGTTGTTCTCTGGTCTGTGTGCACAAAGGCATGACTGAAAACTCCACTGCAAGCTTCAGTCAACATGACCACATCAAGCCTGATCTGAATGCGTTTATTGAAAAATACTTTCACTATTCGTCCTGATTCCTGTTTAAATGTTTAAGAAGGAAAAATCTATTATTACTGCACGTTTGAACAAGAATTTAACCCTGCCACATACTCATAAATGATGACATCACAGCGGGCAAAGCTGTCAAAAAACAGAATGGGGCCAAAATCTCTTATGGGCCTAAAATGTATCTTACAATCCACAAACAAAACCAAAGCACGTATATGGGAAATTGATGTTTTAAGACTACAAAGTGGGCCATAAGTTTCCATACAAAGGAGAATGTATAATGTTTATATTTTTTTATATTTCAGATACCCTAACCTAGATGACGCATTAGACCAAAGAGCAATGAATTGAAATTATACTGATGGCTGGATCAGGAAGGAGTCACATAGTTGCATAAAATTTTAACAGAAAACATGAAATGAGCATCACACACACACAACACTGTGACAAAGCTTATTTGCAAATTTCAGAAAACTGGAACTATTGCAGATCAACTACGTCCAAGACGTAGGGCTACCGATGAAGACACAACAGCTGCGATAAAATAAAAACTTGTTTAATATAGAATGTTCATTTTTCCTATGTAACACCCTGTATCATGGGATGGCCAATGAACAGCTTGGAGGCTATTTTCCAGCAATGTATACAATTTGGCAATTTTTACATTTTCCCACAATATGGGGAAAAGAAATTGTTTGAGCAATCTTCACAAAATTTCCTACACATTGTTAGATCTACAAACAATTTAAGTTTAGTTGACCTTTGACCATCTTGATTTAACCTTTTCTTCTCTCACTTCTCTCTAAACTTTTAATGTATCACCTTCAAACTCCTTGACCATCACTTGGAAGCTACATGGGAAAAGCTTTTGTTTTAATGTTTTAAATTGTGTAGGTTTTCAACAGCATTACCATGGTGAGCTTGCAAAGTGGTGTGTCCCTCTTGTTTGCACATTTTTTGGGGAATATTGCAACAATGTAATACATGAATTCCTAGCTCAAGCTGAACCAAACTATATGAATATAACATGAACATGCTAGAAATGTGGGTGTGGTTAACAAAAAACCTCTATTGTCAAGGAAATCCAAAAGGTGTGCATAAAAAGTGCTGTGAGCAAACGCTCCCAGGCTTGTTTTCCTTCCACTAATGTGCTGCTTTTGCTTTTCTGTCACCACTTCTCTGCGTAACAGCTGCTTTACATTGCTTCCCTCCACTTTAGAAAGTATATTCCTGCCTCCTCATTCCGCATGTCTGTCTGCGTTTGACTCTCACTCCAATTTTCTGGATTACCGCAGAACAAACGTGCACACTCGTGGACACACGCATCCATGCATCCCTGGAGGCACTCGCGTTGGCCTAGTTGTGCACCCCTGTTAAACTCGGCATGCTCTTCTGTTTCTGCCTGCATCTCTGTCATTACGGCACTGAAGGAGAAGGTAAGTGAACTGTGAGCACAGAAGGCAAAAGGAACACAGTATGTCAACACAGGTGAACCCCAGGTGACAAAGGAGAAGCCTTTAGGGTGATGCTTTGGGTTCTTTAGGAGGATCTAAGTATTTCTTTACAACAGAATGAACTTTTTATTACTCAAATGTTGGCTCTTTGTTTTGCTTCTTTGAACAAGCAAACATATTTTTAAAATGTTCTTCATGGAATTGTTTTATTTTTAAAGTTACTCATTCAATTGTTTCGTTTGTTTATTATGTGTTTTTAGCTTCATTATTTACACCATCAACAAAAAAACAAGAAAAGTATAAACTGGAGAAACTGGATATTCATTTGACAGTTTACTCAGAAAGCTGTTTGTGATGATAGGTACCCCCTTTTCCTAATTGTTGAATATTTTTGTGGTGTCCCACAGGGGTCAATACTGGGACCTCAGTTGTTTATATGTAAAATATCTAGTTAAGTAATCCAACAAACTACAGCTAGTTTTCTATCTCTGATGACACAGATGTTTTTGTGATGAAGACGAATTACAACAACTTAAAGAAACTGCCACCTGTATAGGGTGAGCCCCATCTTCACTCAGCAGTGGCTGGGATAGGCTCCAGCAACCCTTAAATTGGAAGAGGAATTCTGTGAGCTTGGAGGGAGGACGGATGGATATTAATTTGAGAGTTTGAACAGAAAGTAGTTTGTAAAAGAAAAGAGTGCTTGTTTCCAGTGGTTGAGTATTTTTTGTGGTGTCCCACAGGGATAAATATTGGGATCTCAATTATCAACTTTATATGTAAATTAGCTTTTTAAGGTTTCCAACATAAATGGATGGCTGGCTGGATATATAGATGGTCTGTAACACAGATTGGAAATGAGTCAGATTATATTATAATTGCTCATTTTTGCTCATATTTGAGCTTTAGTGTCGAGCTGAACGGCAGTCGTCAGTTTTTTTTTTCCTCTCAGTTGCAATTATGAAGTTTATTCCAATCCAAATTGTGTTTTCACTTTAAGCCAGCATTGAGTGAAATCAAAGGAAATAAACTAATCATTTTTGCAGCTTTGGGACTTTGGCTGAAGTCTCTCCCAGCAGTCATCAGTCAAGAACCAGTAGAGAGGTCAAAATCTCGCCAAAGGGCCACATTAGAAGAAACAACCACCCATAGCCTCGCCGCTCTTCTCCTGCCAAGGTAACTTAGCGTCCCCATCATTCAAACCTGTGTGTTTTGGGGGTTTAAAAGGAAGCTGAAGTTCTCGTAGAACATTTACACTCTTTGGTAAACACACCGACTGCACACAGATGAATCCCCACTGGGTTTAAACCAGGTGTGCCTTACTGTGTGGCGGCGGCAGAGTGTGTGTCCCAGAACGATGTTTCAAAATGAAGTTACTTTATCACAGCTGTGGTTGTTACACCGTTCAAACAGAGCTGCTCTGCTTCACCGTCACGCTAGAATGCCTTTATCCATCAGCACCTCTCTATGAATGCAAATCCACACAACTCCCCATTGATTTCTCACACTCTGCAGGGAAGTCAGGCAGCAAGGAATCCTGGAATTTCAGTTGTGTTGTGTTTGCACCATGCATCTGTGTGGTTGTCTGCCACTAAGTGTGTATTTGTGATGGGCTGTGTCCTAAAAGGGGTGTTTTGAAGCACACAATGGAACAAAAAAGCTGTTAACACTTAAAAATGGAAGATTTAAGGGCTTTTTTTAAAAATAAAAAAGTATACAAACCTTTGTAACAAAATGACAAACAAGTGTGTTGCAGTGCAGTGTGCACTGAAGCTCTATTTTGTTGCCATGTTCAAGGACTTTCGCAATGTAATATTTGTGCAACTCGTTACAGATGTGCATCAACATTACAGTCATGGCTTTATGTATGCAGAATGTAAAAAATGTCAAAATAAAAAGCATAAAACATATTTATATATTGGATTCTTTCTCCACAAAGAAAACCTTTTTTTTTAGTTTACAATTCACCTTTTAACTTAGAAGAGAAACAAATTGAGAAGATTCAGGTTGCTATCGCCATAGGCAACAGAGAGCTACAGAGA
The DNA here is from genome assembly GCF_002922805.2 of Oryzias melastigma. Taxonomy (NCBI): domain Eukaryota; kingdom Metazoa; phylum Chordata; class Actinopteri; order Beloniformes; family Adrianichthyidae; genus Oryzias; species Oryzias melastigma. The sequence continues at coordinate 21,606,013 of NC_050524.1, read as the reverse complement.
GATAAGACGGAGAAAGAACTGCTGAAAGGCCTGGAGATAGGAATAGATGCAAAAAGAAGAACAAAGAGTGAGGCCAGGGAACAAAAAAAGAATAACCTACACAGAGACACGGAGAAAATGAGACACACTGCGCTTGAAAACCCCAGAAAAGAGAGACAAAAAGGGAGATAGCGGAGGGGAAGAGGGAAGTGAAGCAGACCTCTAATGGATTTTGTTTTGTGGGAAGACTTTTGCATGTTAACGGACTTTTATTTCCACGACCAAGCAGTTAAAAGCAGAGGAGACAATAAATCAGTCCTGCACAAACACACACACACAATGCTGCATTATCTCAACCAAATTGAATGTGCAATACTCTGGTAAAACTTACACTACACCACAAACATGTTTTATTTGTGTGGAAGGGGAAAAGTTCACTTGGAGGCTGCTACTCATGCAAAACTGACATTGTTAGAATTTATAAGTTTTATAAATTTCTCTCATTTAGGCTGATTAAAATCTAAAAATCTTATTTAAACCAAAATAAGAGGGTCACAAATATCTCACATTCATTTATTTATTCTGCTTTTAACAGTCATTCATTAGTAATATTTCCCTCTGGAGCGCCGCCTTCACCTCCCCCTCTGGTCTAAGTTGTCTGGCTGCTCTTTGTGAAGGTATTAATAGTAGAGCGAGAGGACAGTGATTTTTCAAAGCCTCCTCCCTTGAACAAACAAACCGCCAAAGCTGTGATTTATCCGCCTCAGATCAAAGGTGCTGCGAATGTCCAGGTTTTCTTTGTTCTGGGATGAACAGGTGCACTGGTGGCGTTCACACCAACAAATCTAGATCAGAAACCTTCACCGGCCGGTTGGTTTCCAGAGGGAGCATTCGATCTGATGATCTCAGATTTATTTGGTTGGAGCTGCTGACGTCACAGACGGGTGTAGGAGTTGCGATTGGCTGTGAACTGCTGCTAAAAATGGGCTAAAAAAGCTGCTGCTGGTCTTCTGATAACATCTCACGACTGTTCACTTACAGTTCCACTGACTCATCTGAAGATGAATATTGACTTTTGACCTGAAGAGTCTGGGAACTTGTGGATATTTTGAACAAAAAACCCTCATCTCAGAGGAGGCAGGTGCTGTGATTCATGGGTTTTATAAAAAACGTTTTTTTTAATAAAAGAATATCTCAGACGGTGCAGAAAGCTGGATTATCAAAAGGAATGGAGAAGGTTTCCGTTCAGGTTAAGCCCGGAGATCCAGAAAAGTGTCTGTTTGAGGAAAACATGATGCTGAGGAGAGCTTTTGCCGGTACAACCTCTTTACTCTCCCCTGTGTGGTCACCCCTGTGTTCACATGGAGCAGAGAGATGCAATTTGCCCTTTTCAGGAGGCCTTTGAATGTCTTCTGCAGAGCAAATATCCCCCAGGCGGCGAGGACAGAAGTTAAACTGAAAATCGACGTCAGACCGCTCAAACACACACCCACGGTGCAGCAAGGGGGAGAGGGGCCTCTTTGCCTTGGCTGGTGCCCATCTATCTCTGCCCTTTCTGGTGAAAATGTCAGACCGTCCTCTCCTGGGTCTCCTTTTTTTCTGCTCCTCCACCCAGGTGACACCAGATTCTCAGAGAAAGGAGAAGGAGAAGAAGAGCTGCGCTTGCTTGCCCTTTCACGGGCACATCCTTTCCTCTTTGTAAAAAAGGAGAAAAAGACGGCAGTGAGGCAAAGCCGCTTTTTCAATTTGATTGTTGAGTTTTTAATCGCCTCACAAAGGTAAAAGTTTTTACGGTTACTACATCCAGTCTCCTCCTGACCTTCTGTCCTTTCCTGAATCTGTTTAAGTCAGGTAAAGTCACAAATTACCTTCTTAAGGCTACAATGTGTGCAAAAGTGTGACGTCACCCAAAATGGATTACTTCTGACTCCAACCAAGTGAAGCCAGTTCAGTCACCATTTTTTCACAATACGGATGCTGCCATGTTGGAACCAGACAATATCAGTGAGCAGGGATTGGTCAGAGTCTGTCTGAGACATTGTTTCTATGGCAACCACTCTGCCCAATCAGGAATGAACTTGTTGAAAGGACACAACCGTGCCACGTGAAAGCGGGCTACTTGGAATCTGTCAATAAAAAGTTTTGAACATTGGACATGGGGGCCAGCAGACACCACAGACTTTTACTGAAGCATCAGTTTATAACTCAAATAGTTTCCACAGCAAAAAACATATGAAAAAAAAATAGCAATATCAGAGCATATTTAAATACAAGGTAGCAGTACAAAAATGGTTATTCTGAAAGACTAAGTAATAGCTGTCTATTTCTCAATAGAAGTCTACAGGATTTTGGTTTCGTGGAGCCAGCGGATGCTTCCTGTTTGAAACGCCGGGCGAGGGAGGAGTCACTCTGTCCAGTTCTCATATTCATTCAATGAATGTGAAGTACAATTCCAAGGGTAGACTGGAACCCAGAGGACATTCAAGAGCTGTGAGAGTTTGATGCTATGTTCACACTGGGCTTGGAGATGCACGTAGATGCTGTACATTTCTGGCTTCTGCAATCAAAACTGTTGCGGTCACATGTTGCTACATAAGTTTTTAACCCTTGTGCTCTCTTGTGGGGTCCAGATGACCCCACCCTTATATTGATGTGCGATCCCTCCCATGACAAAAGTGGACAGGATTTTATGTCTGCCATTGACTCCAGTGAAGATTAAAAATCATAGAAAAAATAAGTTCTGTGCGTTGTCTTGTGGGTCCTGTGGGTCCAGATGACCCCGCTTTTAATGCAAACATGCATAGGATAGCACAAGTCTTTTTTCAGGCTTTAGATACAAAATGCACAGCCACTGAAGGTTAAACCAGATGAGCTTTGACCAATCAGGGACTGATCCGATAATGACGTGTGGATGGCTGTCCTTTTATTTCATGGAAGTGCTAACTGTTTGAAAATTGATCACAAAGGAGAAATGAATAATTGCGTTTTGTGCCCGTTCAGAATTTTATAACACCAAGTCTTTCATATATCAAAACATTTGTGAAAGATTCACAAGAATTGCACCACTTCAATATTTCAAACCAAGCCTCTTCCAAGAATGGTGGTGAACATAGCTCGGGTACCGACTAACCATATGCTAAAAGTGCATAGAAAAATGAACATTCAGCGCATTTTTGAAACCCACACTCATGCCCGTGTGAATGTAGCATGAGACCAAACCACAAGGTTATATGAGGAAAAAGGTGGAAAAAGGCTCAGCATAAGGGAAAACTTGATACTTCTTTTTCTTATTCAACATTTGTTTTCATCTCTAGATTATTTAAGATGAATTCCTCTGATTTATTCTCACTTCAAGCACGCACAACCACACATTTAAAAAGGAAGTTTTCAAAGTGGCCACAGGGCCTACAACTTGGTGGCCATTTTGCGACAAAAATAGAAATTTGGCAATTTTCACATTACAGCAACATTTGGCAAATGAAAACTTTTGGTCAGGTGATCTTTACAAAATTTTACACACATGCAACTAGGTTAAGTCTACAACCACAACCAAAGTTTAATTGACCTTTCACCTTGAATAGAGGCCACCATCTTGAAAATCCCCTCCACAAGATCCCTTTTAGTATCAGCTACAAATAAAAACACCTCCAAGGGACTTCAATCTATCCCCTCCGAACTCCCCATGCAGCATTGGGAAGCTACTTGGGGAAAAAAAAGAAAAGAGAAGAAGAAAACAATTTGTAGATTACTAACAGTGTTAGCCTGGAGAGCTCGCCGGTGAGGGCAGGTCAAACCAGGAAACGTAGCTTTAGTTACTTTTGTTCATCTTCAACTTAGTGTATTTTTTTACATATCTTGACCTTTAATTTTTCCAAACATCCCTTTTCAAGAATTATTCAACTTAAATAAACTTCCACTTTTAAGCTTTAAATCCTTGCTGTCCTACAGGAAACACATTCTACCTGATGTACATGAGTGCAGATATTTTACTCTTTGCATCTTCAGCTAAAGCAAAAACAAACTGCAGCTTTGCTCTGTCTCCATGCTGTGTGTTCACACGCATCTGCAGCTGCTCTCGGATTCAAATGAACAGAACTTGAAATTAAAATGACAACATAAAGTCAAAGATGAGGCTATGTGAAGCTTGCTGGATCCTGTAGATCTTTTCTTCTTTCAAACCTGAAAATCTTTCATTTGGTTTGTTTGTTTCTGAGTAAGTACAAAATGTAATTTCTCTTTCCTCTTCAAGGTCTTAAACTTTTTTTTTAACCACAGAAAGATTTCTCTTTTGTCAGGAAGAAAAACAACCTTGTTTGCAGCAAGCGTGCGTCGTGAGGAAGAACTCAAAACCAATCCCACTTTGGAGAAAGCTCCACACGATGCTAAAACATCACTACTGTTCAATATGTTGACATAAGTAGCAGTCTTCTGCTATATTAGGTTTCAAAATATGCGGTGCAACTTTAAGCCTCAAACAGACTGAGTCAGAGCAGTGATCCAGCTCCGCTGTCGGCTCTGTTTAGCATCACGGTGTTTGCTGCTGTCACCCAAATCCTGTGGAAATCTTCCAATCAGGAAAAAGCTCCCAACATCAGAGTCAAGCCTCATTCCTCCCGTAGAAAACCTCCCAGGATTAAAGATACGGAGAGAAGGAACATCAACATGAATGTAACCTCCAATGAGCTCATGGGTCCTCTCATCCTTTTTATTCTGAAAGCCATCAACCAAACATTACGATCCCTCCAAACGGGGGCTTGGCAGGCAAAAGAACATAATAAAAGAGCGTTTTCCAAGTAAAACTACAACTGTTTAAGCCCAATAAAACCCTAGAAACAGATTTGACGTCAAGTTTGGACATTTTCCATGAAAAGAAAGCTCAACTTCAACAGCGCCCGCCTACATTTAAGCGATAAAAGGTTTTCTTTATCCCTTTAATAGTAAGATTTGATATCACCTCACCACAACCTGAAGTCTTAAACTTTCTCTATTAGAAGCAAAAAACTAAAACATATTTTTGAAAATTTCACAATGAGTTTTTTTATTTATTTTCTTATATTTGCATCAATAGACTTTTAATTTGCACACATGGGCAAGCAAAATGCTGCACATGGTCAACTTGTTAAATCAAGCTACTATTTTCCTTCAGTTGGAGTGCATTTAACCAACATTTCTTTTGCTTGTTTTGAACATTCAGGCCACCATACAGTATCTCTATTTCCAATCAACTGTAGGAGCATTTCAGATTGAAATCTTCTCTTGGTGTTCATGAGGAGCTTCATTTGAGACTGTTTCAAACACATGACCAGGTGCAACTGCAATCTTCTTAAAGCCCTAGTCTCAACTCCCAACTGACCTTATGGGTAGATACACCTGTCTGCGAGGGAAATAGGTCAAAAGGTTCAGGGTACGCAGGTGAATACCAAGGCCATAAACTGCTCAGTGAACACGTGGAGAGAAAATATTCATAGAGATTTTTTATTACAGGCATACTGCTGTCAACAGGTTGCAGTGAATGCTTATACCACAAACAGATTCTCTATGCTTTGGGCCCCCTCCATGCCACTTTTTGACATTTTGGGTATCCCCAACTCGGTTTTTTTTACATGCCTGCTGTTCCTATAAATCGGGGGTCCCCAACCCGCAGATTGCAAACTGGTAACAGTCCGAGGCCCCCTGGGTACCGGGCCACAGACATGGATAAAAATGCATATGCAGGTGTGTCGCACAAACTGTAGTTCTTTAATCCTGCAGACTGAGCAAAGCCTCATGAGCACTGTTTAAACAAGTGTGCTCTCCTTAAATGAAGCCTGACTGGTAGAAGTTAGGAAATTGGAGAATCCAATTGTAGTTTGTTAGGACATCCCACATGCGTCCTACGGGAACGTACGTATCCCGTGCAGTCAGTGAGGGGTTAGTACTCATACCTTACTGATGAGTACAGTGTGCCGTATGGATCATAAGTGCGGGCAACTTCCATTATTAGCTTTACAAATACTTCACAATAGACTTGCCACACACTCGACAATGGTACCTTCTATTTTCATAATGTCCTTTGAGGTGTCGGTGAAGGTTCCTTGAGGTGGCCATACCACCCTTTAGGGGACTGCAAGACACATCTGTGCTCTCTCTACGACCCTCCACAGACCCTTACTACCCAAAAACCTGCAGCACTTGTACAGATCAATTCCCATGCAGGTGCATGTGACTAAGGCTTAAATAGAAATATGTGAAGCAGGTATTCTTTTCCCCTTATGAACAACCAGCAGCTACAGGTACAGACATGTCATTCTGTTCCACTGGTTTATTTGACACTTTCTTGATTGACCTAATGCGAACTGAAGTTTACCAAAAACGTAAAGAAAACTAGCAGACATGTGAACTTGTACAGTTAAGGTCTAACTTTGTACCACACCCTCGGCCTATGCTTAAACATCTGACGGGGTTCAAAGTCCTGCAGACCTTCATCTACGAGAACTTCTGTTGATTTAAAGATGCCGTAAAGGACATTTTCAGGCTACCACAATTATCTTTACCTTTTCATGGACTGCTAAAGGTTTTTGTAGTAACACTTTGAAAAAAAATCAACCCTCAAAGCATTCAAAATAATGGGTGGAAAACAAGAATGGTGCCAATGAGTGACAGTTGAGACAGCTTTACCTTTTCTTTAGTGCCAGTCTGCGTGCTGTCGGGCCTGGTCCGGATGGTAAAGGGGGATGCAAGCCTCAGGAGGATCCCCTGGAAGGAGGGCTCCATCTTGGGTGACACGATCTCAAAGCAGTCCCTAAAGCAGAAGCTGCGGTGAGGTTCAATGCGCGCCTGCCTCCTCAGTCCTTCTCCCAGCTGCAGCAGCTCCATGTGAGGCCCCAGGACGAGGTGAAACGGGAAAGCGCGGCAAAACGTGGCCAGGCCGATTCGCAGGTCACTCGGGTTGGTGGAGAGCGACAGAGGGGGGCGCTTTATGCTGACGGAGGAGGAACTGGGATTGGAGGACAGAGAGGATGGGCACACCTCGTGGATTTGGAAGGAAAGGCAAACTGTGGGGACGGTGGTTGGAAACAGGGAGGGAGGCGACGGTGAGGAGGACGGCGAGGCAGTGGGGGACGCCGTGGGCGTGGGGGTCGTAGAATCAAATCCAGTGTGTGCTGTGCCTTCATTGGGCAAAAGAGGGGTCAGAGGCGGCACCTCTTCCACCTCAACCTCCGAATGAAAGATCCGCCTGGCAACAGCTCTGATCAGACCCGGCATGACTAATCCAACCACGGGAGCGGGGTTGAAACAGTGCAGAAGTAACACCTTCCCCTGGTTTCCGACCTTGTCCAGTTTTCTCCTCCCCTTCTCCTCCTCACGTGGATCCTTGCACTGGAAGGAGGGGCTCTCAGACGACGCGCGGCGTCCCGTGGAGGTGCGGATGTGTTCTAAGATGGCATCAAATCCATTGAAAAAGTCCTGAAGGTTGCCGCCTACGGCCCGGAGAACACGCTCGTTTTCTTCGAAGCAGAGACCAAAGAACTCTTCTCCAAAATGTTCTCGCAGCTCACAGAACGGAACTCCTGTCAAGAGGGGGGAAGGGTACAAAACACAAACATCAGGATCAAACAGATTCCAACAAAACACTAGCATCAAACAAAAAGATGGAGGATTTGAATCATACAGGACACACACCTGCAACTGTTAACACAACTGCCCAATAAATATTAAATGAACATACCATACTCTCTAATTATATTTACATTCTATTATGTTCCCATGCATACAATCTTAATTCAAACAGATTTATTACAGGAAGTCAGCATTCAAACTAAAAATAAAACAATGAATTTTAATGATGTTGTGTAACTATCATGTTACAAGCACACCAATAAATTATGGCATAAATTCAGATTAAAGGATTACATGAAATGTTTAATTTACATTTGTTCTAAATACGACCAAAAGCAAGGCAGGGACACTGCCTGGATGCGTTTGATATTCACAGTAAATAAAGAATCATTAGGCAGAACTTTCATTGCTCTCCATGACTCTCGGTGGGAGATGTTCATGCTGATCCAGCAGGAGAAGATCTCTGTGGAGACTCGCTACAACGAGTTTACGCCAAAACCTGACAGGAAGCAGCTGAGATTCAATTTGAAGGGACGAATGTGAAGAAAGAAATAGGAAATCTGCTTCAGTTATGCATTTGTTTGTTTCTAATTGAAGATTGCTTTACACTTTTACACATATTTTAATAGTAAAATGTGTTTTGGGAATTTAGAGAAAACTTAAAGAGTAATGAATAAACTGGATTGAGCTGAATACCAGATTAAGGGAAATTCAATGGAGGGTTTAGCCAAACTTGTTCAATAGTCAATGATTTTTTTTAGCTAATATCGATGGTATTTAACCTAAATGACTATACTATTTTTAATAATCAATACAAGTTTGTCACATAGTTTCAGGATTTTCCAAACTCAAGTTTAAAGTCCAACTCCGAACACCTTTTGATTCATTTTAAACTCGTTCATTGGGACCTTTTAATTATGATTATGCTGTTTTTAAGCAAAATTTTAAAAAAACCTGTGTAGTTTTCTAGAACCTAGTTTCTGCAGAGGGGCTAGCTTACAGCTCCTCACTACTGCCAACCTAACATTACTGAAAAAAATGGCAAGCAATATTATAGCCATCGAACTGTACAGTTTTGATCCAGATACCAGCTCAGATGAGGAGAACAAAAACACATGGATCTATTAGTCTGCAAGCAGATGCATTAGAATCCACTTCTTTTTTATGTCACAAATACGATCTTTTTGAAACAGCCTTTTTTTTGTTTGCACCTAAATCGCAACAATTTATGTAAAGCAAAACTCAGAAAGTTTTAATCTTAATTTTCTATACATACTGTATGTCCTCCATCATGAGACAAATGCTCAAAGAACATGTTAAAAACACTAAAAACAACATTTTTATCAGAGAGGGTCTTCTAAATTAAATGTTGTTTCATTTAATATTAGAATTTAAAAAAATAGTGCATCTTTTGAAAATGTCTACATGTGGATCAAAATGTGAGATTTTTTTTCTCACATTTAGCTTCAAAAAACAAAATTTTATGACAGTTGCTTGCTAAAAAAAATATGTAATTTAACACTAAAAAGAAGGGGGTGGGATTGAGATACATTTTTAATCTGTTTTAGTTTGACAAAATAAAACACTGATACAATATTTGCAAGATTTGTTTTTTCTTTTAGTGGAATTATTCTGCACTTATGACCACAATCATACTAACTTTGGTGTTACAGGAAGGGAATATTTGTACTTTTGATTGATATAAACTACATATTTTTCTAAATGTTACATGTTAGGTAACCTTTAATATTGATCTAAGTGAATAAAATTCTTGCTTTTGGTCCTAAAGTCATTCTTAAACATTAACAATGTTTAAAAACCTAAAAAATTCTGCTCAGTTATATGAACCTAAACAGCATATTTTCTAAAAATCGACGTTTATTTTGAAAAATGACCTGATTTCCTGTGGAAGCAGAAAGGATCCAATTTTACTGAGTGGAAATACAAAGTCAAGGGCAAAAACTAAACAGTGGAGATAGGATTTTATGGCATTTCTAGGTAGAAATTATATGCTTTGCTAAACAATTTTGTGGTGAAAATACTCGACATTTGCAGTGATTTTGACCAAAAAGTAAAAACTTCAAACTCTCCTCCATTTAAGCTTCTTTCAATCCAAGCCAAAACACGCCAGTGTACTCCATGTGCTTTATTTATCTTAACGTGCTTACCAAGTATGGTGGCCATGTACTGAAGGATTTGCAGGACATCTTCTTCTGAACCAGAACTTTCCAGGAATGGGCATTTCTCCTCCGCCTGTTCTCTCCGGCGTTCTGCACTTTTAACCTCCTGACACCTGTCAAAAACATGAACTCGTAAAGTCGTCTAAATATAATCCGCTTAAACGGCATCTGGAGCGAGCACAAAGATCAAGCTGGAAAGTTTTTTTAATGAAATCAACACACTCAGCTGCAGAGAAGACTCTAAACTTACATACTTTAATTGATAATTATCTTTTAAATTAATGATTTACTAAACCAAGATGTTAAAAGAAAAGCTTTATTCTTTGATTACGGAATTATATTTGTACAGACTTTGATAAGTGTATGAGTAACACTTGTCCTAAAAAGGCCAAAAATGGATGTCCTCCACCACAGCAGCTTTGCATCAGTATGCAGCCCAGTTAGCATGTGGAGAATGACAAGTGTGCGCTCACAGAGGCTGAACAGGTGTGTGATGTGTGAAAGACAGGTGAGAAGCACCAAGGAAAAGGAAGAAGACGTGTGAAGACGTGTGAGAGGAAAAACCAGAAGCAGAAAAAGAGACAGGCAGAAGGTCCAACCTGATTTCCTGTTTCCTGTAGAACTGCAGGGTTCGCTGTAGAGCTTCCTGAACAGTCTGGGTCTGCAAGAGGAAGGAAACATAAAACACTTTTGACTTTGTGTTGAACATTCAAAGATACTATTGATTCAACTGCCTCGTCCAGAGGAAAGGTGCATTTAAAAGTGTTCACCTTCTTCAGCCTTTTTAACACTGAACTCATTCATTCTAATTTAGTGCCAAATGGATCCTTTCAACTGCGATTATGCTCATCCTGCAGGTGAACAGAAAATCTTCTGCACCTGAGCTACAGGGATTGATTACTTTTTAAGAGCAATTTTTAAAAATTATTTTCCAACACACCAAAAAAGTGTTCCTGGATTTTTAAAGCAATTTGGACACCATGCTCACTACTTTTTTTTTAAACGGCAAGTATGACATCACAGATTTCACGAAGTAAAAATCTAATAAATAATGCAACTTCTTTTTATGACTCCTCTGTATTCTGATGATAAAAATGATGACGGTTTATTAAAAACTTACATTTATGCACATTTTTTGGCAAACATTTTTCAAACGCAATGCATTCTGCTCCATATTTGGCAATGTAGTGAGCATCGATGAACACTGGTTTTTCACAAAGTCTTCAGGGAGATTTCAAGGACCCTCAATTTTGGAATTGTGAATTCAGATAGCATAACAAAATGGCCAAGGATCTATATAGTGCTTAGAAGGAATATGGACGTAGCCCACAACTGATTCATAGTGTTTTAACTTCCCAGGAGTCTGCAGAAAAAATCTTCAATGATTTACAAGTTTATTTTAAACACTATTTTTTAGACACATGATAAAGCTGCATATCCAATTGGCCACTTGGTTTAACCAGTTTTTCTGTTTAATATGAAACAAGCCTTATAAAAAATATTAAGAATCAAAGCTAAAAGAAAAGTTTTTTTTTTAGCTACCCAACCTACAGAAACCTGGTATAAAAAAGGGTGTTTTTTTCACTTTCATTTTTTGCGCTTTTTTCCCCATGTTTTTTTGTTTGTTTGTTTGCAACAAAAGCAAAAACTACAAACAGACTGGACTCTAACCTTATCTGCTCATGAAAACCATAAAAAGATCTGCAATTAAAAGTGAAAAATGCCACAATGTGTGTCCATGTTACAGACCTGATCCATGTCTGTTTTGTTTATGTGTTCTTCACAATTTCGCCAGTCTGTTTTATTCTTCTTACTTACTTTATTCACAAACATTACAGGGTAAAACACAAGAACTTGAACAAAAAAAGTTGCCATTCTTAAACATGAACTATAGATACAGCAACATTAGCTTTAAAACCTGAGAAATTATGTTAAATATAGGAACCTTCAGTAAATAATATATTTTCTAAAAGTCTAACATTTGTGTACATTACTTTGAAAAATGACCTGATTTCCTGTGAAAGCAGACATGATGCAGTTTAACTGCATAAAAGTGCTAAAATATGAGCAAAAGCTAAACAGAGGAGATGGGATTTTGTGGGACTTCTAGAACCAAAAAAGATTTTTTTTTCTTAACTGAATAGTAAAAAATTTAGCACAAAAACACTTTTTTATTGAACAAGCTTCCATTCTAACCAAACTAAATCAATTAAAACACATTTTTTCCTGCTGCATATTGCATTAGGGGAGTAATACACACAGTCTATGTTTGTAGTAATACGTTCTCTAAATGTGCTCTACTGTTTAGTTGAGCAAGTAATTAAAGGTTTAAGATTTAGAAAAGGATAAAAAATTATTTTTAAAAAAGTCAGAATTTCTGACCAAACCGTCTGATTTTAGTCCCCTTTCAAGAAAAAAGCAGATTAAAGAGAATTAACATCACATAAAATCTGAATACATGACATATTTAGCTCCAAATATTAGCTTCTCCCACTGCTGTGTTTGCCTGCCTTATGGAGCATGTTGGAGTGAAAAATCCTGACTAACGCAGGTTTCTGCATCTCTGATGAAAGTGGGACAGCTGCTGCTCTCCCCCTGTGCAAAGACGGCATATGTCTGAGGACATCCAGACCCACATCGTAGCAGAACACGCAGGAATCGGAGTTTCTGAGCAACTTTAGAACAATGTGAGAGGCCAAAGAATAAAGAATGAGCTGTTTGAGGAGGACGCTCCAATGAGTGTCAGTGAATTCAAACATCCCTTTGATGTGTAAATCACAGTTCTTACATGTTTTCAGAAAAACAGGTGATGAAATAAAAATGTTCCCTCATGAGAGATGAATTCAACACAATAAACAGAAGGAAAGAGGGTTAATATAGTCTATCCTTATTTACACTGAGCGAAATATCATTTAAAAAACTGGATTAAAATTTCCTTCTGAACGTGAAATGCACACGCCTTGTTTGTCTGTGTGTGCAGCTGGCGTGTTTTGCACTGTTGACAACCTAAGCTTAAGTGGGCGGGTCCAGCGCGATTATCCGTGATGGGGCTGAAATGAGCGGCTGCGACGGCAGCACGCTGTGCCAGCTGGAGGGGTTACGCTGTGACCTCCATCCCTGCTGGACAGAAATCAGACAGAGAAAACCACAAGGAGACACTTGTAAACCCTGATGAGTTCTGAGAAAAGCCATGAAGCGGCCAGGGCGCTCTCATTCAAACACAATCTCCCACTTTCTGTGAATGGAGGTCATGTTGCAGCTATATGAATAATGTAAATAAAGTCAAATAATCTAACAAGCAACTTAAACATTTTAGTGTGTACAATTAAATGATGTGGGGTAGAAAAAGAGTAATGTAAACTTTCACTACTTAAGCTATAAACAAATTACAAATACATTTAAGTCAGAGTTTTGAGTCTTTGACATATACAAGCAAAACTAAAGTAATGCTTCATCTATCCATCCATTTTCTTCCGGGACCGGACCAAGATACAGTACTGATCCTCATCCCAGCTGCAAATCTCCCCAATGCATGCTGGAGGTCCTGACTAAATGAAGCATGAAGTAATGTTAGTTTCCAACAGTAAAAAGAAGCAAAAGAACAAAGCCCCTATTGTTGCTCCTAATGCCTTGGTTATTGAAATCATTGATGCTTTCAAATATTCTGAAATCTTTTAAGCCTCATGTCAATGTTCTTCAAAAACAGCTGTGTCCAAAATTGAGGGTTTTTTGTTTGGTTGGTTTTATTTCCATTCAAGGAAGAAACTTTCTGCTACACCTTGACTCAGTTTTTCAAGTGTCTTTGCATTTTATGGCAAACTGGTCCACAAACTCATTACTTTTAACTCCACTCGCTAGTTGGATGGTCTGTTTTGGAGGCTTGTCAGCTCACACACACTGGTACAGATTTATATATAAAGGGTTCATTGAAGCTGCTCCCTTCGTATTTGAATTTGGATCTTCGGAGGAGGCTCTGTGTCTGTCCCTAGTGTCAGGATGCCCAAAGGAACAATGGCTTGTCAGTATCGGGAACCTACAGACTGGAGTTCTCTGTTAAGGACAACTCATCCACCACGTGTCACAACTTTGTCTTTGTTTTGGACTATTCTGAAGGACCTGGGATTAAATCATAAAAGTGCCACTATGATGACGATTTGTCATAAACAATCGTGTTTTTAACACATTTTTCTAATGATGGGGGCATTTAATACGATAATTAAGCTTAAAATGGCATTTCTGAGTATTTTTTTATTCGATTCTTTGTAAATCAGGTTCAGACAAAGAAATGCTAACTAAAAAGATCATATTTATGACATTTTATCTATCTATCTATCTATCTATTGATATGGATATTTATATATGCATATAACTTTGCTGTTTGTATTGAGTTGTGTAGTAACTTGGCCAGGACTTCCTTGAAAAAAACAACAGTAGATCTCAGTGAGACTTTCCTGGTTAAATAATTGATAATAAATGAATCAATAAATCGACATGGCAACAATGGGAAAGTATTTATAAGTATATCATTTTCTGAAATGTAATTTTGTATCTTGTTGAACCTTTTTTGTGCTCAATGAGTTAAAAACAAAGTCTGAAAACTGTAACCATATCCATAAATTTAAAACGCCAAAGCCATTTATCAGTTTCCTCTTTAAATAATCCTCAGATTATGTCCCGGATGATCCAAACATGTGCGTTCAGAACTGCATCTGTGCATCCTTATGGTAGTTTTTCATTTATCTCAGAGCATGAGGTTTGTGCTCACAGGACTCTGCAGAACGACCAGAGGCAACAGTGAAAAGGCCTGCCAGCCACACGTGCAAACACACTGATCACATGCATCACCATTAGTCTGCTGCACCGCAGCTGTGCATCCTCTGCTGTGCATAAAGCTACTGTGATTTTCTGAGTCGCAAAAACATGCAGGATTGGGTTAGCAACATGTGAAAAGACTAAAATCAGATCATTTGTGATAATTAAAAAAAGAGCAAGAGCAGGCAACATCATCATTTTTCTCCATCATTGCTTTTATTTGGTCTTTTCATGAACAGTGGGAGGACAGATGAAACTTAGGTACTCAGGAGGAGCAATGCAAATGTTTTACATCCTTCAGTGAAATCTCTTTGGTTTGATTTTTCTGTACAGAAACTCTCTGTGCATAATTTCCTTCCCATCTGCAGCTTATCTCCACTGTAGATGTTCCCGTCTCCCACATCTACATGTGTCCCTGTTTACCGTATTTTCATTTCCTCTCCATTCCCAGGGTTTTCGTTAACACCGACCGGCGTGGCCTGTAGTCCTAGCAGTGGGGACATTGGTGCTTCAGCACAGCTGGAGAGCTCCCACTCTTCAACAGAAACTGCACCACCAGACAAGACTCAGCGAGGAGGATCCGCAGCATGGGGAAATAAATGAGAGCAAGTCATAAAGCGGAGGGATTTGCTCTATTTTTTCCGGTATTTTCCATCTACTCTGTTGAACTTCACTGGGACCATCTGTGTCAGCAAATATATATTAACACAAAGAATATTTAAGAGTTTGTTTCAAATATTCTTTTAAATAGAGACTTGAGTGACTTCAAGATCATGTTGTCAGAAAATAGATGAATTGACTAAAAATCATGGAATGCATGTACAGTATTTTTGCTGCCTCAGTGGTTAAATAATATTGTCTATGTCAAAAGTTTGATAAATTAAATTTAATAATTCTAAAAACTTTTTCAATATGTTCTTTAAAAGTTAAATTGCACCACAGTGAACACAGAGACATTTAAAGTCTATTGTATTCTCTCTTTGTTGATGAAGTAAACATAAAGACTGTATTTGTTTTTTTAATTGAGGTTGAAAACATGAGTTTTTGAGCCACTCCATAACTGGCACCATTACTTCTGATAGAATACCGGCTTCATCATTAATTTTTGCTTGTACATAAATAACTGTGTCATCTGCATATAGTTGTATTTTTACATTTGGAGCTATATTTGGAAAAGTAATTTATATACAGGTTAAAAAGAAGAGGCCCCAATACTGTGCCTTGGGGAGTCTCAAAATAAACAAGGTAGAAGAGATGATTGAGAATTACCTATTTGCACTCCCTGTGTACTGTCCACAAGATACGATCTGATCCCTTTGTATTTCAGAGCACCTTCTTAGATCAGAAAAGTTTAAACTGTTGCTTAGCTTCTTTTCTCATCTTGTACAGCTGCATTGCTTTATAAAATGTTTGGTTAACAGAAGCTTGTTGGCAAAAAAAAAAAAAAAATGCTGCTGTTTTCTCCACTAGTTTTTGATTGATCATATGAGCATTTATGGAGGAGGTTAGACAGAAGGGAACCATTTTAACAGAAATGGACCACCTGTATTGTGATATTATACAACATCTAAATAATTACAAGAAATTATTTAAATTGAGCCCAAAATATAATTATTATTAGAAAAACTTCCGAGGTGTGATATTAGTGATCAATATTGCAATGACGATATGACTTGCGATATACATGACCATTTAACAAAATAACTAATACATCATTTTCATTTCACAGAATCTTTTTTTATAATAAATTCAACAGAACTTAAATTATACTCCAAATGACCCACGTCTACATAGGAGGCAAATATCTAACATCTATCCATCCAATTGGCCAAATACAAAATGGGCTCTATTTAATCTGTTAAATACATCAAGCTGCCCTAAGATTGTTTCTGTATGGGTCAACATTTAAGGTAACCATTTATTGCAATGTAAGTCATCTTTTTTTATACGTGTATAGCACAGGTTGATTTTGTGATGACGATAAATTCGCGATGTATTATGCAGGTGTAATTATTATCTGTTAAAATTTACCATCTGTAGGAGCTGCGTTGAATAATTTTATCCTGTTGGATGTCGCGAAGTCATCTTTGATGTCAATAAATACAAATTGGTTGGCTGACCTCAGATACGTGTGTTAGTGCCTGAAAGGCAAAAGGGCTTTGCCTGCTGTTGCAGTATGAAAAGGATTAATGAAAGTAGATTCAGTATTGATGAAGTAAATAAAATTATCTACAACGCCAATCAGAGTGCAAAGACTTTTGTTTTGCTCATTGTTTAGGAAAATTACATTTTTGTTTGATTGGCACTTAAATTAGGTCAATCTGGCATCAGTCATCTCAGCAGCTTCAAGTTCATGACTTAATTCCTATAGTTTTTCTTAATGAACACAATTCACTTCCTCTAGCATTACCTGCATTAACTGAATCTTAAATATTGTCCAAATAATAAATAAACTGATGCTGTCAACTCGACAAGCAAACCATACTTTTCCCATGAGTGCAGCTGCAAGCATAAGCAAACAATGAAGGTTAAAAGAAATCTCACAGGAAAAAACAGAATCCAAACGAACCATAATCCAGTTACAGCTGCTAAATGTAAAAAAATCTGAGAACAATGTGTTTAATTTCTAAGTTAATAGGCTTAGAATGTCAGTGCCGTAATCAAACCATGACCAAAAATAATGATTTTTGTTTTTTCTACCAAATCACTATTTTACATTTGAGCTTTTTGACTTTATTTAGGACACTTTTCTCCTCTGTATTTCAACTGCTACCCTAACAGCCTTCAGAGGAAATTAAATTAAAAACACATTTTAAGCAGGAAAGTAGGTTTTTATGTCAGCAGATGGCTTCAGATGTCTGCATCAAAAGTTTGGGAAAGTGAGAAGACATACAAACATGCAGAGGGATCCTCACACCGTTTGTTCTGCTGCGATCCTTTTAAGGAGGCTGACGGCGTATCTGGCCACATGAAAAATGATGGAGCAGTGACCGCCATCAGCATTCGCGCGTGCACGCTCGCCCGCCATAGCTTCTCATGAGGATTACCTGCTGTAATTGCTTGTGAGCTTAGTCAAAAGATTTTCTGCACTGCTAACGAGATTAAACTTCGGAGCATCTGATGTGCGCATTTCCATTTTTCAAAACAACCCCTCCCCCTCAGAGAATTTCCAGAATGTTAAAAAGCTGCAGCGCAATTATACGAACGGCTAAAGAAGAAGCTAATCAATAGTAAAAACTCTCATTTGATGACTAAGCATTGAGCATTTGGGGGCTCGCATGAGGGATCATATTTTTTATTTTACAAATTGGTCACTCTATGCTTTATTTTATAAAACTCTTTTTATTAAACATGCTTATTTGAGTGTACTTTGCTGAGCTGCAGAGTCACTGAGGAAATGAAACTCCATTTAAAGTCAAACCTTGTCCTAAATCCTGCCTTTGCAGGCCTCTATCAGAAGAAGTGCAGTAAATTCATAAACACATTCAGATCCAATAAAGAAACGCTGAATTAAGAACCAAAAATTCAAGTTTTCTGTCTATTTTTGTGGCCTTTCTGTCAGCAGAAGTCACAAGACTCATGACCCCCATTCCAGGGGGTAACTGAGGAGAGAGGGGGCAATTAATCCTCACTCTCCTGCAGATCTGTCCATGTTTGAGCATCGGCATGACTCTGCTTCTGGGTCAGTGTGGTGAGGGTGAAGACATCCCCCCATCACCACCACCCCACCCCAGAGAGCGTGCTCTGGTGCAGTCAGAACTGCCTCTACAAGCACCATCAGCATCTGTGCCAGCACATATGGAGCTACACCCTCAGCTGAGCTCGGGTGAAGCACTAACAGGTTTTCTGACTCACATGTGGAGGAAGAGACATGAAAAAGCTAAACGTTTTCCTGTTCATTTCTGATGGAAAAAACACCACGATACTATCAAAAATAATAATAATAATGATAACTATATTAATCATAATAAATGTAATTGACTTGCTTCTAAACACAGAACAAGAACAGTTTTGTTATTGAAATATTGTTTTTTTTTTCCATTGGAAATTGGAGCTGAAATCTGGTGTTTTCTATAACCGTTGTTTGATTGAGGTGTTAAATTTTATTGACTAGTAAATTAAAACCTGTGAATATAAAAATAAAAAAGGTTGCACTGAATAATCAGGCATAGCACCAACAAAAGAAAATAGCCTAAACTTCCTCTTTTTATTAATACAAAACCCTTTTCTTCTGATGACCAGTAAGAACGCTCACATCTGAGACTACAACTCGGTTTCAGCCAATGCACCGCATCAACATGGTTGCTGCCTTGGTAACCGTTGACACTTTGGTAGACCTGCAACTAAGATCAACATGCCAACCATGTTGAGTGTCAGTTTCTGCGCCTCTTTCACCGTTTTTAACCAACCCCTACTCCTTCCTTTCTCCAAGAAAGAAACTAAATGTTCCTAGAAATACCACTAGAGGCAGCCTACAAAATGTAGCCTTTTCTTATTGACCCCATGTTAAAAAGTCAGGTTTTAACCCAAAAACAATCTGGTTTTAGAGTTCCATTTGTGCACATTGCTTTGTTTTCTATGGGGGAGGTTAAATCTGTTGTTTCAAGTTGAGTTGAAAAGTGTTATTATTTGGAGCCTGTTTTTGATTGGACATGGGGGTGGACACATGGGTGGGGCAATATTTAGACAGAATAGTATGTCTTGTTTACCTGTTAATGTTTGGTTCTGGTTATGCTGTTCATTTCAACCAGACCCTGGAGTTCACATGGTGTTGGTCATGTGATCCATCTACTTAGGTGTGTGGAATGACAAAGTGGTGGATGTCGTAGGACTGTAGATTTAATAAACAGGCCATGTTGTGTGCAGATTAATCCGTACAACAGATGAGAACAACAGATGGACTCCCTTTACTTTGACCCAATTGACCATTGTTGATGTGGGCGGAGAAAACTCAAACTTCAGCTTTAATTTTGACATTTATAATCGTAAAGTTGACATAAAGAATTAACTGTCCAGCATATACATGTCAATCTTTAATCTCAACATTCACTAAAAGTTCCTGCAAACAGCTTTTACAGAAAAGATCTCTCACATTTAAAGGGTGTATTCCTTGTCAGCACCAAATTCTAGATCGATTCTGCCATTTGAAGGACCGAATTGGCAAACAATAAAAATCACAATTCCTTAAAAGGGAAGAAACATTGGACAGTGATGTTTGCTCACAGTTCTATGTTAAGCCTGAGTGTACGTCTTCAACAGAACATGGACCTAAGGTCAGACACACAGTTACCAAGCCACAAAACCATGAACTACTTTGGCCATTTGATGGACTTGATTGCAAAACAGTAAAAATCTAAGGTACTAAAGAGTCTACTGGTCTTCCGTGGCTTTGTCATGAACACATCTGAACTGAAGCAAAGTATTTGCTTTGAAGAGAAGGAAATGGCATGTAAATGGTGTATACTTATATAGAGTTTTACTGGCCCAAAGTTCGTTATAGTCCCAATCCCATTTACCCACACACACTGACGGCCAATCTACAACCACCAGCAGCAATGTGTGGTTCAGTTTCTTGCCCAAGGACATTTTGACACATACTTCTGTACTGCTGCCGCCCCATGAATGAATTTAGTTAATTTGTATGGGGTTCTATTTGTACCAATGACATGTTTTAGGGTCCACAATCTATGTCTTTTGGTGCATAGTTTCTGCCGATGGTCCACTATGTCCTCTGTCTTTATCTACTGAACAAGTTTATTAAACATTCATTCATTTGTTTTTTTGTTTTTTTTGTCTATGTACTTCAAAGCAATATCTGAACCATATCTATGCTTCATATGCTTCATTATGTCTTCATTGATTATTGCTTTGTATTTACTTAGTGATATTTCTGCTTGCTTTACATTTAAAAATTGTCATTCTGTCCTGTCATTTCCCCACATCGTTAGAAGTCTTTAGTAGTTGTTGCTATGATTGTTAGATGTTATTAGCAAAGTTGGCTATGTTTAGTTGATCATCAGTTAGTTTCATGCTAACTTGGACCGCGCCTACGCAAACATGAAAGATATAGTCTTCTGCATGACAATGGGTACCAAGGAATTTCTTGTCATCATAAAGAAACGACAAGATCAAACAACAAAAGCAAAGACAAGTGCAAAGTTTTTCATGCAAAAACATCACGAAGCAAATGCAAAGCAATCACTAAAAACATGGGCACATGTAAAATATTGCTATGTGGTACATAGTCATAAACAAATGCTTAATAAACTCCAGTAGACATAGACAGTGGACCATGGCCAGAAACAACAAACCAATGACAGACAGTGGACCCAAAAGCATAGTTTTGGCACAAACAGAACCATATGTATATGAGCCTGAACTAGCTTCTTATTAGTTTTTTTTTTGTTTTAAGTTTGCTTTTTGGTGATGGTGTTGTGGAATGTTGAGTTGCTGCTTTTTTTTTGCTTTTTTTTTTTTTTTTGCTGTTTTCATTTGGTGTTAGATCTTTCCAGAAAATAATAAACATCAGATATTTGAGAAGTCAGATGTATTTGAATACAAAAAAAATCCAAAATTTGGCTTCGATGATGCTGCTATACAAAAAAAAAACTTTTTTTTTTGCTAATGAAACAAAGTGAATCAAATATGTTTTCCTTTCAAATGCTTCTATAATCTAAACAGAGTGATGGCTTTCAGAATAAAAGCTCTGTTTTGCACTAAACTCATAATGTCAATGTCAGTATATGAATAATTAAATTAAGATTTTGTGTCCAATGATCGACTATAATCTATCTAAAGTCCCGCTCTGATCATCTTTTGATCTATTGTAAAAGTGTTCCCAGTGGTCTCTAAAAAATGAGCCAAAATTAAAAAAAACTATGTCATTTTCTAATACATACATTTCTGCAATAGTTCATTAGAAATTCAGCTCTCAGTTGTGGGTATAACCATTGGCGCGGGCCAACCCGACCCCCCTTCCCGTCACCCATCTGCCCTCTCCCACTAGCTTAGAACCCTTCATACCCTCTATCTAACACTGATGGAACAAAAATGGTATCAGAGCTATCCAGCCGTGCAGTTTTGAGTCAGATGCCAGCTCGGATGAGGAGGACATATTTGGATTTTTTGTCCACACGTGAGTGCATCAGAATGGAGCGGAGCAGGGAGCCTGTGGCCAGCCCAGCGTATTTTCTAAGTCACAAATGCAATCTTTTTTAAACAGCATTTCTCCGTCTGCTCCTGATTCACAACTATTTGAATAAAGAGATACTCAAACATGTCATTTTAGCTTAACTGTCTTTAAATAGATCCTCCATTATTAGAAAAATGCAACAAAAACTGTTTTTCTGAGTGGCTCTTTAAATATGTCTACAAAAACATGATCAGGATAAAAAGAAAATGAAAGTTTTTCTCAGGTTTAGATGTAATTTGTACCAGAACATATAAACAGAAGAACACTATAGATAAACTTCTATTTAAGGTATATGTTACAAGTATACATAATATGCATGAAATGCATTTATTTAAACCAAGTTTCTCCAGAACCCGTCTGTTCAGCAGGTGTTCTGTGCTCCAACTTATCCCCTAAGGAATAAACCATGTATCCAAAGATCACATTTCCCCCTCTGGGGGTTTGTTTGGTTCACACACTAATAAAAACAGACAATAATCCGAGTGTGGATCTGATACCTGCTTGTAACCGGCTGTGGAACAAGTGTGGACACTGATCCTTCCTCTCCTCACGCGGGCTGACACAGATCTCTTCCTCACAACAACAAAATTATATAATCTGACAGATGATTCAGGCTGTTTGTGAGAGCTCATCATCAGGATGTCTGAAAGGACTCGTCTGGGATTGTAAAGGATCAATCTGATGTGGAGTGGCTGATGTGCTTCCCAAACTTCTGGGCTATCACTGGAAGATTGCGTAATGTGTTTAAAATAATGGTGACATGTCAGGAGGTTGAAGCGTCCAAGAACTTTCTCCTTACCGTGGGTGAGGTTAGTCTCTTCAGGCTCTCCCCCAGAGAGTCCAGGTTCACCCTTCTCCTCCTGGTCACCCTCTTGTGGGGTATGAAGGGTCCCTGCTGCTGCTGCTCGCCGGCCGCGCACGCGGACCTCTCGGCGGAGCTGCGTCCGTTCCAGAGGAGCGCTCTTTGGGAGGAGAAGGGGCAGCCCCGGTTCTCCTCCGCCGGCTCCGGACCGCCATCCCCCCCGTCCCCGCCGGGGCTCTCCAGCCCGCAGTCCGAGCCCACCGAGCTGCTGAATGACTCGGAGGAGATCTTGCGCGACGAAGAGGACATTGTGGTGCTGAACAGGAGGAGGAGGAGGGTGGTGATGATGATGGTGGTGATGATGATGACAGCGGCAGTAGTGATGAGGAGGATGGCAATGCTACAGCGGGCTCCGTACCATGTCCACCTGTGCGCCGGGGAGGCATCAGACAGAGGGGGGTGGGGGGCGAGGGGGGTGAGGCCTGTCCGCGCGCGCAGATTGCGTCCGCGTCCAGTCGCTTTGATCTTCGCGTGCGAGGAGCCTCTGCGTGTGGACTCAGCGATGAAGAGGGGGGCACTAAAGGCACGCAAACGTTTATGTAAGGGGGGCAAGAGGGGGGAGGGGAGCAGGTCCTCCGAAAAATCAGTCCCCCTTTCACCCCCAAGTGAGTCCACTGTCCTTCAGGTGAACGCTGAGCTCCTCAGAGGAGGAGCTGAGCTTCCTTCACGGAGAAGCGCTTCGTGGTCCCATGCTGCGGTCCTCCTCCTCCTCCTTCTTCCTCAGGGCTCCTCTCCACAAGAATGTGTCTTCTCCCCCCATGAGAGCCGCAGCGACATCCTCCACCTCCTCCTCCACCACCACCTCCTTCTTCCCCTCCTCAACGGGCTCCTCTCAGCCTGAGGAGAAACGCTCGTCTCATCATCCACCGTCCCTCACCTGTCGTCTCCTTCCCGCGTGGACTGAGGTTCGGACACGGCAGCTGCAGCGGCGCGCGAGCCTGAAAAACCAGAGGAGAGCAGAGCGCGCGGTCAGCCAGCAACAACGTGCACCGCGCGGCGGCAAAGTCTGCGCGCGCGCAGGAGAAGCGTCGACGCGCGAGCGCTTCAGTGCGGCGCGAGGACACGTTTAAAAACCAAAATGAAATCTTTCAGCAATAATACAATACATCAAATAAATATATATTAGTTTACTCTGTAAAACTTTAACTTAAAATAATAAATAAAATGTAAAAAAATGAATATTTTCAGACAATTAAAAAAAACAATAGATGTAAAATAAAAAATATATAAAATAAAAAAATACAATATTTAGCATTAAATACATGAAATGAAAAATGTTAATTCTTGACAATAAGTAACAATAATTAGAAATAAAGTAAATTTAAATATTCCTGCAGCAGTCACATCCATTTACATTTTCAACGTCTTTATGTTTGTGGAGGTCTAGTATAAAATTTTTTTTTTTTAAATCCATGAGGTTATTCATTTGGATTTATGTATTTATTTATCCAATCGTATCTTGTTGTGTTTGTGCTTTTTTTTTTTTTTTACAAAATCTAGTTTGTGGTTAATTTTGTCAGAATGTTCCTGTATGTAATGCATGGTACTTCAGTCCACCATGAAGACCAGCTCATGGTAGGATCCAAACACTAAAGTAGGGCAGCATTTTTGGATCTTTTGGTCTGCATGTTCTTGTTTCAGGGTTTATAAAAGCCTGGATGTCTCTTTTCTCTTTTGTGAGCTTTCTGCAGACCCTCTGGGGTCGGACCATAGCATGCTCCATGGGTTAAATGCTGACTCCAGTTGGTTGAGAGCCTAAAACGCAAGAGTCCATGCTTGTGGTAGAAAGTCAAACATTTATACACTTAGACAGGGTTAAAAGAAAGAAACAAACTGTCCTCAGTGTGTTAAAGTTTCTGGTCTTCTGTTCATAACTTCATCCATTCTGTTGATAACTTGAACCTTGTGTGACAAATGGATGGGAATACCTCAGACTTTGACCTGCACGTATGTTGATCTGCAATTATTATTTTTTGGTTAACTGGTTTCAGATTTTATATTGAAAATGTCAAGTTATCTTGAGCCCAACATCATATCACCTTTTCTAAAAAAGAAAAAACATATTTGTCAACAGAATTAAAGTATAAAAACACCTAAATACAAGAAGTAAAACTACACAAAAGCATTTGGAAGCTTTCGTCTTCTTTGTTGGAAACTAAAATCCAATCCAGGGAAGAGACCATTAATGCTTATTTCAAAGACTTAATGCATTCATATGTATAATGTGGATTTAATTCCATCCAAAGATAAAAAAATAAGAACAGGCCACCTTCACTTGGACTGAAAAGACCAGGAATTAGCAGTTCTAAAATCTAAGAGCGCATATGAACAATGAAGACTATGCAGAACGTCATGCATGGCAAAAAGGCTAGATTAAACTCTGTTTTAAGGTAAATAAATACAAAATTCCAAAATAGCTACAGGAAACATCAACTAATAATTTTAGATAAAAAGGGAGGTTCAAATGTTCCTTTGTATCAAGCAGACCCACAGAAAGAGGCTAAAGAGAACTCGGTTAACTGCACTGAGGTGGTAATCAAGCTACATCAAATGGTAATAAGTCATGGTCAATAATCCAGGCTCAAGGCCATGTGCCAGTTGTGTTCAACATGGGTTTCCACAGACAAAGAGGGCTCCGTGGGCAGTTAATGGGGCTTGCAGCGGTGGTGCAGCTCAGAACAACGCTCCTGACTGGCATTAATGACGGTTATGACCTTGACCTCAATTGGCACCGCATGTCTGTTCATTAGGCGTCCCCAACGGGAACCAGCAGCAGAGAAACGCTAAAATAGACACAATACGAATGCAGACAACCCAGAGTCATTTCCCAAAAGTTCTCCTAATTCATTTGACTCTCTGGAGCAGCGTGACCCTAATCCACTACACAGACTTTCAGTCCATCTAACAAACGCCCACACACAACCCGGCCTGCACAAACTCTGCGCTCTTTCCTTATCTGGCTGCTTTGCTCTTAGCAATCAGTCTGCAGTCCATCTGTAATAATGTGAGCTTTTAATAAAGCCAGCGCTACAATGGCATAAATGATGTTCCAGAGAAGATAAGCCCCGGAGCAGAGGGAGTGCTCGGAGCTGGCTGCTGGCCACATGGAGCCCAGCACGAAGAAGAGGGCATTTCTCACCGCTAATCTCATTCACAATGTTCCACGGATTACAGCAGATTGAATAACTTTAGCATGAAAACAAATAATGACGCAGCTCAGCCAAGGGTCGCAGTGACTGACGGCGCTGCGATTAAACCCAACTGGTGGAGCGGGACGGGCTTCATGTGTAATAATAAACACTAAAACGTTATCAAGACTGAAATGGAATGCCAACCTGTCCAGGCGGACAGCGCCCTATGACTCGAATTAGCACCAGCAACCCCAAAAAGTCTAAATCTAGCCCAGGGGTCTGCAACCTTTTTAGCTAAAAGAGCCAGTTTCTTCCTGACCAAAACTGAGAAAGAGCCGCAAAGTCCCCTTTTAACATTTAAAAAATGCATTATTTATGTTTTTATAACCATTAGGTCATTCGTTTATGAAAGGTAGCTTAAAAATATTTACAAAACAGTAATATTTTCTTTTTATTACGAATGTAAGTTATTTTAATTTGACAGCAGCTTATTAAAGTTCCTTTCAAAATAAAATACACCCTGCGTCAAACAAGATCCTCCTGATCCAGCAGGTTTACTTGAAATAAAAATGCAAGAAAGTCCAACATGATTTTTTTATCATTATTATTTTTCTCTTTTTACTATCAAATATAAACATGACGTTGGTGTAGAATCCAATTATCAAAAAATATCCAAATGTAAATATATGTAAATGACAAAAGTATTCTAATAATAAACCACTTTGAAAATAGATTAGACATTTACCATGATTGTACTCAGCTATCTGACATGCTAAAAACCTGAACTAAAAAAAAATATTAACCAAAACCACAAACCTATTATTTATGCAATTTGTTTGCATTTCTCTTCAAATCCAGAGAGCCACAATGGAAGGAGGAAAGAGCCGCATGTGGTTCCTCAGCCGTAAGCTGCAGACCCTTGATCTAGTTAAAGATTTGTGACTGAATTCCAGTCAAATTACCTTATTTGGATATAAAACCTACTCCACACTTGTAAACGATACTTTTTCTGATGATGGAAGACATATATTAAGAAAATGAAGCTCAAAATTACATTTCTGAGTATTTCTTTATTCAAATCATTGTGAATCAGGAGCAAAAAAAAAAAAAAAAATCAGTTTAAAAAAGATTGTATTTGTGACCTAGAAGATACACTGGGCAGGTTACAAGCTCCTTACTTCAAGCTCAGCAATGGGGACGGGAAGGGGAGCGGGGTTGCTCCACACCAACAAGTCCGCCCACAACTCAGAGATGAATTCCTAATGAACTCCTGCTGCTCTGCAGAAACTATGTCCTAGAAAACGACATAGTTTTTTGGGATTTTGCCTGAAAGCTAGGGGTGTAAGGAAAACATTGATTTGGTGAGATATCGCCATACTTTATTTGGTGATATTTGTATCGATTTAAAATGCTAAGAAGACAATATTTAATGGATTATTTATGCTTAAGCCCGTAGTTCAGCTCTTACTTTTGTTTTGAATTTAAACTCCCGACCGATTAGTATCCAGTTTGTTCTAAAGCATGTTCTTTAAAAAATAGTAAAATATTGTCTCTGGTGTCATTTTGGGATTTATCAGGATATGTATTGTATCATGACTTGTGTATCGTGATATGTATCGTATTGCTGGACTCCCTCCAAAACACAGCCCTGCTAAAAACACCATAATCATAATTAAAAGACCACTAGAAACACTTTCACAATAGATAAAAAATGGATCGGAATGGAACTTTCACAATTTATTGAGATGGAGTGGCGTATTTTAGGATCAATTTCGCTTCCGATTAAATTTTGCATTTAGCAAAGAAATCCTCAGATGTCTTGTACTGCAGCACCATTGTTGTAACATTTATTTAACTTAATTTAAGTTAAAAAAACATCAGTTTTAGAGCAAATTTCCCAAAATTAAGCCAATATATCAGCAAAACATCTAGTCATTGTACTTTCTATCAATGCTAAACATTATTTTGACAAGAACTTGGTCAAATGTAGATACTAGGATTGAGATTTTTTTGTATGTACACTTTGATCTTTGGTGGAATTCCACATTTTCCTCATCTTCCAGAAGACATTCTGCAGAAGAACACTCACACACGTACAGCAAAAAGGAACAAAACCATATATAGACAAAGCCATAGAAGAGCAGAGATTCGTGCTCTCTGGAAGACGTTGAGCCGGTGAAGGCTGAAGAAGATGCAGCTGTGGAATGCCAATAGATAAGAGTTCATCAGCCTCGTGACATAAATCTGAGCCAGGTGAAAATGTGGAGAACAGGAATGTTTGTAATGTTGATTTCTTTCACAGAAAGGACATAGAAAGCCCTCCCAATTCCATAGCCTTTTAAAAATGAACATTTCCTGCCTATCTTGGCAGAAAAGGGTTCTTTAGTCATTAATTTAGAAGAATCTAGAACATGTTTTGGTAAAAAAGGATAGGACCAAATCACTGCAAACACTTAATCTTATAAGTAAAAGTACCTTCATTTCAAGAAAGAAAAAAAACCACACTCATCAAGAGTTTTTTGATAGAAAAATAATCTTAGTTTAAGAAAATATGTCTAAATGATTTGATTAAAACAAAGAATTCTTGGTTCTACCATTTTTCTTACTCCACTGGCACATATTTTTGTCTTTATTTAAAGAAAATGTTTCCAGTTTAAGAACTTCTAACTTTTTTCATTCTGTTTTTGCAGTGTTGAGAATGATGTTTGTGTGTGAATGAGCAAGAAAGGGAAGACAAATTGCTGACTGGGTCATAAATCTGACCTCCAGCTAGTCTAATTGGCCATAACCATCCATCACTCTGGGTTTTTTATCTGCTATTAACCATGAACTCGCGCCTCAATGTCAGTTTTCCAATATAAATAAGCTGAAGTCTTGCTTCAAAGGATGGTTTCAAAAGAACAAAGAGTAAAAATGAGAAATGATTTGAAATAATTGTTGGTGCTTAAAAGTGAAAAATTCAACTGCTTTTCTTGTCGATGTCAATCTGTTTTAGAACAATATTTTATGATGGATTTTACATTTGTTTTGACAACTGTGTAACGTAACCCTTTTATCAATGGCTTAAAACTGTAAAAATGCCAGGATGCTGAGGGGAAATGTAACATTGTTGTCTTAGAAAAATAAAGAGAAATGTGTATATTTTTGGTATAGCCATTAAAAAATGTAATAAAAACATTTCTTTAATGTATACTCATACACATGTTTATTTTTACATGAACTATATAGATTTAAACTTTAAGCAATTGGAGCATTTTCTGGGAAAAGAAAGCATTTTAGCAAGTTAACATCACCACCTATTAAGTATGGTGGTGGGCTAGTGATGGTTTGGGCCTGTCATTAGCGAAATAAAACCCAGATCTAAACCAGATTAGAATGAGCTGAGAAGAACTTTCATAAAAGACTGTGTGAAAACCTCAAATTAAGTTTATAATTATAAGAAATACTTTGATATTCATTGGGCAGCATTTCAGTTTGGTTTCTGTATAATAAATTTAATTTTTCTAAAGTGTAAATACATTATTTTTCTGGTAAGGCATGGGCACACGTTTTCATGAAACCCCAAAAGGATCAGTCTTTCTTCTTCTTTTGGTCGTTTATCCCTGTAGGAAAAATGTTTAAGTCTCAAGATTTCAGCCATGTGTTGAGACGGACGAAGATTTTTGTAAATCCGTCTTTCCCTCCTTGAAATCTCAGATTAAGGCTGCAAAAATACATTTAAAATAACAATTTTACTAAAATAATAAAAGGTGGAAAGTTGGGTCTGTGTTGCAGATTACTCAGGGAGGAAAATGTGAGGATTCCAATGATGTGACAGAAGTGCCCATGAGCAACTTTTAAAAGTGACTGCCAGCATATAATACTTAATGAAAAAATAACAATTAAATCAATTGGGGTAAGATGCTATAAAGTTTCTATTCTTTTGTATTCAATAAAATTGAATGAAATTAATTTAAAAAAAAGAATTTGTTAGTAGGTTAGAGTCAGAAAAAGATGCATTAAATATATATATATTTTTTGCTCAACTGGTAAGTTTATAATGTAATTTATAAAAAAAAATGTATTTAAAAAAAAAAGACAAACATCAGTGACGTTTAATTTATTCCCCTCTCTTCAAAATGTTCACATTTTTTAAAGAAAACACATTTTTTTGTACATCAAATCCAGACATGTATTTACATGAGAGTCTCTAAAACATACTCCTGGCTTGTGTTTTAGTCCCTTCAGTTCAGCAGAGATCCCCTCAGGTCTGACAGAAGGTTTGGTTAACCCTCAGTTTTGGTGCAGTCAAAGGGTTTCCACCACGCTGCAAACTGCAGGACTTTTTTCCTCTGATCATCAAAATTTTCTCTGATGGGTTTCCTCCAGCGGCGCGGCTCCAGGTCCATCATGCCACCGACTATTTCCTGAAAGAGAGGCAACAGGCTGGTCAGCATAATGTCACCCAGCAGAACAATAAAGTTATGACTTTCAAAAAAACAGTAAGACAAAAAGATACTAACAAAACCCTCAAGTCATGATCGTACCTTTGCTATTGTAGATTCAAACCTCACAATAATCATAAATATAATTCTGTTATATCAGGTAACAAACCAAATGTAAGCTAAAATTTATTTTTATCTGGTGAAAAACACACACTAAAAACAGATTTTTAAACATTTCTTTGAGACAACTGGTTAACATCATCTTACCTTCCCAAAGTAATGAGGAAACTTCTGCTCGTTCTCAATAACATGAGCAAACCCTCCTTGAAGACCAAAGTCCACAGCAAAGTACGGCAAACCTCGAGGAACCTGAAGGAAAACCAACGCATCCATGACAGAATTCATGTCACACAACAACGATTCAAAGAAAAGATGAAAAAAGAGAGGCGTACGGCTTGTCGAACGTCTCTAGAAGAGAGGTCAACAATCTTCTTGTTCATAGCCCATTCCTCGTCACACTCCATGATCGCTTTCTGGAAACAGAAAAAAAGCCTTAAATGCATTAAACTCATTGAAACACTTCACCTTACTCACACTACCCGCACAGGGGCAGACCCGTATGGGTGATGTGGGGTTTAGGGTTGTGCGGGTCTGTGTCGGGTCATAGGGAGGAGCGTCTAGGTGTGTCTTGGAGTTCCCTTAAAGCCATTTCATGATACGTCATAAAAATTGAACATAGCCCATGTTGTGTGTGGGGAAAGTGTTTCGCGAAGCATTGGCTGAAAAAATTAAGTTGCATGGATCGTTGAAAAAAAATTGGGGTCGGGACTCGATTAAAAAAAACATTAACAAATTAATCGCAAACTGGAAAAAATTAATCGCGATTAATCGCTATGATGTTTTTTCTTAGTGTCAGTATTTGCCGACCACTTATTATCTGAGAGTACTCACAATATTAAATCACACAAGAAAGTCTACATTTAGAACATTTATTTTTAATTACTGCTGTCAATCAAATACAAAAAAATCAGATTAATCGCACATTTGTGTTAGGGTTAATTACAATTAATTGCAATGTTTTACCAGGTAAAATTTATATGTGCAATATAAAACCGGACCACGGATCAAATAGGCCGCTTTTAAAAAAAAAAGATCTAAACCACAAAAATACCGATTGAGTATTTATTTCTTTTGTAAGTGATCATGATATAAGCAGGATAATACCCAACAAAATGTTTTAACGTATGTCGTTGAAGCCTGAACTGCCGAGTTAAAGCGAAGGACTCTTTTGTCGATTAATTTGCAATAACACATACTAACGTGTTAATTCTTTTTGATTAATTGCATGCGTTAATGCATTAATGTTTACATCCCTAAAAAAAAATACAGATTTTCTTTCTACGGGTTCACCGAACGGCCTATGACCTTGATATTTCATGCAAGTCACCTACATACCCCATACAGGTTTGACCATTTTTCACCTGTAGACACCCCGTACCCCCCCGTAAGGGCAGTTGTGACTAAAGCTTTAAAGATTCTTCGATAAATCCTCCAAACCTTGAAGTATATCGGCGCCATGTCGCCCAGTTCTCTGGGCAGAGGGATGCACTCCAGGACCATGTGCAGTTTCCTGCGAGGGTTCATGTGCGTCTCCATGAACACACAGTCCAACTCTTGATCCTCAAACATTCGAACCAAAGCCCGCCGAAACAGCTGAGGACATGGCAAACAAATTTCATTCAAAGTCTCAGAAAAACGATTTCCACTAAATGACAGCGGAGGTCATTTCAGCATAAAACGCTATTCAGTTAATTCTTCCAACCAAAGGATCAGAACATTTTCCACCTGTTCTCTCCAGATTTATACCAACTCATATTTTTCATAACCTGAATTTTAATGCCAAATATCAACACTCTAAGCAATAAAATACAAAAGTTTTAATTCCCACCCTTAAAAACCTATTTACATTTGACATAAATGTTTAAACTCATCATCGAATGGGATTTAAGGACGGATTTACCTGCATCTCTGACCACACGTCCTCATCAAGCGCGGTTCCACAGCTGTGATGCTGAAGGGGGCAGATGAGGCAGTGTCCCTCCGTCATGGACACTCCTGCAGGCAGGCTCAGGTACACCTGCAGACACATGGTACACTCATCTAAAGAGGCTCTTTCTTTTTAAAAATCTTTCAACAGTGCTGAGAACACTGCAAGCGGAGAGAAGAACACATCTAATTCAAAAGTCAAAAAGCCATCTCATGTGCCCCGCCCCTTTTCCAGCCCACATCATCATCATCTCCTTACCTTGCAGCCTATGGCGACAATCAGATGCTTCTGGAGCTCCTGGCTGCTGAAGCAGAACTGGCATTTCTCCATGGAAGCAGCCAGCCTCCTACTCTCCCCGATGGCTCTATTCTTCATCCTCTCTTCTTCTCTTCCTTCACCCTCTCTCTGCGCCGCACTCGACACAAACATGTCGTCCAGGGTGTAGTTGTCCCCGTCCGTCTTGCCCATCATCTGGAGGGCGGAGCAGAGCAGAGAAGGACAGAGAATGTTCAGTCTGCAGACACACTGCTATATTCTGAGAGTTGATGAACAACAGTTTTATCTGAGGCATAAGAACACTGAACTACAAGCATGGAATAGTTTTTCCTAAACGTCTGCAAGTACAAACAGTCATAAATGTAGACCGAGGTGCATTGGCATCCAGCTCTGTTCTGTGTGTGTGTAAGTGTGTGTTTGTGTGAGATGTGTCGTGGGAATGCTAATATTGCAAAACAGGGACGCAGTGCACGGACTGTGGCAAATCTTGTCACCATGGCGACTGGGCAACAGGTTGAAAAATGTATTTGAGAATGCGCAGGGCAGGGACGGCTGAAGTGTGTGAGCATGACTCGCTGTGTGGGAGTGAGTGTGTGCACGAGAGGGAAAAGTGGACGAGTTTAGTGGAGCTGGGAGGGGGGACGCTGTGGTCAGTACCTGTGTGGTCAGACACAATGGAGTACGATCTACAATGTGTTCAACCAGATCAGTCAATAAAATCCAGAATGTGTTCATGCAGATCAGTCAATAAAATCTAGAATGTGTTCATGTAGATCAGTCACTAAAATCTAGAATGTGTTCATGTAGATCAGTCAATAAATCTAGAATGTGTTCATGTAGATCAGTCACTAAAATCTAGAATGTGTCCATGTAGATCAGTCAATAAAATCTAGAATGTGTTCATGTAGATCAGTCACTAAAATATAGAATGTGTCCATGCTGATCGTCACTAAAATCTAGAATGTGTTCATGTAGATCAGTCACTAAAATCTAGAATGTGTCCATGCTGATCGTCACTAAAATCTAGAATGTGTTCTTGTAGATCAGTCACTAAAATCTAGAATGTGTTCATATAGATCAGTCACTAAAACCTAGAATGTTTTCTTTAAAAAAAAAAAAAAAATTCAGAACGCAATCATGTGGATTGGCTAACGTGTCCAGGCAGAACCCCCAGTAAAACTAGAACCATCTGAGTTCTAACATTTCATTTTTCAAACACAAACCTCTAAACTGCTAAAGCGAGCAGGAGTTTTACCTGCCAGAAAATCTAAGTTAATCAGACCTGAAGAAAACATTCAGAGTTTGGAAGTAGATTTTAGATTTTTCTTAACATCCTCAAGGTTATGTGTGTCATTAAAAACTATGAAGCAGCAGAAGTCCAAAAATGTCAGAGCTAAACCCAAAGAAATACCTACACACGTCCCTGACGTTTCTGCATGACGGACAGACAGACGGATAAAACTAAAGAGCAGAGTTTCTCTGGAAGCAGCTGAAAAAAAGACTTTAAATTTGAAAAAATATGGACTGTTTGAGGAAACTGGAGGTTAAGATTAATGACAAAGAACAGGAACTAGGCAGTCATTCTGATCTCTTCCAAACTTTCAGGTCAGAATGTCTGGTCAGGCTCAGCAGACAGAGATGTGGATGGCATGATGCCTCTACCCTGCAGAACACGAGGAAAAACTTCAAATGTGCAAACTCAGCACTAGCTCTTCCCATCAAACGTTTGGCCTGAAAGAAAATGTCAGAATCAGTGACTGACATTCCTCAGGGATGAAAGTCTGACAGCAGATGGACCCACAGATCAGACAGATAGCTCCTGAGGTTGTGATGAGTCTGGAAGAAGGAAGCAGAAAGTGTGCAGCCATGCGGAGATGAAGCTGACTTTTCTGTGTCTGGGATGATCAGTCTGTAGCTGTTATTAGAAATGATATTCATAGAAGGCCTGCCATGGTAACTGTGGATGTATTTTTAGTGTCACTCTTTAATGGCGTGTATTTTGGAGGAGCGATCCTGCCGCGTTCGAGTGAGAGCCCGGAAAGTCGGAGGATGAAGAGAAAAAGTGGATTAATTTTGCCGTTTTTATTACCATGGCAACCCCCCTGCTATTTTGTTTAATGACGACTTCCTCTCTCCTCCTTTTTGCACACGCTGCTGTCAATCAGACTTTGACGCTGTTTGTTGCAGCCGAACACGAGGAGGAAATAAGGAAACTGGTGAGAGACAGAGGAAGAGGAATGGTGGAGTCTGCTGATGCGCAGACACATGCCAGCACGCCAGTTTCCATCTGCTGCTGGATTTCCATCGGAGGCTCAGAGAGGAGGAGACAGCTGAGGGAAATGACACCCAGTCTTACAGCAGAGCCAGAGAATCCTAAATGCCACAGAGGCTTCGCTCCTTTAGATAATCTGACAAACGTTTTCAGGAGAAATCAGCCGTTTAGCTCCTGGAAGGAAAGGTCAGAGGAAACGGATGATAAATGTGTCAAACTGATCCATGAGGCCTTTAAGCTGCTTTGGTCTGAAACAATGACATAGAGTTCTTTCTGTTTGCAGTGAATAAATCAATAATTTTGACTAAAATTTCTTTGAAATAAGCTCTGTGAGCTTTGTACTCGCTCATGACTCCATGAGGACTTCAGTCAAGGATCTTTGTCATCATTTCACCACAAGGTGACATAAAATTAGTATGTTTGATCAGAGGTCAGCCAATTACAGATCAATAAATGTAATACATTAAAAATTAAAGTGCCCATACGTCCCCTCCCTCACTACCCCGTTCTGCCTACGTCACCCTGGTCAGTGCTGGACATGACAAATAAAAAAAAATGTTTTGTTCAAACTCTCCATAGCAACCATTTTAGTTTTTGGTCATTTGAAGGTGATGAGTAAGTCTATGTAATTTTTGGAAGAATCAACAAAAGTACATTTTTGGATTTCCTTGACAACTGTGTGTTTTTGTTCATATTATTTTGTTCAGCTTGAGCCAATGATTCATGTGTTAAATTTTCAGAATAAAAAATATGTGTAAAGAACATGCGAGCAACAGGGAAACATCACTTTTGTGACCTCGTCACGCTAATGCCAATCTAAAAATTGACAAATTGTTCAAGGAGTTAGGAAGAGATAGCTGAAAATTCCAAGGGGGAGTTTAAATTTGTAGCTGGGCTAGAGGGCCACTTCCTTAGGTCAAAGGTCAACAAACTTCGGCTGTGGCAGTATGTCTGTAAATTGGTGAAAATTGCTCAAATAAGTTGTTGTTTTTTTATTTAATGAGGTAAAATGTGATAATGGTCAAAGTTAGCACTTTAAAAAAAAATGGCTGACAAATTGTAGGTACTGTGGCCATCCCATAATAATTTCAAAACTTCCTTTGGATATCTCTGACACGAGTGTTTTAGTTTCATTAGCAGATTTTAAACAAAAAACATTTTTTTGAGCCTTATAATAGATTTTGGGATAATTCTTTTTTTTTCTCCCACAGTAAAGTCATCACTGGAGAGTGTGTGTTTGTGTTAGAGGTGTCACTATGCCCAAAAGTCTTTTCACCAGGTACTAGATGCATGCAAATTTTAGTAAGTTTTTTAGTAAGTCGGTGGCAGGATGAAATTTTTGCTCCAAGGCGCTGTAAGAAATATAAATTACAAAAACAATCTGTTCCTCACAGTCTAGGACTGTAGAGGGACATAACAATTTACCTTGGACGCCATACGTGAGTAGAGGGCGTTCTGGTCCATAGCAGAGCTCATCTTCTCCCTGCGGACCATCTCCTGAAGATCCACTCTGTCGTCGTCTTGGAAGTAGCGGACTCGCTCCCCACCGGCATGAGTCTCAATCTGGATGAAGGAGATGCACAGGAAGAATGAAAACAGTTTGAAATCAGGGAAGTGTAACCAGGTGACTCTGGATCTCTACAGTTAGCAGAAAACAGAGGAGGCATTTAATCGCAGTGACTTCTTCTGGAACCACCATGTGAGGGTCTGAGACGCAGGAAGGCTGCAGCCTTTATGAACTCTGTGACTGTTATGGTTAAAATGAGTACACATCACATAGATGTGTGAGCAGATTCCTCCATGAGGAGGATCCAATAGCTTGTGCTAGCTCATGCGGTCCAGATACTTTTAATGAAAACGTGCCTAAGATGGCACAAGGGTTACGCTAATTGTTCACGTTTCACTACTTTTTGCAGCAAAATTCTGCTGCATTAAAAACAAAAATGTGCAACACCAGTTACACAACAATCCAGCTCTCCTTACCGCTTTCTTTTTCCGCCGCCCTCCATGGGGTTCCACAGGTCCAGACGGGCCTTTGACTGGCCAGGCCCGACCAGACTGATCTGTTCTGTAAAGAAGGACTTCCTGGTCTTCACTGGAGCGAACGGTGGCCTGGATAACCCAAAAAACCCCACAGACATTTAGAGCCATAAATGTATAACAAAATCCAGTTTATGAATGAGTCTTCGTTAAGAATGAAATCTGAGACGGAAAAGTTTTCTATCGACTGAAGTTAGAATTTTAACCTGAAAGAAACTAACATTTAAAAAAATAATAATAATACGTAATAATTTTATACTATATTACTAACATATATATTACCGATATGTTTGTTTGGAGCATCCTTTTAATAAATCGTAAAGGAAGAAAGAATAACCTGAGCAGCAAAACTTTTGCAGCT
Source organism: Oryzias melastigma (assembly GCF_002922805.2). Lineage (NCBI taxonomy): Eukaryota > Metazoa > Chordata > Actinopteri > Beloniformes > Adrianichthyidae > Oryzias > Oryzias melastigma. The sequence continues at coordinate 21,568,838 of NC_050524.1, read as the reverse complement.
TTTTCATCTTTGCATTTCAAAGTTCAAGAAATTGAAATACTACAGTGGCCCTGAAGTCCAAATCACACCAACAAATCACTCAACGTAAAAAGATCTCAACAAAAATTTAAAGAAGCAAAACAATTAATTAAAGGGGCCCTAATTTTTTTTTTTCTACAGCGTTTCAGAGTAAACTATATCCATATACATTATCATATATTACCTTTGGAACACTAAAAAACAAATTATTTATGAAATATGAGTTATTTTGTGGACTGTTTTAATACTCGAAGTAAAACAATTCGATCTCTGAGGCACCGCCTTTCACTCCTCATCAGTCCCACCCATTTCACAGCGTCATCCTTGAGCCAGCCTCCCCGAGCCTCCTCAGCGTGACCAAACGTTGTAAACAAAATCACGTGACTAAAGATCTCCTCAGTCATTGGCCAGCAGCTATAGGGACGATTCAAAACAGAAGAGAAAGAACCATGCGCCGCGGTCTGCAAATGCTTTCCAAGATTTTTCCCTTATTCAAACTGTTTATTTTGCTGATGGATTTTGAGGATCTGTATGAAGGCCAGGTTCAACACTTTTACTGCAGCTTTGGTACCACAGAGGAATCCTGCATGATGGTTACTAGGGACACTACAGCTGCAGGTACACACGCTAATAAATGTTTGTTACATGTAGATTGTCTGTAGAATCAATGTGGATCACGTTAGAAGTTGTTTTATTGACCATGAATTCAATCAACCCCATTTTAATGAGTTGCTGTGTCTCGTCGTTGTGGTGTTATGACGTTGTTTTAAGAGAAGTTATACGTTTTTTTTTATGGTGTTAAAATAAATGTTCTAACAAGTAAACCAATTAATCCCTTTTGGATAACATGACAATTAATGCTCTACATTTGTCTGCGGCTCACCGATCGCCTCATTTCTAATGTGTTTACATCTCGTGACTCAGTTGTTCCAATCTCAGTTTGTTTCATATTCAGACTGAAGAATCTCAGAGTGAACTAAAGTTCGAACCAAACCATCTCGAAAGATGGGTCAGAGAGCGTTTCCTGGTACAGGTGTGGTGCCAAGGTAGTGATCCATTGCCAGGAAACACATTCTGGCAATAACTATCTATCTGGGATAACTACCTCGGCACTACAGCTCTGTGGAGAAAGTGGGTGTGTGTTCGTTGTTGTCTAGGGGCGGAGCTTGCAGCACAGATATTTCCTGGAGGGAGCCGTTTGCATCGCACTGATGCCAGCACGATGCAAACCGCTTGTTTTCGTGGGTATGGGAGGGGATGCTGCAGGTAGTGCAGGTTTTTACAGCATTACTCTTAAATGCATGAACGGATCAAAATGTCGCTTTGGGGTTCTTCATAGTGAGGAATGAACAGTATAATACACTTAGAACCTCAAAAAGTCAAATTTTTATGGTAGAGCCCCTTTAAGAAAAAAAAACTGATTTTAGAAATGAGAGTCACAGTAAGTTACCTTTCATGAACCATAACTAGAAAAATAATGATTTCAGTTAATTAATGATGAATATTGGACATCAGTGGAGTTAAGGTTGAGCTTTCATGTTCATTGTTTGTTTCTACTGCTACAATAATCTGAATTGTTAGACCAGTCATGGTGATTAAAGAAGCACAATTACAGAAAAGAAAATTGATAAGTCAATGTTTAGTTTTGTTGACCGCTATTTTTTTTTTGCTATTTTGACAACATTTTGTCACAACCGTTCTCTTGGATGAGTGCAGCTTCTTAAAAGTGAAGTTATTAAATGAGTCATTAAAGGGTTCACACGTTTTTTAGAAAGTTGAAACCTTTAAGATAAATTAAAATCTGGTTAACTTTGAGGAGATAGAGTTTTGTCTGATCTGCTAACATTACTCTCTTGTTCCATTCCTGCTGATAGTGGACTTTTGCTTCAGGATAGGAGCAGGTTTGTTCACCCTAATTTTGGTTAATTAGAAAGAAAGTAAGCGATCATTGCTTGCTTTTATAACAGCGTTTGGGTTAAAGTCCACAGACCTGGTTAGATGTGGCCGTTTCCTGTTGTTTCTTTCTGGCTGTGTGATTCTCCTTGGCTTTACGCGCCGCCTCCAGCTGGGATTTCAGCTTTTCAATCATGGCCTGAAAAACAAATACATGGTTAAAAGTTGGATAGCTGGGATTTGTCTAAATCCACAGAAAAAGGGGGTCAAATGAGTACTAAATAGCTTTTAATTAAGTGCTAGTCATTAACCTGCATAAAAAAAATTCTGTTCGTCTTATATACTTTACTATCAAAATAGGTGTATATTTATATATACGTCTCTTATATATGAAACTAGCTTTTATATTTTTAGTTTCTTATTACTTTTTGTTTCTGACAAAAAATAGACATTGAGGCCAGTGTGGACCGGGGGGTTAAGAAAACATGGGGTTGCAGAGGCAGGAGGCAGTACAGAAAAACAAAAACACAAGACAAATCAAACAAAAGTAGCTCAAGGCTTAATGTTAAAAATGTCATAAATATTTGTTTAGAGAAGAGCTGCATTTTTGTGCACAACACACTCAAATATCCACACAATTTTTGAGTTTTTCCAAACACTTTAACCTTGTGAACAGCAGAGATGTTCATTTTCTGGAACAAGTTTAAAGGCAAAATGAGAAGTTTGTTTGATTTATTTAAAATCCTGAGATAAAAAAATAGAAATAGTTAAAATAAAAACATGACTCATCTTTGATGCTTTACAAAAATGCAGATTTTCAATTGAATGAATAATTCTTCAAACAAAACGTTCTTTGGAAACATTAGCTGACCTTGATCATGTTTGACTGCCGTTTGTCTCGCTCGGTTTTCTGCAGTTCAACTTCAGAACATAAATGTTGGGATTTACAGCAGAAATCTTTCAACTTCTGAAGCTCCAAATGTTAAAAAAGAAAAAAAAAGAGTTTGCAAGGCATCAGACTCACAGTGTTGCCCATCATCTCTGCTTTTATGAGTTTGGAGCCCAGTTTGTTCATCTCCTCCTCTGAAAGCAAAGGGATCTCTTCTTCTTCTTCTTCTTCTTCTTCTTCACTTTCCTCCTCAGTCCTGACCAAATATGGACCGGGGTTTTCGAGGAGAGCACAAGAACCAGGAGATTTTAGAATGAGGAGACAAGACGTGTAAATAAAGCATAAAACATGCAAAACAGACAAAACAAAGTTAGCATTATAAGTCTAGATGGTTTATGAACTTTCCAGCAACATCACAGATGCGAGTTCTTCATCTTCTAAATTTATTCTTCAACATACAACAATAAAGCCTTTATTCCGCCCAGATTTACGGCGTTTCCAACTCTAAAGTTTTCCGTTTAACCATTTCATCGTTTGCTTTGACTTCTTCGGTGGTGTTTACGCGTCATGATTCATTTGACTCATTACAGCTCTGCCCAGGAGGATGCTGGGAAGCAGCGTTCTAGGCTATTAGGCCTCTCATGGCACTGCTTCCTGCTGCTGCCACACTGCAGACTCATTTCATGCTGCGGGGGCTCTGACTTCCAGTTTACCCAAACAACTTAGCCTAATGAGGCAAAGCACAGAAGGCTTCTTCACAAAGCAGCCGTGGTCTAACATATGGCCTACAACAGAGCTGATGTTAAACCAGTGAAGAGTGGAAACTTGTTGTTCCTGCTTTACTTTCACTTTTTTTGGTTCATTTTGGAGAAAGAAGATGGTGACCTGATAAAACTTTTATTGTTTAATATTCATTTTAATGTGAAAAATAACCAAAACACTAATGAAATTTCAAATTAAATACAAAAAGTCTGATGAATACACAGCCATCTCAGCTGCTTTGTTTAATAAATTTTATAAAGTAGCTTTTTATGTTTTATCCAAAGTTTCTGTGGAACTTTGAGGCAATTTTAAAGGGTAAGCAAACCCTAAATCAACTTTTTCTGGCTTTTGACCTCTATAAATGAGGCTTTAAAAGTGCTGTCATTGTCAATTTTTTTTACAAATGAAAATAAACTTGTTTAATTCTTGAAAATATAGTCAAAAACGACTGTGTGCTGCCCCCTACAGGTTGAAACGAGGTATTACATGTGAATTTTGTGATTGGTCAAACCGTTTAAGTCCCACGTCATTTCAGAAGTCTTGCGTCATGATCTGCAGCTCCAGTAATGATAGCAGTCTTGTTCTCCAGCCCCACCCCTATGACTGGATTTTCAAATTTAGGCTGTGGGCCCTGTTTCGTAACCCTTTAAGAAGGAGTGCCTTTAAATTCATGAACAGTTGTTTCTCTCCACTCTAGATGGTTCACCTCCTTCACCCCGTTCTAACCCACCTGGAGTGATGCTTTGTCATGATCTGACCTCTAACCACCATCAGCGTCTGGGCTCTGGCGTTCATCCTTTCTTAGGTATGTTGACATTGGGAGTGGGGTTATCTGGACCCCACAAGACAGCGCGCTGAATTTTTTTTTCCCCAATGATTTTTGATTTTCACTAGTGTCCATGGCACACATGAAATCTTATCCGCTTTCGTCCACATTTGTAGTGAAAGGGATAACATGTCAATGTAAGGGTAGGGTCATCTGGACCCCAAAAGATAGCACAAAGGTTATACATTTACTGTCTGAGTTAATATCAAACAAACAACGTCATCACCCTAGAGCCAAACCCTCAAAGATTATGGAGTCACATTTCTAATATCTCTCTGACTGAAATGTTTTTACACCAATTTTCAAATCCCTGAACACGTTCCCCGTCAGCTTTATGATCAATTTTAAAATTGTTTTATTATCTTTTTAGATTTGGACTTTTTTTTTTTTTTTTTTTTAATCTTAACTACTTTTAGTTTATGATCCCAGGTCCTCAGTTGCAGGTCTGCTGGTGGTCAGAACAAAAACCCATGCTGAGATCTCATTCCAGCATCGTGGGGTTGAAGTGTGGAACGACCTTCCTAAGGACATATTTACATCTATAACTGTCTGAATAGATGCTCATTAATGTGCATTTCCTTATCAAATAAATAATAAAATGTAACTTGAAGTAACAACATTCATTAGAGAAGCTCAGAAAATTTTTCAAATCCAATTTTAAATAAAAAGCAACAAAAAATGAACCCACGAAGGTCCATTTTTTAAGTATAATATAGTAAAAATGTCCAACCTTGTTGGTTCAGATGTCTGAGGAGCGGTTACAGTCTTCAACGCCAGGTTTTCCTGTCCTGCTTGTTTTTGGCTGTTGGGATCACAGGCCAAAGAGCTTCCCTTCTTCCAGGCTGGAGCTCCACTCTTCCTGCTGCCAGAGTCTTCGTCATCAGAGCTGGGTTTCAGGAACTCTGCTGGTTTAGGTCTCTGTGGTGCTGCACAGGAATAACAGTACAAAGTCTGAATTTATACGGACCCAAAAAAGCTACAAAAGCAAAAAACATCCTGGTTTAACCCACCTGCAGCGCAGTCATCATCTTCTGAAGGTTTGAGGAAACGTCCTTTCAAAGAAACTGCATGTTTGCTCCAACTGTGACTTTGCTTGTCCCTGTCCTCTACTCTGTACCGATCACTCCCTCTGTCTCCTCCGTCATCTCTTACTCGTTCTCTCCTTCTATCCCTCTCTTCATCTTCATTTCTCTCTCTGTCTCTGAAAGCGTCTCCATCCTCTCTCCCTCGACGTCTCTCCCTCTTCTCTCCTGAACCCTCGGGGTATTTGCCTCGGCGTCGGGGTGATGAGTCTCTGTCACTTCTTCTCTCTTTTGTGTCTTCGTGTCTTTTCCAACGTCTCCTGTCCTCTTCCTCTCCCGTAGATCTCCTGTCTCTGGCTGAACGGTCGTCTCTCCGTGGACCGAACACAGCCTCCTCAGCTTCAGCAAGCCTCTTTTGAAATTCCTCCATTGACTGTAGAGAATTTAGAACACTTGACATTTTAGCAACATATAGACATTTTTAGGGTTTTTTGTGATTTTTAAAACTCTCAACTAACAGAGAAAAACTTGAAGCTCCACAAAAAATATGATGTGACAAGTGTGATATCAGACATGAAATAGAATTATTGTAGAAGAAGCTACAACTAGTTCACGGCATTGAAAATGTATAATGTAAGAACATGAGGTATATGTGGTAAATATTAGGGCTGGGAATCACTCACGATACGTCGAGATACATAGCTCACAATATCGATAATATCGGGATACTGCAACAATTGGTTAAAAAAAATCTCTAATAACTTAAAATATATAGAAGGGAAATATTTCCCCATTTATTTTTTAGCTTTTACTCAATGTGCGTCTTATTTTGTGCAATAAATAATAGACACTTTTGCTGGAACATTGCTGAAATCAGTAATACTATGTCTTTGACAACCATCAACACCAACTGAATTCTAATAATTTGTAAAATTCAGTGTTAATAACAGTAAACATGAACACCAGAGCCACTACTTAGTGCAAAAATGTTGTAAACTACAGAACAAAATTTAAAGAATTCAAGTGGCTGCCAGGCACATTGGTACAACGCAGGCCCCCTATCTACCTCCGAAGGAACGTCTCACCAAAGGAGAACAAATTTAACGTTTTACAGCCTCTTCAAACAAAATAAAAGACTAATACTTGGTGAGAACCCATTGAGAATCAATCGCAGGACTAAATATCACAATATATCGCAGTATCGATATTTTGGCACACCCCTGGTAAATATGAAAGTCAAGATTCACCTGCAAGAGTGCAGAATTGTCTACATTTCCATCCTAAATCTCAACATTTACAGACCCTTCAGCTGTGAGATGAACCTACGACTTTATTTGACTTAAGCCTGAGTCACATGAACCCTTATGGGAGGGGTTGATAAAATGAAAAATCTGTACGACATGCCTGCATTTCCTATACTTCACCCTCACTTACTTTTGAGTGTTCACTTTGACTTGTCACTTCATGACTATAGTAAAAATAAAAAATGTGCATGAACATTTTTGCTCTGCGAGTTTCCCCAACAGTATGATTTTGATATTTTGTGTGGGTCACCTGTGTGAACAGTACAGTTTTGAGTATTTTTCACCCTCAGACAGCCGATATCAACCAGTAAAGGAACTAGGGATGTCCTGATCAGGGTTTTTTGGGCCCAGTCTGATTCAGTCGTTTGATTTTGAGTATGCCAATACCAAGTCTTGATCCGATACTTTAGTAACACATTTTTAAAATGAACAAATTTGATACACATTGAGGTTGTTCTCTATTTTATTTAATTTACCTTCTTCGATCACTTAAACATTTAACAGAGAACTTCTGTGAAGTAACTTGAACAATCAAGTAAAAATAGTGTAACTGAGACCTAAAAACCTTATCTAGTTATATAAGTGATAATTATCATGTGAGAAAGTTTATTGACTAGCTTTGATATCTTGAGAACTACTGAACTTTTTTTTTTTTAACCAAAAGTGATTCCCATCTTCACTCAAAATTCTTAAAAGTTAATTATGACTTTGTTTTAGCATGAATTTAAAGATGAGTATTCAGGACTAGCTGATATCAGAACCATTTTATTCTGTTGTTTTTTTTTTTTTTTTGCTGTAAGATATTTGGATTCTTAGTTTAACCTCTCACATTATGGGTTTCATAACCATTGCAGTAACTTTTCTTAACTTATATTTCTCTTTTAGAGAAATAAAAAAGGCATATCAAAGAAGAGCTGGGGTCTAAAGGGGTTAAATCATAGCGTTAGCATTTAGCAATTAGCAGCTCAGAGAGCTTAACATTAAAAAGACACAAAAAGGCAAACTTTCTCTGTTTAAATACATTTGTAGAATGTTGTTTGCATTAAGACAAAGCAGTAGAGGCACTGATGTCGGTTTAAAGTGTTTTTAAAAGAGTTATTGATCCTGGAAGTCTGAATCTGACAATATCTCACTAGCTTGACTGAACTGTTTTTTGTTAGCCTCCTGCTTAAACTGCTCCCATAATCTGCTGCACTTTACAGCACTAACATGTCGTGATCCAATCATTACATGCAGACTTCTAGTGGAGTATTAATCCAGATTAGTAAACTTAAATATAAAGCACTGATCATAATAAGAATAAATGAAATATCTGATACTGATCGGGGGACAACATCCGATATTGATGGAGTCATCAGCAACGTGATCAGGCCAGATCACGTGATTCGATGGGGACATCCCTAACTGGGAGGCTTAAATTGTGTGCGCTGGAGTGTGAAGGCGCCTGGACGTCTATCGGTTCTCACCCCGTATCTTTCCGCCACCACACTGTCGAGGCTGCGCTGCTCCCGCTCCGCTTGCTCCTTCATCCTCCGGTAGCTGTTCTTCAACCAGCTCAGACCTCCATCATTCACCACTGGAGCTGCAGGGAAACAAAGGAAGAACTTGTGTAAAAGAGGGTAAAACTTCTGGCTTCAGCTGATCATATCAGTTGGTTGATTCTGAGCTGAGACTGAATGTCCCCCACTGCATTCTGGGGAGAGTTCAAATCCCAGCGGCACGCCCTTAAAGTCTGACTTTAAATGAAAAAGAGATAATTTGTTAAACACTAATTGAGACTTGGTTAAACTTTTTTCTTTTACCATAAAAATGTTAAGGTAACATAAAGTGCAGTGAATTAGACTGACCACTGACAAGCTTAGGAAAGTTTCTAATAACAAAAACTTGAGGAGTCTTTTAAAATGTGTTTTAATTTTGCTTTTAAAGAGAAAAAAACACATCAAATTCATCAATAGGGATCAATCCGTTACCTTTTTTACTAGCACTACCAGCATTCTCCTCTGGGGGCAAACCGCTTCCTCCGTCTTTCCAGTATGGATTCAGCTCTAGTTTCTCCAAACTAGCCTGAGTAAAAACACAAACTTTTTTTAATTAAAGAATGAAATGAAATTATGTGAACATCCTCCAAACTATTTGCAGGCATTTTCTTTTATTGCTGTTGTTGAAGGTCTGTAAAAATCCATTTTTTTATTGATCCATTCCTCCTTAATAACCAAACGGGCACAAACCTGTTCCACAGCTTGAGCTCTGGCCCTCTCCTCCCCTTTCTGCCGCTCTTTCTCAGCTCGCCGCTCAGACGTTGAAATGGTTTTCATAGCCAGAAAGTCAAAAGTCATCCATTCATCTCTCTGTGGAGAAATTCATCCAACAGACTGTGACGGAAGTGAACGTGTCAGCTCTAAAAAACACCACTTCAAATCTCTGCACCCGTCTGTTGTGCCTGTAAACTGTACAGTTTAGGAACCACAACATTATGGAATAAAAACATGTTTATGTTGTAGTTTGGAGAGGATGCAAACCTCACCTGGACATTAGGTTGAGTGGTTCCGCTGGTGTCTGAAGACGTGGGTTCTCCTGATGTTTGCCATGCTTTTGGGAGCTGCTTTGAAGGCTGAGCCTCAACCCATTCCTCTGCTGAGTCCTGACACATCCAGAAAAAGGAAGAAGATGATGAAGAAACAAATCACCAGGAGCACTGGGAAGACCTAAAATCTACAGAAGTTTTAAAATTATCTTTAAATTAAACCCGTTGTAGACTGATAATTGTTCTTTTTGTAGCATCCTTCAAAGTTTAACAATTTCCTCATTCAATGTCAGTATTTAATGTGCTTTTCAAAGTGTTTCTTTAGTTTTTGTTACAGTGTAGGAAGGAAAAAGAAGTCCATCACTCTCCCCCTTAGGAATTTTAATGTGAAAAGCTGAGATTTAAAGAAACATTTGATCGGATTCAGCCGCTATCTCTGAATAAATCAAACTAAACTCTGCAACTCAATTCAACCCCAAAATTAATACCTTCAGTTATTAAAATTAGTATTACATTTCTTTGTAAATAAAACACTCAGAAGAACTTGTTGACAGATCCTCTGTGTCCAAACCACAGATTGTAGATCAGGTTGATTGGAAGACGGTCTACCTCTGAACCGCCACTGGAGGCATCTCCTGCTTCTGTTCTCTTCTTATCTTTCTTTTCTTTCTTCTTTTCTTTTTTCTTCTTTGATTTCTTCTCCTTCTTCTTTTTGCTCTTCACGGATCCATCCTGGAAAATATTTGGACAAGGTTTTTACTAAAAAAAAAATGGTTTTCTGTGAAGCACGTGGTTTCAAATGAAATTAAATAAAATTGTATTCATCCCACTCCAACTATATTTTTATCCATTGTCAAATGCGTCTTTAAAATGATGCGTTTCTGTCATTGTGCAGCTTATGTAAATGTTTTTCTGAAGTGAAACAGATGCATCTTACTTCTCCTAACTGCTCCAGCCTCTGGTTGACTTCAGGAAGTATCCAGGTGTCCTCCCCTCTCTGTCGCTTTAGCTCCTTTCTCCTTTCCTCCTTCTCATACTGTTGCTTTGCCTTAAAAAACAAAGTTTATGCAAGATTTACAGAAAAGATCAAATCCAAAATCTACAGCATACCAGTATTTGCAGTTTACAGGAATTTACACACAGACTATGTTAAAATAAGCTGAAGTGTCCAGAAAGAAAAGGTGACACAAAACAAGTGACTGCTAAAACCTGGATTTGAAGAACATCTTCCAGACTTGAGAAGCTATTTTCAGTATTATAAGTATAAATGTAAGGTGGGAAATTGGATTGAATATTTTAATGAATAAAAAACTGCACAAAAGTAAATACATTTGACAAGTAAATTATTTTATTTATTTATTTGCATTAGTTGGAAATAAAGATGGATTGTGTTAATAAAAAATGTGCCAAATCGTCTACATGCTACAAACATGCTACACAAAAACCTTATAGAAAAGCACAAATTGGCAAACTTATGTCCTTAGTTTACATTTAAAAAGTCAGTGGATAAGCAGGTTATCCTCAGTTCAATCACTGATGGGATTCACTCAGTTGTCGTCTGTTTCCTGGCGCTTGCGCAGAACAGATAAGAGTTTACAACAATTTATGTCCATTTACGGAAACAGCAGTAAGTCCTGCGTAAATAAAGCTTCATTTGTTGAGCTGTGTGTATGTTTGAAGACAACAAAAGGCTGTCCCTGTCCTTTGTCTGTGCACAGCGGATAACTGCAATCACTGATTACAGTCAGGACACAAAGTAAACACAAAGACAGGCTGCTGTCTGCTATCGGTCACTTTCAGTGTTTGTCTCATATTTCCCCTTATGTGTTCTGGTCCAAACGGGATTTATCAGAACAATATCCAAACACGCCGCTGGGGTACTTTATCACGACAGCAGAGCTTTCCCAAAACGTCAAATCCCGACTGATGGTAGCATTCTTAGCAAATAGCATGTCGGTGTTAGCGGGGGAAAGAAAACACCCAAAACAAATGGTGGCGCGAAAATCCATCCATAAATAAACCCACGATCTGAAAAATTCTTACTTTTTGTAGCACTTCTTGTCGCGCTTGTCGTTTCCTTTCCTTTGCTTCTTCAATGTTGCTGGAACTCTCAAAACTGACTCCGTACGCCGCCATAACAAAGTCGTTCACGGGTTTAGTCAACTGTCGTAAACCATCGCTGTTTACGACAGTTGAATTGTGGTTCTTGTAGTTCATATCTGAAGATCCAATCTTCTGGCTGACAGGGAAAACGTACTTTAACAGGGTAAACATTTAAAGACATACATTTATTTATTTTATTTGCTGTTTACCTTAATAAACATGATTTAAATGAAGTTATTTTAAACATTATTCAAACTTTATGCCATCAGTCCTTTAATAACCCATTAAAATGTTTTTCTTTTTTGATGATTAAATTGACTTGCTTTACCTTGACTTAACGTTGTAAATGAATTAAGAAAGAAAGAAAGAAAGAAAGAAAGAAAGAAAGAAAGAAAGAAACATGCTGGCTGCTCTTAATTTAAAATCCTTAATAATTTAAAAGCACAAACTAGACTTAAAATGAAGCCAAAAAAAAAAAAACCTAAAATGTTTCTCTGCTTTTTTTGTGCAAGTCAAAAATGTGTTAAATATCAGTGGTTCTTGAGGAGACAACATCCCACTAAAGCCTTTTTGGGAAAATGTTCTATGATGAAGCATTGAGAATGTTTGTCTCTGCTATATTTTTCTATAACTTTTGCTTGTGCAGAGGCCCTTTTCTTGCCTAATAAGAGTTCTCTGCAAACTGACTCAAATCTTTAAGAATAAAAGAAAAATTACAGGATGAAGACAAACGTTTCAGATTCTTTAGATTTGAAATAGTAATAATGAACAATAGAAGAGTGACATTGCTAAATATCAAAGCCCTGTTTAAACTACAAATTCTCAAAAATCCACATTTATTAATTTCTCTTAGAATTTAAACAAGACCCTCTTTTCATTTTCAAGTTTTTATTTGCACAGACACATCTTCCCCCATTCACTCCTTCTGCAGCACAACACACCAGTTCCCCTGGTCATGATAGCTGCTCTTAACTTGGACTCCTGACACCAGAGCACACAGCTGCTCCAGCTCCCCCTGTTGGAAGACGTGGTAATAGCGATGGAAGACTGGGACTTGGCTGCTCGCTGGTTTCAAAGCAGAAGCTGAAGCCTGAGAGGCAGCTGGGCTCAACTTGGAGGTGTTAGGGTCCGAGTCCGACTCCGGGCTTGGATCAGTACCGGAGCTCAAGTCAGGATTTTCTTCTCGTTGTAATTTCCCTCCTTTAAGATGCCAGGGAACCAAAAGATCCTGGGAAGTAAAGGCTGTGCGGTTGGTGTGCACACTGAGCCGGCCTTCAGGACTAATATCTTGCATGTTGTCAGAAGGTTTGTGGCTTTTTTCTAAATGGCAGGATGGATCAGATATTTGTTCTCCAGTGGATTTCTGGCTCTTCTCTGACACTGAGTTGGTGGAACTGAATTCTCCATGATCTTCTTTGAAGTTTTGCTTGAGGTATTTGGACTTCTGCTTGTTGTATTCTTGTTCAAAAGCCCAAACATAGATGAGTGCCTGACCTCCAGGTTTCAAAAGTCTCACCAGCTCTGTCACTGCTGCTAGTCGCCGCTCCTGGTAAATACGGGAAAAACAGTCAAAGTCATTATTTCAACTTGACAATAAATTAAAAAAAAATAATTTTAGAAAAAAACTTTGATTAACATAAAGGTTGTTAAAATTTTAACATTTACAGAAATATTTATTAGGTGGAGCAGCAAACCTCATTGTAATTTAGCATAAATCCAAAATACTATTAATTTTTTTATCAATTTTAAATATTTTCCCCATTCTACAATAATATTAGTTATATTTAACATTAAAAACATACAAAATATTTTTTGTTCAGAACTCAGTCAAAAAATAAAAAACATTTGTTATTTTAATGTGAGGAAATTAACTCAAAGATTGTGTTCTGTAATACAGAGGACTTACTTAGATTTATTTTTTTGTGCATCTCAGATTTTTTGTATTTTTCATTCATTTTTCCAAATAACTGATTGCCTGTGGATTTTTGTGGAGGTAATGATTGACACACGTCAACCATCTTTGCCTGAGCGAGTGCAGAACATACCGCGGTGGAAAAATGATGAATGACGGCGATGGAAATGCAGGCATCACACGACGCCGCTCGCAGGGGGACGCTGAGGGCGTCTGACACAAATGCCTGATAACCCCTTGCAGCGCAGATCTGAACAAGAGCAGTGCTGCGATCACAGCCCACCTGGAGGCAAACAAACACAACAAAGACACACTTCAGCTGAAGACACGACAACTGCATAAGGAATCCACAAGCAAAGAAGAACACTAAAATAAAATAACTAAAATGACCGATAGACATTTTTGAGACTTTTGGGGGATTTTCTTTCATTACTAGAAGGTCATTAATAATGTTGTCCATGCCTGTAATCACAAATTAACCTGAACAATCAATCAGGTTTTCAATTGAATCTTGTTCTAAACAGCAGCTGAAGACACTGAGGTGGTTTGTAGGAGACAAAAAGAGAAAGGATTAGACAGAGAAAAGCAGGGGAGGAGTAAATCGAAAAAAAAGAGGAATTATCCTCGGAAATTGATGTGTGACCTGCATAATCACAGTGTTCTCAGAGATGATTTATAACAGCTACGCCTGCAGTCGGCATAAGCCGCTTACATGCACGTCCCAGATCCCAAATATGAATATCCCCTGATGTGCACACGTAAACAGAAAATGAGGAAATTGCCATGGAAACAGAGCTAATGAAAGTGATTGAATCAAAGCAGGGATCTTCTAAAACATCTGTGACAGCTGTTGTTGCATTGATGCATACAGGACAACTACACAACTTTTGCAAAATACATTAAAACAGTCAAACTGCATCTTCATTTCTGAGAAAATCTTCCAAAATTGCATTTAAAGACCCACTCCAGTCATCTTTTGATCATTTCAGACGAGTTTCCAGTTGTTTTTTAATTATAATTAAGCCGTTTTTAGGCTAAATCAAAAACCATGTGCTGTTTTCTAAAACAGTTTCTGCAGAGCAACACGCCCCCTTCCCCCTGCCCATTGTTGAGAGCTTGGAGCAGGGAGCCTGCCCAGCATATTTTCCTCATCCCAAATATGATGGTTTTATCTTTACCTTTATCAAATATTTGCTCTGAGTGATTTTAGCTTCTTTAACTTCTCTATCTTTAATACTGCTTGACGTCGTCTACAGCTTGCATATCAAGAAACAGGAGCCAAGGCCCGGATGAAGGTTTTGAGAAGCTGATATAAAGCAGGAACTTGATAAACCATCATACAACCCTCGGGTATTAGGGATAGTGGGATAAGCCTAAACAGCACCCACTGTTTCACATAAGTGATTTAGCAGAGAGCCCCTTCCTGACACTGGGAACCCAGTTAGGCAGCAGCGTCAAGGGTTTTGCCTAAGTACCCAATCTGGATGGAGATCAGTGGACAACCCAGGTCTCCTGCGTGGCAGCCCTATACTTAGTCCACTGAGCCATCCAGTCGCTTATCAAACCTCATGTACTGGAAGATGGAGAAAACCTAACAATTTTCCAAGGGTCTTTTTGCATTTCCTCCTGATTCACAACAATTTGAATAAAGAAAGATTTCCTAAATTGATTTGATTCGATTCACCAGAGCCTGGATTAATTAGATTCCATTTTATTCTTTTGATCCTCTCATTTCAATTACATTTTGAGTTGAATTGTTCTGCCTCTCCTGGAGGGCGTTTCAGTTTGGCCACTAGGTGGCGATCGCGGCATAGCATTACACCTTTTTCCAGAAGAAGAAGAAAACATGAACAAAAATGGTGCTTTAGACCACAAATGGTTGCATTAAAAAAATCCTTAAAAGAGTTTGGAATATGCATGCCTGTGAGTTTATAAAGATGTTCATTTAATGTTTAGGTTGACCAAGCGTTAGCATTAGCTGCCCTATATGTTACCATCAAGCTAGGAGACCTTAGCATTAAGCGTTTGATCGATCTCTTTTTTTATGGATCAATTATTGATCTGTTAAGTCCATCATGTTCCAGACATCCAGTAGTCTGCAGTGAAGACTTGCAGGACTATACTGCCAACAGGTCTCTATCTGGTGTCGTACACTGAAACCTGAACATGTCAAAGAATATTCTGTTTATTATGTATGAGTCCAGAGTTTTCCCACAGCAGGAGGTCAAAATGTGGAGAAGAAGCACCATCCTGTTTGCTGCAGCAGCGGAGAAATGTCTTTGGGTAGAGGAAGAGGATTCTGCTTTCACAGTTCAAGTCCCGTTAGTTGTCTCACATGGGACATTTATTCTCCACATTTGAGCCCTCCCCTGAGGGAGCAGTGAGTTGCAGACACAACCAATCCAACCCCTTAGTGCCGGGTGTCAAACAGAAAGACTTTTAAAAGTCTTTGCTATGACTTGATCATAGATTTGAACCCACAGCTTTCCAGTCTCAGGGCAGACGCTCTACCACAAGGCCACTCAGTTAGTCATAAAGAGGAAAAATTCAAGTATGACGAAAATGTTCTTCTACTTACAGCGATCAAATCAGCGTTCACGCCCAGGTACTTCCCGTTTCCACAGCCCACGTCCGCCAGGATGCTGCCCGGCGGCAGTGAGGACAGGAACCGGCACACGCGGGGCCAGGGGGTGTGGCGAGTGTCGCTGAAGTGGGAGGCGATGGTGTGGTAAACGCGGTGTACGTACTCCTCCTCCAAACGCGCTGCATCTGCGTGGCTAGAGGGGAGGGAGGGGCCAGGCGATGGCGAGGGTCCGCCCTGACTGTCGCAGGCTGACGGGAAGGCTGGAGAACAGAGAACAAATCCATACTAAACTGAAAGCCAAAAGCTTTTTCATACAGCGGTAAGTGTACCCACAACTCCCAGCAAAGGATCTTTTACATTTTTACAGTTGAAACCGAAAATATTTAAAGACTGCAAAAGTGAAACAAAGTTCCCAAAAATAAGCTCTTCTTCCAGGTTTTAAAGCTGCAAAATGTGAAAGAAGCTAAAATTGATTAAATGTTCCCAAAACCCTGCAGGTGCTGTGGATCAGATAGAACATCTATCAAACCACAAATCAACATTTTACCACAAAAACAGAGTCAGTGTTTTTTAAATACATTAAAGGTCTCCTTCTGTGTTTACAACACTCACCACAGCGACAGGGATCCTGTCTGATCTTCCGGAAAGTGAAGGAAGTGCGAGTTCCTCTCCTGCTCAAAGTCAGGTTGCTTTGGATCCCGGATTCCGTTGGAGCATCGGTACGTGGCTCTTCTGCTGGGACCATGTCAAATTTCCGGGGCGTGATCCTGACACAGAATTCAAAGACTCCTTAAGCCCACAGCTTCACCTCTGCAAGCCTGCAGGAACCTTGTGAAGTTCAGGGGAAACAGTTCTGCTCACCCGTGGCTCCAGAGGTATCTGCTCTCCCCCTTCATCACCAGCAGGCTCCGTTCCGGCAAAACCACTGCAGCGACTCGGCCATCGGGGTGACGGAACTCCATCACCGTCTGTGGGGAAGGGCAAACAAAGCAGGAAAAAGGGTAACTCGAGGCTCTTTATACTGACAGGAGAAGAGGAATTCAGAAGTTCCTCACTTACTTTTGCACCCAGACTCAAGGACAGGATGGTGTCTTCGAAGGCAGAATGAGTGTCCACATGGGGGGGAATGCCTGACAAAAGGAGTTAAAATCTGTCAAGGTCAGTCTAAGATGGTCATAAATAATTCCACAGAAACAGTTAAATGTGTAAATAATTTGAGTCTGAGAGGAAAAGAAATGGATTGGGTCTGACAATCCCCTCTAAATTCTGTTGACACTTCAACTCACTAACAGTCTGTAATGTTTGAACATTATTTAAATCTAACAGAGTTTTTCTGAAGCTCTGTTTCGGTTAACCTGAACAGGCAAAAGAAAACATTCAAAAGTGTTTAAAAACTGAGATTCCAGAATGGATTTAACACCGAAATATGTGTAACATGATCAAACTGCTGTCACTCACCCTGTCCAGACTCGTACTGGTTGACAGTCAGCTGATCAGGAAGAATGTTGGTGTGTCCATGCTCCACACAGCGATGCAGAACGGGTACACACTCCTCTGGAAGACCTGGACACACACAGGAACACACACACACAAAAGGTGAAAATCCATAAAAACAGAAGAATTCTGTGGTTTTAATCTCTAAAATTTCTCTTCAATAACAATGTTTGAATGAAATGAAAAAACAGGATCAAACTGCATCGTACCTGCAGGTAACGGTTTGTCTTTGTCCACATTATTGATGTCATAGCGAAATTCAAATCCGTAGTGCTTCACTCTTCTGTGTTTCAAGGACTTTTGGGCTAAAAAAAAACATTTTTAAATTGATCAATAAAACTGATTTCACTTTCAACAAAATACTTTTACTAAACCAACTATATTCTATTATAATATTTAAGGTACATGTAAAACATTAATCATTTCACAGGAAATTAGGAACATTTTCCCAGAAAAAAAAACATAAATGTTACCTGTGTCATTATCATGAGTAGCTGACCAGTCAATCGCGTTGAGGAGCTGCGCCTCTTCTTCTGGAGACACAAAGTTTTCCACCAAGACCAAACCTTCTGGTAGAGGGACGGACGCTGCCTCTTTATACTTTACTGTGGACAGACGTGGAAAGTAGGATAAACGTTTATGATAATGATAAATTTTGAAGGTGGTTTTAAGAGGCTGTTAACAGGACAAGCACCTGAGTCGACGTAACTAAGGTAAAGTGTGACGCTGCTCCCTCCACACAGTAACTTCCATCCATTAAGGTTGGCGTGAGCTTTTCGAGCGCCATCTTCAGATCTGGAAACAGAATAACAGTTTAAGGTCAAAACCAACATTTTTGCATACAATTATGAGCACACAAACGAGGTGGAGACTTTTCATGAACAGTTAAAACTCCATAAATAAACTTTTAGATTTTCTGAAGAGAAAAATGTACAAGAACACTGAATCAGACGGCTCAATTCCTCTGGGCCGAAAGTTTTTCTTAAATACTTGATAAGCAAAAATTAATCTATACACAATACAATGTACCTTTCTGTGTGGAGTTTGCATGTTCTCCCCGTGCATGCGTGTGTTTTCACCAGGGACTCCGGCTTCCTCCCACCGTCCAAAAACATGCTTCATAGGTTAATTGGTGACTCTAAATTGCCCCTAGGTGTGAATGTGAGAGTGAATGTGTGTGTGATTGAGGCCCTGCGACAGACTGGCAACCTGTCCAGGGTAAACCCCGCCTTCGCCCATCAGTAGCCGGGTTAGGCTCCGGCACCCCCGCGACCCCGAAAGAGAAGAAGCGGTCAAGAAAATGGATGGATGGGGAAAAAAAACAAATTCCATCTTTATTTTAATTTGAAAGCCAGACATGAACTTCAACTATGCAGACACCTGCACTAACTCAGTCATTTAAAATAAGTGCATATAATGATGGGACAATTATGGTTAATAACCAGGTTCACAGACTCATTACTACAAAATAAAAGCATGATTGGTGAGGTGTCTCAGGTTTAAGAACTTCTCTTTGTCTTTTTTCTAAGTCAAGGGTTAGGGGTTACATCTCAAGTTTTGTGATATACATTTGCATTCTTTTTTTGTCATTATCCAAAATAAAAAGTTCCTGTAACTGTTTAGGTCTTATGTGTGACTCAGAAACATCTACATCTCCCTAACTTTTTTTTAACAATAATTTCTTCCAGGGCTGCATTTGCATGCCGTTTTCATTCTGACAGTCTGCTTCTGTACCTGAAGACCAAAACCAGCTACAGAACTTGTACTCACTCAAAATCTCAAACTATATGGCAACTATTAAATCCCAAAATGAAACAAAAACCTGGAACAAAGCCCAAGCAGCAAACTACAGAATCCAGCTGCAGTAAAATATTAATAATAATAATAATAAAACAAGACCTAAAGTAATATTTCTGAGTAATAAAAAACAATGACAAAAAAATAAAGGAAAACTGCAATAGTTTACATAAACAGCTAAATGATATAAGAATTTCATAGCTTTCTTACTTTCCAATTTTTGAGTAAATATACAAAATAAATTAATATAAAAAAAATGGGGAGCAGTTTAAATGAATTATATTTATACATTTTGACAATTCCTAAAATGAGCACATTGCATCGCTTAGAATTAGATATGTATGTATATAAACCGCAATTTAGGTGTTATTAGATATGAATAAAGGAAAAGTTTTTTTTTTTTTTTTTAATCAAAACCAAACATAAACCCTGTCAAACTATTTGCCAAATTACAATCATAAAACATACGTTTCTGGACTCCGATAACATAAATGATCTTGAATATTAAATCTAACCTATATTTTTTGCATTGATCTCCCATATCTTATTGTATTTGTTTTAAAATTAACTTCTATATGTTAGCAACAAATGGTTATTAAATGAAAAAGCTTGATCTTTTAGTGGATGTCATTTTTTAAAGAAAGTGTGGGAAATCATTTTCGAGCAAAAGGGGTAAGATGCCTCCTCTGACCGGGATGTTGACCGTACCTGAAGGTGACAAAGGCGTAGGGTTTGTGAGGAGGCATCACCAACTTCTCCACCTCTCCCATCTCCTGCAACGCTGCTGACAGCTCCTCCCGACTGACGCCATTCCCCAGACCTCCGTTTGCGATCACCAAACACTACACATTTTACACGATGCAAGGGTTAGAAAAGTTATAGACACTAAACAAACAGATCCCTAAAATGTATATTCTGGTTCTCACAGAGATTTGAATCAGAAAAACGCTTGTTTTTTTTTTTAAAGAATACCCGCTTTAATGGAAGTTATCTTGTATTTACCTTGGTCGGCTGTGGTGTTGTACAGATACCCTCATGCTTCAGAAGAGTGTGACTGGCTTTAATCTGTTTTCGTAAGACTTTCCTCTCATCTTTACTCTTTCTGCTTTCTGTTGACACATTGGACTTCATTGTACCGTCCCCTAAAACTGTCCGTGCTAAGCACGCACGAGAAGACTTTGGTTCCGGAGTGTTACATGGAAAATGGCTGGGTTCGTCTGTGATTAACAATGTTGTGCAAGTTATTTGGAAAAAATAAATAAATTACATGTTACTCACTTTCATCCAAAAGTAATACTTTCAATTATATTTTACACAAACTCAGTCAGTACACTACAAACTTAGGAATGAATATACTTTCTAGTTAAGTGAAAACACTTGTCATTCTTCATAAATATCCCCTTAGAAAAAAAGATAGCTAATCTATTTAAGTGTGCTACAAATATTTAGTCTATACTAAAAGTGGTGCAATATACTTGAATCTTACTTTGATATACTATTGTGTAAACTTGAAATGTCCCAATTTAGTCTGAAGAAGTACTCAATATACGAGCCATTCTACCAAATTTGGTTCAATTTGCAATTAAAAAAAGTAGTAAACAAAAATTAACAATTTTGAAAAAAAAATGATTTTGCTATTTAACTATCTTAACTATCTTAACTCATTCATCATCTGGTTGAAGATGTGAATTGAATGTCTTAAGTTGGGGCTTTTTGTTAAGTGGTAACTACAAGTCCTTCAAGTCTAAACTGGGCCTCATATAGTCTGAGTAACACACATTTTTTGGATAGGAAGTTACAAAAAATCTTGATTTTTTTTTAAGACACTCCAATGAAAATTGTGTTTTTGGTTAATTTAAATTTTGCAGCATTTTCTCATGATGAAGGACATGTATTTTAAAAAAAAATGTGGGCTTAAAACTGAAAGAATTATGTTTGAATAGGTTCTCTTATGTGAAATGGTTGGGCCAAAGCCTCAGTGCTCTACTCCATTCTGATGCATCCACTTATAGACAAATAGATCCATAGACATCTTTGCTTTCCTTGTCTAAGCTGGCATCAGGCTCAATACTGTACAGCTCCAACATTCCGATTTTGTTGCACGGCTAAATTTAGCTTGAGGTTGTAAAGGCCTGTTAGCGGGAGAGAATGTAAACAAAGGGATGATGGGATATCAGCAGAGGCTTACTTCTGTACCAACTGTCCCACCCTCAGCTCAGAGGCAAAATTCGAATTAACTACTGCCTTTCTGCAGAAAATATGTTCTAGAAAACAACACAACATTTTATCGTGGCTAAAACTGGCACAACCATAATTAAAGGACAAGTAGGAACGCTTTTAAAATAGAACTAAAGATAATCCGAGAGGGACTCTAAACCCAACTCAACACACTCTGCCATTCAGACTCTGCTTTGGCTCCCACTCTAGAACCCTAACATTACAGTAACGAGATTTGTCCATAGTCCTGAGCTTTAATCAACTTCCAGTGCTTCACTGGAATGAGGTTTTGGTCCCAAATGAGACAGATGGTTCCAACAAGGTCAAGGATTGTAAACAGGAACAAAATAAACACCAACCCAGCGGCACAAGCCCACATAAAGCATCCCAGAATGAGTGGAATGGTGTCTCTGAGGCCTTGTTGACACCCTCTATCTGTCCACCAATTTAGGGATCAATCCTGTCAAAACTTGTCTATCTTAAACAGCCACAGCTGTCAGAGCGGTTCATTCTGCTCCGACATGCCTGCACGGCCTGACTCGTATTATTCAATTGCCTTCCACCGGATCTCCATGACAGCAGGTATCCCTGGATATTAACCACCAATCTCAGGCTGGCAGAGCAGCAGCGGAATGACCCTGCAGACGTTTTGATCGACTAAATCCTCTGGGAATGACCCTGGAATCCTTTGATGGCAAGGGTCACGGCAGCTGCTTTGGTGCTTTGTCCTCCTGTGGCCCCTGTGAGTGTTTGTGTCCGAGTGTTTGTGTGTATGTGCAGGAGAAAGTGGGGTTAACACTTGTTCAGAGACAACATGGTTCTTCGCAGCTGTCAAGTGTGAGATGAGCTGAGAGCTTTGATGGCAGGACCTGTCAAAGCTCTTTTCTTAGAGCCTGCTTACCAACAAAGTGAAGGGTAACAAATTCGACTACAGAACAAAGAACGGAAAAAAGTCACAATTGATATTTTAAGGGAATCTTGTTGTCATTTGTTGTTAGTTCTATTTCCCTTCAAATTCACGCTTGTCACCAAATAACTTACTTTCCAAGCTTGATCCATCTGTCTGCCTTGAATTTATCCCTGTAAATCCCTACATTTATTTTCCAGTTCCGGGTCGCAAGCACATTTTTTCTGAATTTTGATAATAAATCTGCATATGCAATGACAAAGTCTGAAATGGTATTATATGTAATTACATAGTCTTGTGGTTTATTGTTGCTCGAGGATACCTAATAATCTAAATCCATGTTGGAAAGATATAACTATCTGATTTTAAGTTACAAACCAGATAATACACATTCTAATCTAAAAATTAAAGAATTGACAGAAAAAAATCAATTTTTTTGGAATTTAGATATTTCTTAAACCCTTTAATGACATTTTTCTGAGATTTTGATAAAATCAAATTCTGATTTCTTGGTAATTTTGGTAAGTTTTAGTTCAAGACAATACATGATACATAAATGTTCAGAAAAAACATTACCTTATTTACCCACTGTCTCAAAATTGATCTACACATTTTTAACGTGGTGTAACTGTATTATAAAAAAAATACTTATCAAAGAATTTTGAATTCTTTCAACACAGCAAGTAATCTTTTAAAAAAAACAGATAACAATAGGTGAGTTACTCTCACCATAAAGTTTTGAAAATTTACAAAACTTCTTCCGCCAAAAGTGTTATTGGGATTTCACGGAGGCAACCATTTTGAAATGAGCAGGAAATGTCCTTCTACTACCCCTAGTGGAGCAATAATGCACTGCAGGGCAGAAAGCATAGACAAAATATATACAATGGGTTTAAGGATCATGCTAATGAGGTAGGGGTCTCAAAATTGTGTATGTTGTTCATTATATTATTTATGTAAGGGATAATGCTCTTTGAAGTGTGCATTTTCAGAAATCAACCCGGAAGCCTCAACTGTCCTCCATGCTTCCTCAAAGTGTGTGTGATAATGCACAAGCATGGATAAAGCATGGATTCAGAGAGAAAGTTCACTTCTTACCGCTTGTTTTTGTCAAGATGATGAAACAAAAATTTGTTTTAAAGAAGCCTGCACGGTGATATAAACAATAGGTGGGTGATTGTCAGATTGGAGACAGCTGAGCAGCATCCAGGAACTGTGCGCTGGGGTTGCTGGGAGATGTAGTGCAGTCAGCACTCTGGAGATGGCTCCCGCCGGTGACCAGAGTGTTAGACAGAAAGGCACAGTGGTCTTTCAGAGACTTCTAGAAAATTTCAAGGGGGCTGGACTTAAAAATTGTAGATTCGGATGCCCCAAAAGAATGTCAAACACCCAATATAGTGGACTAAAAAATGAGTAGTGAAGGAATTCAGACCCAACCAATTGGTCCATAATCATGCCATTCCCGGCGTAGACATTATAATGTAATACTGTGGCTTCATTTCATTAGTATTTGTTTATTTTAAGTAATCTAAACAAAAAATACTTAAGAAGAGCTAAATAGCTAAAAAGCTAAAGCTAAATAAATATTTGTACGTATAAATCCGACTTTGGATGATAAATCATGACTTGATTAGAAAAGTAAAGTATTCTGAATGACTTCTGCTTGAGCTAGAGCCAAATCCAACGATAACTAATATTTATCCCCCTTTTTTCATACAGCAGACCACATTTCGAGTCCTGGTCCTGCTGTTCTAGTCTGCATATTTCCTCTCTGTGTTGTGCTCAGAGTTTCCGACATCCATCAGATGATACAGATGAGAAAGTATTGTGGGGCAACTGTAACCTAAGTACCCGCATCATGTAGTAAAAATAACTCCACTTTGTTTTGTGTGTGAGGAGGGAGGCTCAGTCCAGTTATGTATGAGGAGAAACTCCACAAGACGAGATGGTGGAAAATTACTGTGTTGGCCTGTGACACGAGGCACCGAGTATGCAAGCGATGGGCGGTCCACTGACAGCTACTTTAGGAGCAGAACCAGACTCTGGAGGCTTCACAGGGCAGCAGCTATGATCAGATGATTGGGTGGATGACCACGACCACGGAGAGGATTCAGTAGAAGAAGACACACTGCTGCACCTGTGTTCTGCAGGAGCATCTCTTCCAACTCTGAGATTGAAGAAAAAATAAACAGAGGTAATGTTTTACAAAAGATTCATGCTTTTCAATCCTGCAAGTCTAATTGTTATATTTCATACAGTGTTTGTAGTAAAAAGGTGACTTTTAACTATAGGTTGGCTAGAATTTCCATTTTGAGTGTTATATGTGTGGATTTCAAAGCAGTTTTCTTTTTTTTTTAAAGTATAACTACCAACCCATAGACAATAATAGTCTTCTTGGTCTTTTCTTACCCATAAAATAATGATAACCAAACTGCAATTGTCACTGACATATCTGATCTTCATGCTGCTCTCTCTATTGTTGGTACTTTTCCTTCCCCTTTTAAGGCGTCCTGAGAGAGTCAGATTCCTTCCATCACAGCTTCATCCCCTTTTCAGAAGCGGACTGTTCGTCCATCCACCATGGACCGCTCCACTCAGGAACTCTTCCTCAACTTCATGATCGTCTTAATCACCGTGCTGCTGATGTGGCTGCTGGTGAAAACTTACCAGGACTGAAGTCCAAAGAGATGGGCGGGGTGCAAAACAATGACAAGAGGCTGCAAGAGGGGCACTTTTGTCCCGGGATAGTGTATTTTCTTGTAGGTTCACTGGCCTCATCCTGGGCTCCAGTGTTCATATGAGCTCAAGTATCATGTGATTAATGCCAGGGCTCTCTCTGACAACATCCACAAAACTACATGCTTTATGCAGGTGTCAAAGGTAACAGAAGATGGGAGAAAAGATGCAAATACAGAGAATTATCAATGGAATGAAGCTGGTCGGCACTGAGCTGTCACAATAAAATGCTGCTGTGTCTACTCTTGTGAGCATAAATGTCACAAACACATTCTCACACAAAGTCAGCCGATCACACACAAGGTTACTTTATTTCTTTAAGAGCTTAGCTTCTTTTAAGTCAAACTTTTCATTCATCATTTCTTTACATTTTCCAGCTTTTGATGGAGGACCAAAGGCACCCCCCTTCCCTCACTGCCCCCCTTTCTGTTAGTTTTATCTCTGTAGCGATCACTTTTTTTTGTTTTTGTCGTCCCCAAGTCTATATAATTTTAGAAAAATCGGCAAATATTACATTTTTGGATTTCTTTGGTAAAGTTTTTGGTTAACGTTCATGTATGCCATTTTTTCAGCTTAAGCCAACGAGTAATTTATTAAATTAAAAAATAAATAAATAAAAGAGAAGCAACAACAACTTTTGTGAGCTCGCAAGTAGTTATGAGGCAACAGATCAAAATTCCTGTTTGAAGTTGTACAAGGTAATGAAGATGATTTTTTAAAACTCAAGATAGCAGCCTCTTCCCAAGGTCAAAGGTCAAAGAACCTTCCGCCATGGTTGTAGACTTAACCTTGTGGTGTGTGAAATTATGCGAGGATTACTCCAACAAAAGTTTTCTTTTTAAATCCACATTGTGGGGGAAAAGTGAAAATTGTCAATTTCACACTTTGCAGAAAATGACCACCATGCCGTAAATCCTGTGACCATCCCATAATAATCCTAAAGCTTACTTAGGAAATCCCTGACATGTTTTGGTTTCATTAGAGGATTTTAAATATTTTGTTTTGGTCCATTCATTTTTCTGATGGCATTTTGAGTTTCACAGACACAATTATTCACAAAATGTTGTAACACCAGATCATAAAATAACTAAATGCATCCCTGACATTAAATTAATTTATATTTTTAATTAATTAATGCCCCATTTTATGACACATTTACTCATTTAATTCAGATTTTAATTACTAATTTATGTAATTGACTAATATTTTACTGATCTATTCTGAACTTGACAGCATTGGTCCTGCATAGATCTTGTGACTCCAAAGAGAAAAAAAAACTTGAGGAGAACTTGAATGTATGAATTTACCCCCAAAACTTTAGACACAATTCAAAGAATATGTATTTTAATTTACAGGTTAGAATCCTACAATTAAGTATCTTCTAACCTAAGTACAGGAGGGGGAAAAATGATTTGATGCTCATTTTTTTATTTCTATCTGCTCTTCATGTGATCGTATTCTGCCGGAGGAATTACAAAGGCAGTTCTCCCTCAAAAAAAAGTGTTGCTTCAGGCAATATTCCCATGAGGACCAACACTGATTCAAGTTTCACTTGTCAGGAAATGTATTTGAATTTACTGCAGGCGCCAAAGTTTCCCCTTCTTGAGTTGCTGGCAGCTCTCTTTAGGGAATAAAATCAACCAAAAACCTGTTTGAGTGCAACTATTGTTCTCAGCAGCAACAGCAGGTTGTAAAGAAATAAATAACACTCCGATTCTTCTACACATTTTTCCATTGTTACAAACTAGCACAGAAAATTGAGTCATAAACGCAATTTAAATGTGCTTTGTAAGTACAGAAGTCCTGGACAACAATACTTCTTGTGTTGGGTTTTATTTCCAGCAGCTCCAGCAGTTTCTTTTCCCAAAGTAACAGTATGAGGCTGACTTATCGCTGGCATGTTCAGATCCTGAAAACCATCTTTGGGGATTTCCTTTCAGAATAAAATACAATTCCAAAAATACTTTAGAAGCCTTACTAAAAACTTCTGTCATAAACTCTAGTGCAAAATAACATAGAAAAATAAATAAGCTTTTATAATTAAATGTTCCTTTGATGACCATGAGAGGAAAGCTTATGGTTGGAGCATAAAAGAAAATGGGTCAATTTAAAGGTGTTTGTTTTTTGTCGTCAAGCACATCATCGTAGTTGTGTGTTCTCATCCCCTGTCTATCATGGGTTGTCCCCACTGACGTATGAGAACTGGACTAAATGATGTGTTTGAAACAGGAAGTGCCCGTTGACTCCAAGAAGCCAAAATCCCATAGACTTCTATTGCAAAATGAACAGCTAATACTCATTCTATTTGTCAGAATAACCACTCTAGCTTTGATACCTGTTTTTGACATGTTCTTGATAATATTAATTTTTGAATAATATCTTTCTATGTGGTTCAGGTTATAAACTGACCCATCAGATGCCTCAATAAAAGTAGGCGGAACCTGCTGGCCCCCACGTTCAACATTCAAAACGATTGACAGATTGTGTGTTGCCTGCTTTTAAATGTTAGCGATGTGGCCTTCTAACAAGCTCACTCCTCAATGGTGAGAGTGCTTGACTTGCTGCTGGTTGACACAATGCCTGGCTACAGCATGGCGGGAAAAAAACGGCGACTGAATTGACATCATACGGCTGGAGCCGTACGTAAACCGTCTTCTATGAATGACGCCACACTCCCTCGTCAGTGGTCGTCCCCCCATGGGTCTCTGTATCTGTTGAAGCTGATGAGCTGACAGTGGAACTCGGTGAGCGCTCGGGGCATCGGTGCCACTTCCTCCCATTGGCTTCTCCCACTGTGATACACCTGTGCAAGTAACACAAAAAAGCATGAGCTCTTAAGATGCAGATGGACTTTACTTAAACATTCCTTTTCAATGAACATCAAATTTAGCTATTTCCATTTAGTCTGGATATTTATTATTGTGAAGGTTGTCAGCATGTTTATTCCTGGATTAATAGATAAATATGAAAAGCTTTTATTTTGACATTGCCAAAATACTGGATGTATTTTATTTTGAAGGCGAGTTATATCATTGGGAGAAACAGGAGTTTTACCACAAAAGTTACAAAGAAAAGCGTATTTTGCAATGTACAAAGGACAATTAGGGACTTAGCACCAGTTAAAAGTGGTAACAAGTTCTTAAGATTGTTTATAGTGGTGTCAAAAGAATTCACGGAATAAACCACTTCAGACCACCAATAAAGACTCATCTTCATGCGACTGACTGCTAATATAGTTGTGTGGTTAAGTTATCTAGCTAATAAATAAAGGAACTTCTTTTCTATGGGTCAGATGACTACGATCAGCCTCACTTGTCCTGTTTGTGTCTTCATGCTCACAGATGAACATGCATCTGTTCCATATTCTCACCATCAGTTCATTCCATTAACACTGACTTTAATTTATGAGTGACAAACGCATAAACATCTGGAGTTTCTCAGGTTAGTGGTACCACAATCATCAGCTGCCGCTACAGAAGTGTTAAATTATCTCTGCAGTTGTCGCACATTCATAAAAAATGTGTATTGATTTAACCATCAAGAGCTAAAACATGTATTTATGACGACACAACAGTGGACGTATTGTAGAAGAGTTTGCTGTTTCTATGTACGTACCTGAACTTCGTCTGTGATCTCGTCAGGTGAATAGTCTCCTCCTAGGATGTAGATTCTGTTTGCTACACCCACAGCGCCAGCATTGAACCCAGCACATTCGAATGAGCCCTGGCCCTTCCACACACAGGTTTCTGGGCAGAAGCTGTAAACCTGTATGGAAAAAGAACCTGTTAATGTTCTCCAAAAGCACTGCATATTCATGCATTTTCTCACATTAAAAGTTCTATTTCCATACCTTATAGGTGGACAGGTCACAGAGGTGCAGCGTGTCATGAATGGACACAGCCTTGACCAGAGTGGCGTGGAAAAACTGCCCAAATTCTGCCACCAGGCGGCTCCACTGGTCACGTTCCGCATCATAGCGGAAGAAGCAGTTGAGGGAAGGGTTAAAAGAATCTGTGATCTCTACTTCTGACCCCAGAGTGTAGATGACACTTCCACAAGTACTGGCCTCTGGATAGAAGATGGCGCTGGGGAGGGAGCTGACAGAGCTCCAGGTCTGAGTCAGAGGGTTATAATACTCCACCTGCAATTTAACACAACTAATGTCACACACCAGCATTTATTTTTGGAAGAAAACGAGATGCCGTCCCACCTCCAGTAGAGCGGGGGCCTCCCCCCTGGATCCCCCTGTCCGTCCGCCGATGACATACACTCGATCCAGGCAGGTGACGGCTGTGTGCATGGTTCTGGGCTTTAACATGGAGGGCGCAGGTGTGCAGGTTAGGGTTGCGGGGCAGAAACACCAAACCTCGTCTGTAGCGTTATGATGCTGTTCAGCCACGTGGAGGCGGATTGCTCGGCAGCAGCTGCCTCGGCAACCGCCAGTGACGAACATCTTTGAAAGGGGAAAGCACAGAAATGTTAGCAAGTTTCTAAACTTGGCTATAATATAATTGATCCAATGTTTTGTAGTAACAAAAAGAGCGAATGGCGAGGCTACCAATCCCTGCCCTTGCAACCCCTTTGACCCGCCCTCATTGGCTCAGCAACAGCTACACACACCTCACTTTCCCTTTGTTGCCTCTGTCAACCTGGTTTTTGTTTACCTCCATGGCAACCATTTTAGTTTTTGGTCACCTGTATTGACAGGTCAATATCATTTTTTAGATGAATCAACTAAATTAAACTTTTTGGATTTCCTTGGTACCAGAGGATTATTGTAAATCACACCCACAGCCTAATATGTTCATATCATATGTAATACTGTCCCATTCAGCTTGAGCCAGGGAATTTATGTATTCAATTTTCACAGTATTCTGGTAA